>NW_012099255.1:350468-405747 GCF_000951045.1 Mandrillus leucophaeus
AAAAAAAAAAAAAAAGAAGTTGTTTTTGTTATTATTTGGGTATTTTTTAAGTTTTCCTTAAGAAATATGAGTGGTTTTCACACCATGATTACAGTGTTAAAGTATTCTACATTTGTCTATGTACTTACTATTATCGGTAAGTTTTATACTGTCAGATGATTTCTTCTTGCTAGTTAACTTCCTTTTAGTTTAGATTGAAGAACTTCCTTTAGCATTTTTTTATAAAATAGGTCTGATGTTGACAAAATCTCCTATTTTTTGTTTGTCTGGGAGGATCTATATGTCTTCTTCATGTTTGAAGGATAATTTTGCCAGATACTTTAAAAAAAAAAACAACAACATTTTTTTTCTTCTTCCCACTCTCACCTGACTTGTAAGGTTTCTATTGAGAAGTATGTTGCCAGATGCCAGATGTTTGAGAGCTCTTTTGTATGTTATTATTTCTTTTTTTTTTTTTTCTGCTTTTAGGATCTTTTCTTTATCTTTGACCTTTGAGAATATGATTTTTAAGTACCTTTAGGTAGTTGAATTTTTTTGTCTTTCTTTTCTTGACTATCTTGTATCTGAATATTGATTTCTTTATTTAGGCTTGGAAATTTCTCTGTTATTACTTCTATGAGTAAACTTTCTACCAAGTATCTCCCTCTACCTCCTCTTTACAGCCACTAACTCTTAAATTTGCCCCTTTGAAGCTATTTTCTAGATCTTGCCGTAAGCTTCACTTTTTTATTTTTTATTTTTTCTCTTCTGACTGTGTATTTTTATATAGCTTGTCTTCAGTATCATTAATTCTTTCTTTTGCTTGATGAATTCTGCTATTGAGAGACTCTGATGCATATTTCAGTTTGTCAATTGAATATTTTAGCTCCAGAATTTTTACTTTATTTTTACAGTGACAATCTCTTGATTAAATGTTTCTGATAGAATTTTGAATTTCTTCTGTTTTTTTGTTTGTTTGTTTTCTTGGAGTTTGTTGAACTTCCTTAAAACTCACCTTGATAAAGTTAAAAGATCATACCAAAATATGATCAAACCATACATCAATAACATAACGATACCTGGAAAACCTCTAAATATTTGTAAATTAGAAGACATACATACTTCAAACTAACACATACATCCAAATGAAGTCTAAAGAGAAATTACTGAAAATATATTTTGAACAGACTGAATATGAAAATGCAACATATCCAAATTTGTCTGATGCAGGGAAACCAATATTTAAATAACAGTTCATAGCATTTAATTAATAATCAAAATGAAATTTTAAAATTACATTAATAAGTCTTCACATTAGGAAACTACAGATAAAGGAGAATTTCTTTGCTAACACAAACAGAAAAAAATACATAATAAAAATTAGAGTAGAAATCAATGATAATTGACACATGGAAATAATATAAAAAATCTATAAAGTAAAAGCTGTTTACTTCAGAAAATCAATTAAAAAGGTTATATTTTAGAATGACTGAAAACAATAGCAAAAATATATGACACAAATTATCAATATCAGAAATGAAAGAGAGGTTATTATTACTGATCCTGTTGATATTAAAGGATAATAATGAACACTATAAACTATGTTAGGCACACACATTTATTAATCTAGATAAAATGAACCAATTTTTTAAATCACCCAACTATGAAAAGTCACACAAGATCGAAAGGATAACAAGAATAGAGCTAATAAAGAAAATAAATTAATAATCTTGCAAAAATAAAACGTAAAATTCAGATGGTTTCACTAATAAATTCTACCAAATATTACATCAGAAGTAATATATATTATTCAACATTTCTTCCACAAAATAATAGCAGAGGAAAACACTTTCTAACTCATTCTATGAGGCAGCATTGTCCTTATACTGAAGTCAGATAAAAACTTTGCAAGAAAGAAAAACTACAGACCATTATCTCTCACAAATATAGGAGCCAAAATCCTAAACAAGTATTTGGAATTTAATTTTAAAAAGTATAAAAAGGCTGGGCGCGGTGGCTCACGCCTGTAATCCCAGCAATTCGGGAGGCCCAGACGGGCGGATCACGAGGTCAGGAGATCGAGACCATTCTGGCTAACACGGTGAAACCCCGTCTCTACTAAAAATACAAAAAAATTAGCCGGGCATGGTGACGGGCGCCTGTAGTCCCAGCTACTCGGGAGACTGAGGCAGGAGAATGGCGTGAACCCGGGAAGTCAGAGCTTGCACTGAGCCGAGATCACGCCACTGCACTCCAGCCTGGGCGAGAGAGCGAGACTCCGTCTCAAAAAAAAAAAAAGTATAAAAATAATTATAAATTATGTTCAAGTTAGTATAGAAATCTGGATCAAAATTTAAAAATAAAACAATATATTATTTCAGATTGGGTGCCTGTATTAAAACATCTCATATACCCCATAAATATATACACCGCTATGTACACATACAAATTAAAATTTAAAAAATTTAAAAACTAAAATCAGAAAATATAATCTATGGCATCAAAACGTGAAAGATGACAAATCATGATCATATTAAGTGATACAGAAAAAGCATGTGACAAAATTCATAAATAGCTCATGATAGAAACACTCAGAACCTATGAACATCAGAAAAGTAGATCGTCAAAGAACATCATCAAAATTTTAGTGTTGGTAAAAAAATCAATGCTTTCCCTCCATCCCAAAACAAGGTAAAATATATACTCTGTTATTCAATCTCTAAATGGAAATCTAAATCAGTCAATAGGACAAAGACAAAAAAATGAACTTAAATATCTATAGATTAGAAAGAAATAAATACAACTCTCTTTATTCATAGATAAAATCTTTGTCTATATAAAAGATCCAAAAAAATACAATAAATATTCTTAGATTGTTAAACAATATAAGCAAGGGTAGAAAGCAATGATAGAAATATTAAATATGTTCAATATATAAATGTAAATTGCTTATCTTCTATGAATAATTAAAATTTTAATTTAAAGAAATGCCAATTTCAAAATTACTCAAAAATAAAATACAATTATAACAAAATAAGTACTGGAATTCTATGTAGAAAACTATAAAATACTGACATATGTAATTAAAGGCTAAATAAATGGAGAGCTATTCCATGTTCAAGGATTGGAAGACTCAATATTTATTAAATGGTCTAAATTTAACATTTAAGCTATAGATTCAATCCCAATCTAAACTTACAGTTCCAATCACAGCCGAAGTAAACTATTTCATAGTGAAAAACACATTAATTCAGACATTATATTGAATGAAGAAAGACCTAAAATAAGCAAAAAATAAAAATAAAAATAAAAATAAAGAATAGTAAAGAAGAAGAGAAAGGTGGAGGGCTAGGATTATTTGAGTTTAAGACTTTCTACCAATATAAATAACAAAAAAGTATGACATTATAGAAAGAATAGACACATACATAAATGTAACAGAATAGAGAGCTCAAAAATACACCCATGCAAATATAGTCAGTGACCACTGACAAAGTCACAAAGGCTTTACGATGAACATATGACTGTCTTTTAAACAAAGAATCCTGAGAGAATTGAATGTCTATATACAAATGATAGATGAATAAATAAGAACCTGGATACAGACTTTAACATTACTCACAAAAAATAACTCAAATTAATTATGAATTTAAATGTAAAACACAAAACAAAAATGTGTGCATTATCAGTACCTTTTACATATTGTACCCTTTTCTCCCGGCAGCTTTTTTAATTGCATCTCCTCATACAAAGATCATCCATACAGTTGGCATGTTGTTGCTTTTCTCAAATTTAATTAAAAAGCATATAGCACAAGCTCTAGCATAAAGTAGATGCAAGAACAGTATAAACCTCCATCATGGATTTCTATTTGAAAGTTTCCAAATAAAATATGAGTAAAAGAACCATAAGATGCAGGAATTAAAACTCCAATGGAGTAGGCAGTATCAGCTTCCTTACATTATAAAACAAACATAAATATATAGATTGTATAATCCTCCTCCTTTGACTAAGGGTGTCATCAATCTGGCTCTTGCTTACCTAGTGAACCAGAAATATTTTTGGCTATGGCAAATTAGGGTAGAACATGGATATCAATTTTTTTTAGAGAACACGGATATCAATTTTTTATAGAGGTAAATTACTGAAAATCCACCTAGGGAAACACATTCAAACATGTCAGTAGAACAAGACAGTATCAGTGGTAGTATTAGCATTAATGTCAGTTTCCTAGGGGTTGCTATAACAAAATACCACATGCTGAGTGATTTTAAACAACAGAAATTTATTTTACAGTTGTAGAGGCTAGACATCAGAGAAGATGTTAACAAGGCCATGCTCCATCTGAAGACACTAGGGAAGAATTTATTCCAGAACTCTGCCCCAGCCTCTGGTGACTCCTTGACTTGTGGTAGCAAAACTGAAACTTTCACTTGCCATTCTCCCTGTGTGCTTGCCTTGGTTCTAATTTCTCATTTTTCTTAAGGTCACCAGTTACATTGGAAAATAGACCCACCCCACTTCAGTATGACCTCATTATAACTAATTATGTCTGAAACGATCCAATTTTTAAAGAAGGCCGCATTCTGAGATACTGGAAGTGAGGATATCAGCACATGAATTTTGGGGTACATAATTAAACTCATAAAAGGAAGTATCAAGGACTAAGATTCAGCAAGATGAGAAGCAATTTTTAGAAAATGGGAGAATACCAATGCCAGAAATAACATCTTGAATTGTGTAAAGTGGTTTGTATACCAGAAATTGGTGGCCAATTAAAGGGTTCAAAGTTATTGATATATATATATGGGTACGTTATATAGAGTGATGTACTCAGGTATGTAAAGTTAAAATGAGCACTATCCATTATTATATTATTTAAAACATCTACGCATCTATAGATTAAACTTTGCTTTTTAAAATATAGCCATTCCCAGTCTTGATTTACACAACATACAATATATGTGTATATATGTGAATACATATTATATATGTATACCTATATATGTATGTTGTATAAATATATGTATATATTATTACAGAACTATGGCAAATCTTTTGAACAGAAACAAACTTAGCTCTTATAATCACTTGTTTAATAATAATTAAAAATAAATTTCACATTTTGAAGAAGAAATCTAATCATTGCACTGGGGCTGGGCATAGAAAATAATAATTAAATTTTATTTTTGAAAGCAATTCTATAATGAATATTTTCAGACAAGTAAAATAAAAGCATTTGAAATAAACCACATTTTATAAATTTCAAGATAAGAACACTTGAGTCAGTTTTTAAAAATTGGCCTTTGTATTACCTGAAAAGGTAGTATCATTTCAGATTTACATAGTATAAATCTAGTTATCCAAGTTTCTCTAAATACTCACTGCCTCTGGCTCACATAACTGCAAACACAACCATTTTGAAAAGGAATCCCTTTTGGTACCCAAATTTTAAAAAATCTAAAACAATTACATTTGTTTTAATAAAGAGTCAATTTTGAAACAAACAGAATAAACTCTCATACTTCGAGACAAGATACCAAAAACTACCAAAGTAATACTAAGTTTAAATGAAAAAGGTAATTTCTATATATAAAATAAAGCTGTACTCACTATTGGATCTCTGTCTTGATGTTTTAAAATCTTTATTGTAATGCATTAATCGTGATACTAAATAAATATATATATTTCAGTATTTGCCATTTGAAATGCTTTGGGGGCATATACATTTTCTTTGAGAAAATATGAAAACTGTCATTTGAAACAACTATATAATCAATAAATGTCAAAAATATATTTAAAATTCCAATGCTTTTAAAGAATAAAAACTCTTTTTGATATTGTAAGAGCATTCCCTACAAATTATCTTAAAGTTGGTATTATAAACTGCTTTTTAATATAATTTCCAACGTAGGAAGTACTCAAGAATAACTCTACATGCATATGCCTTTTATTAAAATTAAATAACTATCTACATTTGTTTTATTAGCTTTAACATTCTCTCTTTTATAATTTACGTATGTTAACACTTATTTCACATTAATATCAAGATTCATATAGAGAGATATAAAGAGAAATATGTTAAGTTTTCTGAAATGTTTGAAAATAATTTGGGAATTTATGATCATTGTATTTGTATTTAAATTATTTGGTATGATTTTTGCAAAAAACAAAGGTATATTTTTAAATAACCTTTTGTTTTAAAAATAATAAAATCATTAAATTTAACATTGATACCATACATATTATTAATACAATAATATTAGCTAATATTACAGTCCACTATTACCTAATATTCAGATCATCTGCAAATCTGTTAAATTGTTAAAATTGCCAAAGATATCCAAAAAACAAGAAAAAAGCAAAAATCCCAATATGCAGTTTCATAGAAACCTGCTCACTTGTGCTGATATCCTAAATAATATAATTTTTGAAGGCAAATTTTTAAAGGATCGGGCTGAAGCAGATGGGGTTTGTAAGATTCTGGAGTACAGAATTCGTTAAGGTAGGTATTGAGGGCATGGCTGTCTAGGCATCTAGATGTTCAACAATCAATATAACTTCACTTATGACTGAATTAGACAAATGAAACATTATAATATTATAGTACTCTTTTAGGTTAGTTCCCCATAGGGAATCATTGAGATAAGAATTCATGTGCAATTGATTTATTAAACACTACAGAAATAGTAAGAGAGAGAGTACTAAAATAGGAAAGGGTGAGGAGTCACAAATAATTCCCAGCCCCAGACTGGTTTCATAGTGAAATCATCAGCATAAATTACAACTCAAGAATTTTTTTTAAAGATCTGTGCAAGAGATTTTGGGTTTTGGTCTCCCTTTTCAATAAGTCATTTATACCTGAGTGGGTTTAAACTCTCAGGCCCTTTTAGTTTTCTCCCTTTGAGGGAGAAGGTGGAGCGAGGAGAAAGGGACAAACCTATGCAGAAGACTGCAGGTGTCAGGCAAGAATAGCAAAGCACACAGAATCTTTAAATTGAATCCAAGGGGATATAGATGGGAAAGGATAGTGTCTGCTACAATGCCTTACAGGAATTGAGGAGAAAGTTTAAAGGCAAACTGCTTATCTCATGATGTTACTAAAAGTAACACTTCCAACTTCAATGCTGCATAAAAACTATACTTTGAGGTAGAATATTGATATCATAATTATTATTTCTGCATTGGAGAGTAGAAGTTGGCTATATTTTTGGCTGTTAAATATATTTTGTAACTTTTCACTTTGTATCATTTGCTCATTCAAATATGTGCCACTTCCATTACATCTAACTTTGAGCACTTTTTAGCATAAGTAAAAATAGATTGACTTTTCATGTTTCTATTTATGTTTTCCATGGGGAAGATATTGGAAAATTAATTGTACATCCCTTTAAACTGAGGATAATAAGTGATTACTATTTTGAAATAAAAGAGTGTTATAAATGAAAACTTAACGACCAAATATTACAGGGACAGTCAAATGCAATATCTGGAGTTCTCACTTGATGGTGTGTGTGTGTGTGTGTGTGTGTGTGTGAGAGAGAGAGAGAGAGAAATAAAGACTTGAAAGGAGTGGTGTCTGTCACAATCTAGAATGTAGGTATAAAAACCATTTTGTGAGTAAGGGAAGGGGAAGGCCTCCGTAAGGTAGCAAATAGATAAGCCTGCAGGTAGAGGTACTTCCGGTGAGGTGTGTCAGTAGCAATTGAGCTAAGATTTAATCTTTTTATCTAGTTTGCCAGGTGCTAGATTGACATATGTGTGGCCCATGAAATATAATTAGTCATAATGAGAACTAATCTTAAAAAAGCTCAGCCTTTAAAACTGTTTTAATTAATCATTTTGTAAATATCTGATACAATATTTTAGATGTATGGTGGTGATATGATGTTAAAATCCCAATGCCCCTAGGATTCCTTGTTTTAACACTGTCACCTATTCTAGAATATCTATGTTTTTGGAACAATTTTAACAAAATAAATCAAACGAGAAGAGCCAGCATTTGAGCTCAATACTCATTTCCAGTAAGGTGATTTACTTTCCAGGCAATCAGAAGTCTGTAATACAAAGTAATATGGGCTTCTGAATGCAATATCGTAACAATGAACAAATTGGTAATAAGCACTATGAAGAAAAAACGAAGCTGCGGGGTAGAAATAAAGTGACAGGACTATTTTATATAGGGTTCTCATGTAAGGCCTCTTCATGGCAGTCATATTTAATAAGAGACCAAAATGAAGAGGCAAGTGATATGGCTCTGGAAAATAGTGTTTGAGGCAGAATAAGTAGCAATACAAAGATTCTGAAACAACAGGGTACTTCCTTTGTTTGAGGACCAGAAATAAGACCTGCATGGTGAAAGCAGAGACCCAAAGAGCTAGAGGAATGTGAAAGAGATTATAGAGGTAGATAATTGATTTATGTGAACCTTACAGGCGTAATAAGTATTTTCTGAGTTATATAGAAACTATTGAAGCAGAGGCATTACCTGTTACACGTGTTAAACGGTCGTACTGACAGTGGTGTAGCTAATATAACAGTGGAAGAAATTGAGTAATGATTGTATTAGAGCAGCTGATCTTGTGCTTATAATGCCTTCTGTACTCACTGAGTTGTCCGTGGGAAACTTTGTAGAGCTCTTTGAAATTCAGCTATGCCATTTGAGAATAGGCCAAAGTACTTATTTTATTGTCTTCATTTGAGGATAAAGAGAAATGCATGTTAGATAACATTGTAAACTATAAAACATCAAATCAATACGAATTGTAGAGAACTGTATAAAATTCTTTACACAAAACAGTGGTGAAATTCAGAAAATAGACCTACTTTCATTGGAAATCCGTTAGGTTCCACATAATGACTTATAGTTAAATGTCAATTATTTTTAAATATTTTCTTCTAATATGACATCATTTTGAGCTAAGATATATATATATAAACAAATATTACAGATATTTAACAAACGAAGGCTCTTATTTATTAATTTTTTTTTACTTATTAGCAACTTACATCTTTGAACTACTGAATGTGTGGGTTTTTTAGGACACAATACTCTTGATTTTAAGATTAACAAATGAATCTATCATGTTATTAGTTTCTGAAATAATTTTATTATTCCATACTTTGCATAATATCTCAATTAATTTTAACGGTTTTTTTTTTTTTTTTTTTGGGATCGAGTTTTGCTCTTGTTGCCCAGGCTGGAGTACAATGGCGCGATCTCTGCTCACTGCAACCTCCGCCTCCCAGGTTCAAGGGATTCTCCTGCCTCAGCCTCCTGAGTAGCTGAGATTACAGGCACCAGGCCCCAAGCCCAGCTATTTTTTTTTTCTTTTTCTTTTTTTAGTAGAGACAGAGTTTTCACCATGCTGACCAGGGTGATCTTGAACTCCTGACCTCAAGTGAATCACCCGCCTTTGCCTCCCAAAATGCTAGGATTACAGGTGTAAGCCACCATGCCCAACCAAATTTTAACTTATTTTTGAGTGAAAATGTTTTAATAAAAAGTTAGGTTACTTGTAGCATTTCTACTTTACTTACTTTATTGTCAATGACAATTACTAGAGAAATGTAAAATTATCTGTGCAAATAATGCCTTTTTTACTCCATAAATATTAATTTCAATACCTTCCAAATAATAAAGTCCATAAACTTAATTATAAGCATATTAACAAAGCAAGCTATGAAATTTGTCATAGTGCTCTAAATAGTAGCTGCTGCTTTAAAGAGTCCTTGATTGACCTCTGGCAAGAGGAACGTTATTTAGTAAAATGAGTTATTTCACCTACAGAAATAGCATTCATTTGCCAAACAATGTCGGTGAGTTTTCACCACTTCCTTTCCTTTTAGCAATCAATTTGAGAGCTGTACTAAAAGCAGCATAAAGTTCATTGTCCTCTGGCACAAAATCAGACAGCACATTTAAATTTGGCTGTGCTGTAAACCCATGTAAACAATAAATGCTTTTACATAAAAATATGTCCAAAGTAAAATATCTTAAAATACATATAAAGTATTATAAAAGAGGGTTTTAAAAATCTTTAAAACATTTTTTTCAGCTAATTTGATGGAAAATGCATAACAAAAATTATGTACAAACTATTTATAATTGCTTATCTTTAGTTCAACAATTTACATGCTTGTTTTATTTAAAAAGCATTAAGTAATAGTATTTTTTAAGTTTATCCTTTGGACAATGACTACAAAAATTGTTATATAAATAATTTGAAATAATTCACCAAAATGTTTTTTGAAGTTGGTGCTAGCACTATATTGAGAAACTGAGACATTGAGTTGGGTTATTTCCCCAAGCTCTAAAAGGGTAAATTATGGAGCCATGATTCAAATCCAAGCTGTCTGCGCGCCAATCATATATTATTAAACACTGTATTATATTGCTTATGGAAAATCATAACAGAAATAATGTGAAGTAAAAATAATCTTCATTTAACCTTTTCTGATAATTTGATTTATTACCACAGCTGTATGTTTGTGAAATCATATGATTTTTCACTTATCAAATTGACAATATTTGTTTTTCATCCAAACATTACGTAAAATTAGAATGTCATATGACGCAATCTCTCTAAAAATAATTTAGGCAAATAAATTAAAAGCTTGATAAGAGGTATGACTTTTGACCCAGGAACTTGTAATTCAGAAAAGTAATTCTAGATTATCAATGGTCAGGACAAGTGGAAATGGAAAGTTCCCAGAGTAGATTGCCTAAAGTGAAAATAACTGCTTGCCATGTTTATTGTAAGAAAAGGGTCCAGTAGCACAAGCCCATGATGATTAAAGGATACAAAATTACATTAGGCTCATAGAACTAGAGTCATTGGGTGGTGATATATTATTCTTAATAGAAACATTATATAAACTGCACAAAGAGAATTGTTTCAGGGTGGGAATATGATCACATAGCTACTTAGTTTTCCTGAAAGGCTTCATGATGTAGAATTGGTTACCATTGTTTGAAATCAATTAGTGTAATTATAATATATGACCCACTTAAATGCCGGTTCTTTAGAGCAAATAAAACTTGAATTTTATTAATGACTAAGATCGTTACCATTAATTCACCCATTTAACAAAGATAATGAAGTTTATAGACAGGAGAGACCCCTCCGGTCTTTAGTTGGCTAGCCCGGATACCATGTTAGAACTGAGCCTCCATAATCCTCTGGTGCTCTGGTGCTTTTTTTTTTTTTTTTTTTTTTTCCACTTTACACCATAGAATTCAGATTGCCAAGATCTCCCAGCTCATGCCTCACAACATCAACAGAAACTGTGATTAAGCAGGAGAAGAGTGTTCTCAGTTACTCTTGGAAATAGGATACATTTACCAGTTTCCTAACTTGCGTAAATTTTTACCTTCTCTTATCTCAGGCAACCTAACCCAGTCTCTAGGCATAAGGTACCTCATGTTTATTTGATTTAGCTCAGCATGCACCCTCCTCAGGACACCTAGATTTGTTCATTGCTCTATCTGGATTATTCATCCAGAATGAATATATAAATGGTTTAATCCCTCACTAACCTCAGGTCTTTACGTAAATGTCACCTTCCTAACAAAGCCTGTGTGGTAATACCATTAGTACTCACAAATATCTAAAGCTCCTTACTTTCTTGGAAACATAAAAAACCACAGTACCCAATCTGACTACAATTAGGTAGAACTATGACTGTGAGAAAAAAGAGTGCTATGTCTAGACAAAAACAGTGAAAAGCCCACAACCAATATGTCCACACACTCATCCACATCACAGCAAGAATGAGGGCCATATTTTGTTTTTATGGCCCCAGGATTTTGGCCCCTATTAGATCATTCCTGCATTGCAATAAAGAGACTGGGAAATTTATTGAGAAAAATATACAATGGGCTCACAGGTCTGCGGGCTGTACAGGAAGCATGGTGCCGGCATCTGCTCAGCTTTTGGGAAGGCCTCGAGGAACTTTAGCTCATGGCAGATGGCAAAGGGGAAACTAGTCTCTCACATGGCCAGAACAGGAACAAGAGAGGGAGATGCCACATACTTTTAAACAACCAGACTTCAGGAGAACCTACTATCATGAAGGCAGCACCAGAAGGATGGTGCTAAACCATTCATGAGAAATCCACCCATATGATCCAGTCACCTCCCACCAGGCCCAACCTCCAATACTGGGAATTACACTTCACCCTGAGATTATTTTCTTTGGGACAAATATACAAACCATTTCACTGTGTAATCCTTTAGGAGAAAGTCGCCATAGAGAGTGGCCAGAGCTATGAAAATCAAAATAATGAAACGGTATGAAATGGCTGTTAAATATTTCTAAATGCTTACTATAAATTTCCGAAGATTTTCGGGAGCCAATATATATATATTGGTGTGTCAAATCAACTGAAATTTTAGAGTTCATATTTTACTGCAATTTAACCTATCTGACTAATGTTACTTTCTTAAATGCACAAGTTAAAATTACAAATAGTTACCTAAAGACTCTCTTCTGCTTATTTCCTTCTTATTTTTTTCAAACCTCTTGTAATCTAACATAGTATACATTTTTTAAAAAATTATGAGTATTACCACCACAGTCTCACTGAAGTATAGACACAAGAAAAAAAATATTTTTTATCTGTTTGTTGACTGCTATATCTGGGTACTCAATAGATATTTTTAGAAAATCACATTTAGGAAAATGTGTACATTAATTTCGGAATTAATGTATTAAATTTCTGCTTACATCAATTACCTATTTTTAAACTAATTTTCTGCCAGCATTACATATGTGTGTGTGTATATATGTGTGTGTGTATATGTATATATGACAGTTTGCTTTCACAATATGATTTGTTATATTTTTGAGCAAAATCTGATTAATTAGATGGTGTTCATGCATCATAAAGTAATTTGACAATTTCTTTTAAGTTATTACTCTTGATATGAATGTTATAATTATTATAATTCAGTGTAGTCCTATGAGTTAATGTTAAATTTTCTTCCTCTGGATTTCATCCAAAACTCATAATCTTCTGCCTTTATACAATTATTTGTGTTTTTAGATAGTTAATCATATTTATACTATGATAAGATGAAAGTTAGTAGAAATTCTATTTACCTGAAAATTCTGATGAGAAAGAATTTCATACATTTTGTTGCCTTAATTTCCTTCTTTCTCATGTGTTTCTTTAGAGATGATGTATATTCCTTCATTTATGTATTGTTAGGAAAAGAGACAGTGGTTATGAGGCTACCAAAACTGCTACTTATTTGATGTTTCTCATTTCTGTAAGTAAAAATTTGAAAATTTTTGTTTATATCCTTTATCAAATCTTTATGGAAAGAACAAAAGAATCTGTGAACATAACATAAAATGATTGTTAAATCCTTCTAATTGTTCACTATACTTTTCAAAGTCAGAAATTCCTTGTCTCAGAAATGGAGAGAGCAATGATATGGCTATCAATTTTATTCTACTGTTTTATTCCAGTTTTTGAAAGGATGACAATCAATAACATCTTGTTGGCAATTAATGTTATGTAGATATGGTATAAAAATTGTGCAGTTATTTTTATGATTGAACAATTTTTACTATTAAAAGCCAAACCAAACATTTTGGCCAAATGTTTTCCTGTATCATCTTGTTCAGATATCTCTTTCCACCTGCTGCTTGTATCTTCTCTGTCTCTGTCTCTGTCTTTTCTCTCTCTATCTTGAGAAAGTGAAATTATTAGCTATTGGACAAATGTGTTACTTAACAACAACTTCTCTTACCCTCTTGTGTGTAATATATAATAATTATATTATGTAATATATAATAATTATATTGTGTATATAATTATAATAGCATATTATATATGCTAGAAACTAGCACATTATATATGTACTATATAATACTCTATTATATAGTATTCTAAATATTCTAAATAATACTCCATATTTTAATTTTAAAAGTAAATATTATTCAGTATTTAAAATAGGTTACATGGATCGAAAAGACAACATTGATAAATGGCTTTCTGTTTGATGGTCAAAAATTATATCTACTCTGTTTTACTTAAGAAAGTGAAAAGTGTATACATTTATGTTCTTTATTGAACTTAGGTTAATACTTGGTTAATATTAGATCATTGTCCTCCAGTAGCATATGTACTTAATAAAACAATATTAGAGTTTATATAATATTGACATAGCAGTGGTGTTTTTTATATGTTTAGTTCAACTTTTGCAATTATACAACTTGACTATATGTACTTAGACAAAAATTATAAGACGAAATTTTGTTGTCGTTGTTGTTTTGAGACAGAGTTTTGCTCTTGTTGCCCAGGCTGGAGTACAATGGCATGACCTTGGCTCACCACAACCTCCATCTCCCAGGTTCAAGTGATTCTCCTGCCTCAGCCTCCCGAGTAGCTGGGATTACAGGCATGCTCCACCATGTCTGGCTAATTTTGTATTTTTAGTAGAGACGGGGTTTCTCCATGTTGGTCGGCTGGTTTCGAACTTCTGACCTCAAGTGATCTTCCCACCTTGGCCTCCCAAAGTGCTGGGTTTACAGGCGTGAGACACCGTGCCCGGCCAAGAGGAGATAGTTTTATAGGTGTAATAATTTGATATTTTGAAGAGGTTCTTCATCACTCAGAAAAAAAAATTTTAAATAATGTAATAAGTATATTTTCTACATTCTTTCTTCATTTACTCTAACCAAAATAATCAAGCTCTCTAAAGTGTAGCACCACTTGGATCATTCATCCATGAAGCCAATTTCATATTATTCAGACTATAAAGTTTCTCTTTATGATTTGTCTGCCTTCCATATTTTTTTTCTACTTTTTCTGCTGTAGAATTTCATTTGATTAACCCCCATTGTGTTTGCCTTTAATCATTTAGCCTTATAATTTTAAAACTTGATATGTTAAAATGAGAAATTACTGAATTATTATAAACGTGTAGGGAAAAATTAGCATAATATTTTTAGAACAGGCAAAATGAGAGAATATTTCTATTAAAACTACTGAAGTAAGGAATTCTGCAGGTAGTTATTATGGGATGGGGAACTAGTGTTTGGAATATTTAAAATATGGTTAGTTTTTAACATATACATGTGTGTGTATATATATGTGTATATATATCAGAACCACTGCTATATTAGGTAATATATTTAATAGGTAATTATTTATTTACCTTATTATTATACTCCAAATTAATCTTCCTATTAATATTTTTCAAGAGCAATAAAATTTTTATTTCCACTTCATAATTATTTAGAAAAATAATTTTCTGTTCTACTCTGACTTTAGAACCTGCTAGTCTTTCACACAAATCAATTAAATAGTCAAAAATGGCAAAATAGAATATAAGCAGAAAGGAATGAAATAATATTAAATAACATAACTACCATGATGTCCATGAAAGAGAACTAACCCAAGTAATTTTTTATCAGTATTTGGATAATTCTCAGGCCTAGAAAAAGAAACTCTAAAAATGTTGAACTTCATAGGTAATAGGTTTATTTTTCACGGAGGCATAGTTAGAAAATCTAAAACTACTTTTTTTCATTAAAGGACTGAACAATTTGGTCAATGTATAATGGACAACTGGGCCTTGGTTTCTCACTATGAATATAAAAGTTATAAATAGAGAACAAAGGAAGAATGAGGCTTTGTTGTTGAATTGGAATGGAAAGTGTCAATGTGAGCTCATGTGTTTATATAGAAACCAATACTGATACATTTTTTAGATATAGATGTGTAAGGCATAAATATATGATGGAGTCTAAATGTAGATAGATCTATAGATACCGATGTAACAAGGTGCATACATATGTATGCATGAAAATATACATATATTTAGCCTAGAAAAATGATCTTCCACTGTCTGTGAACTCAACTTATCCCAAGTCCTGTTTGATACATATAATTATTTGCTAAAAGGAATGAGACCTTTCTGGGAAAAGATCTGATTCCATGGCTAGGTCAGCAGAAGTTCAAGATAAATCTGAAATATCTTGTCCTCTGTAATGTGAGACAGTGCTGCAGAACAAGAAGGAAGAACCAAAAGACAAAAACTAGCTCAAAGGGTTTTCCCTTCAAAATGTGGCAGTTATTAAATAAATAAGAAATCTGAGTTCACACTGATATAAAAATATTAAGAAGAAAACAAAGCTCTTTTTAGAGAAGGAAGGCAACAAATAAAACATTTCAAAAAAAAAAAAAAAAAGATTAACCAACTTCCTAGCCTCTGGTAACCATTATTCTACTCTATATTTCCAGGAGTTCAATATTTTTTTTCTCATACATTTTAGTGAGAACATGCAATATTCATCTTTCATTATATGTTTATATCAAAATAACCCATGCCCCCCAAGAATACATGCAACTAGTATGTATCCATAATAATTAACATTTAAAAATTAAAAAGTAGTGATTAAGAAATAATCACTACTGTTTAGAAAGATTATTACAAAATTTATTTAGAAAATAATTATCAGAAAATTTGAACAGTATGTTTTTATATTATTAAGCATCTTCTTCACACATAAAAATGAAATAAAAAAGAAATATTAACTCTGCATTAGAGAAACTTCCCAGGTCCTATCTTAACCATGTGTACAAAATAAATCTCACCCATGCTAGAACATATTAATTCCATAAGCCTCCTGACATAAAGCACTTTTAGAAGAATATAACGTCACGTGCATATTTTTCTTGTCAAAAGTATATAAACCAGCATCTGATCCTGAGGTAACATTAGAAAATTTGATTTGAGCAATATTTTACAAAATAATTGACCAGTACTCTGTAAAAAGATCGATATTAGAGAACAAAAGGAAATGCTGAGGTTAAAGGTTAAATGCTGAGGTTTAATCTCAGAGAGATTAAAGGGTAATAAAATGAAAACTAAACACAATGCATGATCTGTGATTTCCTTATTGTGCAATAAACATTATTGGGACTATTTAAAATATTTAGAGAAAGTATGCTGATTACAATATTTTTAGTCATTACTGGTTTCGTGATTTTAACCATTACACTGCAGTTAAGAGTTTTTAAAAACAGAACAATATGATACTTAGTGATGAGGCATATGGGCTGTAACTTATTCTTAAATGGTTTAGAAAATACTACATAATCAATATAATTTTATGTAATTTATATGTCTAAATTTATCAATCCAATGTGATTTGGCTGTGTCCCCACCTAAATCTCATCTTGAATTGTAGTTTTCATAATCCCCATGTGTCGTGGGAGGGACCAGATGGAGATCATTGAATCATGGGGGCAGGTTCCCCCATCCTGTTCTCATGATAGTGAGTTATTCTCACAAGATCTGATGTTTTTTTAAGGGGTTATCCCCCTTGCTGGGCTCTCATTCTTTTCCTTCCTGCTATCATGGGAAGAAGGATGTGTTTGCTTCTCCTTCCACTATTATTTTAAATTTCCTGAGGCCTCCCCAACCCTGTGAGTCAATTGAACCTCTTTCCTTTATAAATCACCCAGTTTTGGTATCTCTTCATAGCAATGTGAGAACAGACTAATACCCTATCTTAATCTATCAGTACAAATAAACATAGGTGTATATAATAATACATACACATATACATGTAGATATACACACATATATGTATGTATATGGAGAACAACAAATGAAATTTTAATTATTAGCATTTTAGGAATCTAGATGAAGATTATATAAATTCTTTATATAATTCTCAATCATTTTCTATATGTCTGAAATTATGAAACACTTAAAAATATCATTAAAGAAAAAGAAAATATTTCATACTAGCAATGGTTAAAGACACACACAAACACATAAGGTTTAAAAGTCTTTTTATCTTCTTTTTAATGATGAGAGCAATAATCTCCCTTGACCAGAAACTAATATTTGTCAATTATTACTGAAGTCATTTATTTTGTTCAATGTTTTGCTAAATCAAGTCAGCAGTAACCATGTTCTGTTATCATCCTAATTTCTAAGCTTTTTGCCCTTGAGGTACACGCTTTATGGTATACGGTCTAGACACAGGAAGCAGAGCAAGATAGCTGAAGCGAAGCCTCCATCTATCATCCTACTCACAGGACTGCCAAATTGAACAATCTTCTACACAAAAAATAACCTTTATAAGAACCCAGTAATTAGTTCAGGTACCAGCTCAGCTACAGTTGGTAGAGCACCAAGTGGGTTCTTGGGGTCCCAAATTCTAGGGCTTGCAATATAGTTTGCCTGTGCCCCAACCCAAATTTCAACTTGAATTGTATCTCCTAGAATTTCCATGTGCTGTGAGATGGACCCAAGGGGTAGGTAATTGAATCATGAGGGCCAGTCTTTCCCATGTTATTCTCATGATAGTGAACAAGTCTCAAGAGATCTGATGGGTTTATCAGGGGTTTCCGCTTTGACTTCTCTTTCATTTTTTTCTTGCTGCCGCCATGTAAGAAGTGCCTTTCACCTCCTGCCATGATTCCGAGGCTTCTGTAAGTCCAATTAAACCTCTTTTTCTTCTAGTATGTCTTTATAAGCAGCATGAAAATGGACTAGTAAATTGTTACCATTAGAGTGGGGCATTGCTGAAAAAATACAGGAAAATGTGGAAATGTTTGGAACCTCCTAGAGACTTTTTGAATGGCTTTGACAAAAATGCTAATAGCCATATGAATAATAAAGTCCAGGCTGAGGTGGTCTCAGATGGAGATGAGGACCTTGTTGGGAAATGGAGCAAAGGTGACCCTTGTTATGTTTTAGCAAAGAGACTGGGAGCATTTTGCTCCTGCCCTAGAGATTTGTGGAACTTTGAACTTGAGAGACTTGATTTAGGGTATATGGCAGAAGAAATTTCTAAGCAGCAAAGCACTCAAAAGATGACTTGGGTGCTATAAAAATCCTTCCATTTTAACAGGGAAACGGAGCATAAATGTTCAGATAATTTGTAGTCTGATGATACAGTAGAAAAGAAAAAAGAAAAAAAAGAACATTTTTTGAGGAGAAATTCAAGCCGGCTACCAAAATTTGCATAAGTGGCAAAAAGCATAATGTTAATCCCCAAGACCATGGGGATTAACAGGTCATGTCAGAGACCTTCATGGCAGCCCCTCCATTATAGGCCCAGAGGCCCAGGAGGAAAAAGTGGTTTCATGGGCCGAGCCCAGGGTCCTCATGCTGTATACAGCCTAGGGACTTGGTGCCCTCTGTTCCAGCGGCGCCAGCCATGGTTTCAAGGGGCCAAGGTGTAGTTTCATCCATGGTTTCAGAGGGTGCAAGTCCCAACCTTGGAAACTTCCACATGGTGTTGAGCCTGCAGGTACACAGAAGTCAAGATTTGAGGGTTGGGAACCTCTGCCTAGATTTCAGAAGATGTATGGAAATGCCTGGATGCCCAGGCAAAAGTTTGCTGCAGGGGCGGGACCCTTATGGAGAACCTCTGCTAGGGCAGTGCAGACAGTAAATCTGGTGTCAGAACCCCCTTACAGTGTCCCTACTGGGGCAGTGCATAATGGGGTTTTGAGAAGAGAGCTACTGTACTCTAGACCCTAGAATGGTAGATCCACAGACAACTTGCACCATGTGCCTGGAAAATCCACAAACACTCAATGCCAGCCCATAAAAGCAGTCAGGAGAGAGGCTGTGTTCTGCAAAGTCACAGGGACAGAGCTGCCCAAGACCTTGTGAACCTACCTTTTGCATTAGTGTGACATGGATGTGAGATGTGGAGTCAAAGGATATCATTTTGGAGTTTTAAAATTGACTGCCCCACTTGATTTTGGACTTGCACGAGCCCAGTAACCCCTATGTTTTGGCCAATTTCTCCTATTTGGAATGCTTTATTTACCCAATGCCTTCATCCCCATTGTATCTAAGAAGTAACTAGCTTGCTTTTGATTTTAGAGGATTATAGGCAAAAGGGATTCACCTTGTCTCAAATGAGACTTAGGACTGTGGACTTTTTGGTTAGTGAAAAAATGAGTTAAGACTTTGGGGGACTGTTGGGAAAGCATGATTGCTTTTGAAATGTGAGGACATGAGATTTAGAGAAGCCAGGGGTGGAATGATATGATTTGGCTGTGTCCCCACCAAAATCTTAACTTGAATTTTATCTCCCAGAATTCCCACGTGTGTGGAGGTACCAGGGGGAGGTAATTGAATTTTGGGGCCAGTCTTTCCCATTTTATTCTTGTGATAGTGAATAAATCTGACAAGATATGATGGGTTTATCAGGGGTTTTTGCTTTGGCTTCTCTCTCATTTTTCTTTTGCTGCCACCTTGAAATAAGTACCTTGCACTTTCCACCATGTTTCTGAGTCTTCCCCAGCCACGTGAAACTGTAAGTCCAATTAAACCTCTTTTATCCCCCAGTTTCTGGTATGTCTTTATCAGCAGCATGAAAATGGACTAACATAACCTGGCTCTTGGATGGCATTTCTGAACTTTGCCTGTTCCAGAATGGAATCCACTGCCCTGAAGAGAAAGTCCCAGGCCAGGAAGCATTCATCACAAGCTCACCGAAGAGCCCTAGATGCCTTGAATGAACATAGACAGTAGTCAGGCAGTACTCATCATAGACCTGGGTGGTGGTGGCTACCAGAAGAGACTCCTTTGCCTGTAGACAATGGGGGAAAGAGTGGAAAGGACTTTGTCATGTGACTTGGGTGCCAGCTCAGCTGCAGTAGAAAAGATCACCAGATAGATTCGTAAAATTTCCAACTCCGAACTCTGGCTTCTGAATGGCAACTCTGGACCCTCCTGCAACCAGGGGGAGTTCACTGCCCAGAAGGGAAGGACACAAGCTTACTGGCTTTGCCGCTTGTTGGCAGTAGAGCCCTAGGTCTCTGAGTAAATATAGATGGTAACCAGGCAGTGGTTACTGTGGGCCTTGAGACCCACATCTGCCCTGGCTTCAGGTTTAACCCAGTATAGTCCCAATGTTGGTTGTCATAGGGGTGCTTGTGCCATTCCGCCTCCGGCTCCAGGCAGCTCAGCAGAGAGACTCTGTTTGGGAGAATGTAAGGGAAAAGAACAAGAGTCGCTGCTTGGTAATTCAGAGAATTCTTCCAGATATTACCCAAGACCACCAAGGTGGTATGGCTACAAGTCTGCAAGAGCCACAGCATGATTGGACTTGCAGTTACCACTAATGCAAATATGACTGCAGTGACCAAAAGGTTGGATTACAATACCCAAGTGGCTTTGAATACCTGGAAATCCTCCCCAAGTGGGATAATTACAAACAATCCTGGACTATGAAGACTACAATAAATACCTAATTCTTCAAAGCCCAGATGCCAATGAACATCAACAAGCATCAAGACCATCCAGGAAAGCATGATCTCATAAAAGAACTAAATAAGGCACCAGTGTTTAATCCTGGGGAGAGAGAGAGAGTTCAAAATATCTTTTTGGAGGAAACTTCAATGAAATTCAAGAAGACACAGGGAAGGAATTCAGAATTATAATAGATGAATTTAACAAACATATATAAATAATTTTAAAGAGTAAAGTAGAAATTCTGGACTAAAAAATGCATTTGGCATACTAAAGAATATGGTATATGCTCTACTTAAGACGTAACAAGAAACTATAGTTTCCCCAAAAAAATTGCTTCTCATGTATAATGGATAACCATTTTTTCAACATCGAACAATTATTCTCATACTGTTAGCCAATAGACAGTGAGATACTTCTACATACTTTCAGCTTTGTTTTGTTAACAGCCAATCATTGACTATAATATTATTGCAATGTAATGTATTTAGTACAGGTTTTCCTAGAATATTATATTTCTTTCCTAGAATATTACATGATATATAATTCCAATGTATTAGTCAGTATGCTTAACTAAAATAGCCACCATTAAATCTTATTCCTTAATGCATAAAATAACAAAATTTTAGAAAAACATTAGTTTCCATTACCTATTTACATTATGACAGAAATATAAGGATAAATGCTAATGACTTTGATTAACTGTTATAATTCAACACTATTTAATATAATATTTGATTGTACAGAAGATGAGTAGTTTTCTAGCTGAGTGGTTTATAAAATGGCTAGATTCACACATTTAAATTGATCATGAGCTTGTGTAAATTTGAATTAATACGACTGATTTCTCTCATATTTTCTTGTTATAAACATCACTTTCTTTACCTTAGCCAAACTAGGGAAGCATTTATAAAAATACCTATAAATAATTATATATATATATTTGAGTGATATTACTCATGAGATTTTATACATGAAAGCACACTGGATATTGCCCAATAATTACTTTTACTTATTTGAAAATTATTGTTTACATTTAAATTTGATACATTACAAATATCTTCCAGTAATGAATTAGTTTGCTAGGGCTAACATAACAAATTCGACAGCCTGGGTGGGTTAAAAACCAGAAACGTATTTCCTCACATTTTTGAATGTTTTAAGTCTAAGATCACAGTTTCATCAGGATTAGTTTCTTTCCAAAGCTTCCCTCCTTGGCTTGTAAATAGCTGTATTCTTTCACCTTCACATGATCTTATTCTGATGTATGTGTTTCCTAATCTCCTCTTTTAAGAACAACAGTCGTATTGGATTAAAGTCCACACTTAAAGACTTCATTTTAATTTGACTACTTCTTTAAAGGCTCATTTTCAAATATAGTCACATTCTGAGGTGCTGGGGGTTAGGATGTCAACATACAAATTTTGGGGGAACACAATTCAGTTATAAAGATTAACCAGCATCCTCTGGTTATGCTGTTTTAACTAAAATATATATTAATAAAATCATGCAAAATTATATTGAGATTTTTCTAGTATTAAATAGAGGCCATCATATTAAAACATTACCATTAAGACATGTCCATGAATTTAAGGCTTATAATCTGATATAGGAATTTGTTGTGGGAAAAAAATATGCATATGCCAAAGGACTTTTTTTTTTTTTGGTTGTTTTTTTTTTTTTTTTTTTTTTTTTTTTTTTTTTTTTTTTTTTTTTTTTTTTTTTTGCCTTCTCAGCATTTATTTATCTCCCTTTCTCAAGTGAATACATAGATAATTTGTATTCTGGTCAACCATATGGTTTCAGGAAGTCTGCTGATATGGTGTCTGCTCCACTGATGTAAGCAATGAGCACATTACACAATCTACTTTATTCCCATCACTATATCAAGTGGCCCAGACTGGGACTAATTTTCTAGAAGAGGAGAAAACAGAAAACAAACAAACAAAAACCCTTTTCTAGAAATTAGTCAGGTGGGAAAGAAAGATTCTTTCATATATGGTTGTGAAGATGTGAGTTGTGGCCCCAGAATTTGTGATGAATATGTTTATTCCAGGTTAGATTTGTTAGAAGATGATTATAAACTGGAGTTTACATAAAGATGTATACTAGGCTTTTTCTCCTCTCTGCCACCCTGCCTCCCTCCCTCTTTTCCTCCCTCCTTCCCTCCCTCCTTCCCTCCCTTCCTCCCTTCTTCCCTTCCTTTCTTCCTTTCTTTTCTATTATAGCAAATTACCATGAACTGGGTGCTTCAAAGAACAGAAATTTATTCTCATAGTTTTGAAGGCCACAGGTCTAAAATTAAGGTGTAAGTGGGGTTAGGCTCCCTCTAGATGCAGGTCTAGAAGAAAATTCATTTATTGCCTCTTGCTTAAGGTGATTGTTGGAATTCCTTGACTTATGGCCGCAACCGTCTGTCCTATCTGCACATCACCTTTTCTCTATGGTTGTCTGTGTCAAAATTAACTCTACTTCTCCCTTAGTAAGAATACACATGAGTGCATTTAGGCCCAACACAATATTCCAGGATAAATTATTATTTTCAAGATATTTACCTTAATTATTTATTTTGGCATGTAAGGTAATATATTAATACATGATTTGCTATATAAGATTATATTCATAGGTTTACATAATTAGGAAGTGAATATATATTGGTGAGGGGGCACATTTTTAGTCTAACATGAAAAAGTAGGGATAACATGTAAGATTGAGCAGAAGTAAAGACTGGGCTATGATGTCATCTCAACGAGGACCTCAGTCAAACTCACAGTGGTAACTGAACCAATGGCCTTACAGCATTGTCCAAACATGAGATAAACTGAGCAGGGTTCTCTAACCCTCATCATCCATTTATTAAATGAAACCTTCTCCAGAAAGGATACATCATATTGGGTGAGTGATTCTTGCCAGTTGAGGCAATTCTCAAAGATGGCTGAAGACTATTGGTTAGTTAGACTCTCAGCAGCTGATAAAACACTTTCTGTATTCCAGAAGGAGAAAATGCTGGCATTACATCACAGCATTCACCAAAATGTAAATTCACAGGAAAATATGCTTGAAAGCCAAACAGAAACAAATGTATGATTTAGGTTTGCCAAGCTCTAGATTCAAACTGATTACATCTTTGAAAGTCTTCCTTTGATACTGAAAGTGATGTAAATTCCTTTGCTGCAAATTTTTGCTTAGAGTACATACAAAATGTGTTTATGCCGTGTCCGACTAGTCCAGAAAAAAAAAATGTACAGAAATATGTATATTTCAAAGCTAAACAATAAGAACTGCAGGAAATGTATTAAAAAGTGTCTCCTTATTATAGGTATTAAGTTTAGTTGCATAGATGATTTTTCTGTTACTGCCTAAAATCCTTTACTTGATAACATTTTCACATTATTGTCATAAGCAATACAACCACTGAAGGCTAGCCTCAAAATACTGTGGTATAATGCTACTCCACATGTTTTCCCAGAGAAGTAATCATCATTCTCTTATGTGTGCTATTAGAAATGCAAAATCTTGGGCTCCAACTTGTGTCTTCTATATCAGAATCTCAGAGTGGTGGCTCAAGAATCTTCGATTTAATACATGCTTTGATTTAATAATACATTCAGGTTATTCTTGACAGAAGCTTGTGTTTCAGATTTATTTTTACTTTTGTTTTTTGTTGCCTTTTAATAGGCATGTATTTGTGATTTAATCTGTATTTGCCTAATGATTAAATATATTAAGCATTTTTATTATCCTTATTTGGTAATATATCTCTTAAATTCTTTGCCCATTTTCTTTGCATTGTTTGTTTTCTTAATATTGTGTTTTGAGAGTTTTAATATACTTTAGGATCAAGTCATTTATTAGGTATATAATTTACAAATATTTTCTCTCAGTTTGTACCTTTTCACTCTCTTAACTTCATGTTCTGTAGAACCAGAAATTCTTAATTTTGATAAACTACAAAGAATTTTTAATGTATCATGCCTTTAATATCATAACAAAGAAAAATTTCCAAAATCAAGAGCAAAAATATTTCTTCCTATGTTTTCTCCTAGAAGTTGTGCAATTTTACATATGTGTCTCTAATCAACTTTGAGTTAATTATTTTCTAGAAGGAGAAATAGAGATTGTGGTTTTTCCTTTTAAATGTTTTTGCACATGGGTAACTAACTGTCTCATAAATTATTATTTGTTCTAAAACCATTTTTGAATTGATATTACACATTGTCCAAAACTAATTAACCACATATAGGTGGATCTATCTCAGGATGTTATTTCTTCTTAAAATGTAATAGATAGGTAGACAGAGATATATAATTACATATATATATATAAAATTATATATACATTTTTTTCTATCTGATGATTAGTACAAAAACAGACCAAGACCAATGAGGCCACAAAATATACTACAGGGTTAGTAAAGTCCACTTTATTGTTTCATTGACTGATATGTCTTTTTTTCTTCAATACTATACTGCATGGGTTATTGCAGATTTAAAGAAACTTTTGAAACAAGGTGGTTTGAGTTATTTGAGTATTTTTGTTTTAAAATTGTATTTTTTAAATAGCCAGTAATTTGGCTATTCCAATTCTTCTGTTTAAATATAAATTTAATAATCAGTTTTGCAGTTTTTTCAAAACATCTACTTAGGCATTTAATTGGGGTTGTAATTAATCAACTGGTCAATATAGGAAGAATTGACATTTTAGCGTTATTGAATCTGAAATTGTCTGAAAACACATTGCTCCTTCACTTTGGAAAGATGCTATAACTGAGTATAGAATTTGAATTGACAGATTTTTATTTCAGCCCCTTAACAATGTCACATTGTCTTCAGACTTATATTGCTTTTGTTGAGAAATGAACTTTATTTCTTATTCTTCATCCTTTTATGTAATAAGTTATTTGTTCTTTGGCTGCCTTTAATATTTCCACTTGTCTTTGTTTTTTAACAGCTTTCCTGTTATTTCGTTGTTGCTCTTTTGTTTTGCTGGTCATGTTTTTTTGAGATTTGGGGTGCTTTCTTAGATAATTGGCTCTTGTTATATTTCATTAATTTTAGAAAAATTTTTGCAATCATGTTTTTAAAACATTTTCTCTATTTTTCTGTTTTATCAGTTGTGGATTGCAACTACATGTATATTAAATGAAACCAATAGTTAGATAATGACATACCATTAAAAATATCTTGGATTCTGTGTTCTGGATTCTTTCTACTTTTTTCTTTGTTCTTCAATTGTCCAAGTTTTACTATCTGTCCTCGTTTACTCATTATTTCCACAAATGTGTCAAGTCTACTGAGAGTGTTTTTTGTCATTGTGTTACTATGTTTTGCATTTCTATTTTCCTTTTATTTTTTCTAATTGTTTTTATCTCCCTGCTGAAATTATCTATCTCATCATTCATATTTTTCACATTTTTCATTGGAGCCTTTAATAAATAGTTATTTTAAATCTCTTAACAGATACTTCTAACATCCACACTTTATCTAGATCTGCTCCTATTTATCAGTATTTCGCTTCACAGCTCTTGTTTTCTTAACACTTTGTTTGCTCATATGTTTTTATGAAAAGTTAAACATATTGCAAAGTACAGTAAAAAACAGATGAAGTTAATTTGTATTTATGCCTGGAAACTAGCATGCTTTATCTTTGAATAGACCTTTACTGTGGAGGCTTGAGTTGGTCTTGTCGGGAATTTAGTTTGGATTTTACTATTGCTAACACATGTCCCATAAGTTTCAAATTCCATCAATGCTAACTTTTGCATGTTTTGTGAATAGATTTTCCAAAGAGTGTGGTTCAATGTCTGCAAAATACTCAGCTTTAAGTTTTCTCTTTGTAGCTATATCTCAGAGAAGATCTTTTTTTTAAATTTATTTTTTATTATTATTATACTTTAAGTTCTAGGGTACATGTGCATAACGTGCAGGTTTGTTGCATATGTATACTTGTGCCATGTTGCTGTGCTGCACCCATCAACTCGTCACCACCCATCAACTCGTCATTTACATCAGATATAACTCCCAATGCAATCCCTCCCCGCTCTCACCTCCCCATGATAGGCCCCAGTGTGTGATGTTCCCCTTGCCGAGTCCAAGTGATCTCATTGTTCAGTTCCCACCTATGAATGAGAACATGCAGTGTTTGGTTTTCTGTTCTTGCGATAGTTTGCTAAGAATGACGGTTTCCAGCTGCATCCATGTCCCTACAAAGGACACAAACTCATCCTTTTTTACGGCTGCATAGTATTCCATGGTGTATATGTGCCACATTTTCTTAATCCAGTCTGTCACTGATGGACATTTGGGTTGATTCTAAGTCTTTGATATTGTGAATAGTGCCGCAATAAACATATGTGTGCATGTGTCTTTATAGCAGCATGATTTATAATCCTTTGGGTATATACCCAGTAATGGGATGGCTGGGTCATGTGGCACATCTAGTTCTAGATCCTTGAGGAATCGCCATACTGTTTTCCATAATGGTTGAACTAGTTTACAATCCCACCAACAGTGTAAAAGTGTTCCTATTTCTCCACATCCTCTCCAGCACCTGTTGTTTCCTGACTTTTTAAAGATCGCCATTCTAACTGGTGTGAGATGGTATCTCATTGTGGTTTTGATTTGCATTTCTCTGATGGCCAGTGATGATGAGCATTTTTTCATGTATCTGTTGGCTGTATGAATGTCTTCTTTTGAGAAATGTCTGTTCATATCCTTTGCCCACTTTTTGATGGGGTTGTTTGTTTTTTCTTGTAAATTTGTTTGAGTTCTTTGTAGGTTCTGGATATTAGCCCTTTGTCAGATGAGTAGATTGCAAAAATTTTCTCCCATTCTGTAGGTTGCCTGTTCACTCTGATGGTAGTTTCTTTTGCTGTGCAGAAGCTCTTTAGTTTAATGAGATCCCATTTGTCAATTTTGGCTTTTGCTGCTGTTGCTTTTGGTGTTTTAGACATGAAGTCTTTGCCCATGCCTATGTCCTGAATGGTACTACCTAGGTTTTCCTCTAGGGTTTTTATGGTATTAGGTCTAACATTTAAGTCTCTAATCCATCTTGAATTAATTTTCGTATCAGGAGTAAGGAAAGGATCCAGTTTCAGCTTTCTACTTATGGCTAGCCAATTTTCCCAGCACCATTTATTAGATAGGGAATTCTTTCCCCATTTCTTGTTTCTCTCAGGTTTGTCAAAGATCAGATGGCTGTAGATGTGTGGTATTATTTCTGAGGACTCTGTTCTGTTCCATTGGTCTATATCTCTGTTTTGGTACCAGTACTATGCTGTTTTGGTTACTGTAGCCTTGTAGTATAATTTGAAGTCAGGTAGTGTGATGCCTCCAGCTTTGTTCTTTTGACTTACGATTCTCTTGGAGATGCAGGCTCTTTTTTGGTTCCATATGAACTTTAAAGCAGTTTTTTCCAATTCTGTGAAGAAACTCGTTGGTAGCTTGATGGGGATGGCATTGAATCTATAAATTATCTTGGGCAGTATGGCCATTTTCACGATGTTGATTCTTCCTATCCATGAGCATGGTATGTTCTTCCATTTGTTTGTGTCCTCTTTGATTTCACTGAGCAGTGGTTTGTAGTTCTCCTTGAAGAGGTCCTTTACATCCCTTGTTAGTTGGATTCCTAGGTATTTTATTCTCTTTGAAGCAGTTGTGGATGGAAGTTCATTCCTGATTTGGCTCTCTGTTTGTCTGTTACTGGTGTATAAGAATGCTTGTGATTTTTGCACATTAATTTTGTATCCTGAGACTTTGCTGAAGTTTCTTATCAGCTTAAGGAGATTTTGGGCTGAGACAATGGGGTTTTCTAAATATACAATCATGTCATCTGCAAGCTCTCACACATTCCCCCAATAGTAGAATGCTGTCACTTTTTTTCCTGGATACTTGTTAACTTTTGAAAGCGGATGTGGACATTGTCTGTTACTCTGAGCCTTTGTTTTAAGAAAGTGCATTCCTGGGTTTCAGGAGGGGGCTTATTTTATGATTCCACACTTTCCCCATTCTGTACCTATCACTGATGTATTCCAAAGATATAGGCTTGTCTTTGTTTTGTTTTGTTTCCTTTTGTTTCATTTCTCCAATGGTATCTGTTTCCTAAGTTATGTTCTTCAAGAAGATATGACCTTCTCGCAATGGATTAAAGCTTTTGTTTGATTGAGAAAACAGATCAAAGTGGAGTATTTTCCTTTTCTTTCATTGACTATGGTCTCTCTTCCTCATCCTGTACCACAGGGGCTGTAGGGGATGCTTTTCTATGAAGTCTCATGAAATTTCTTCATGTCTCAAATCTTTACTATTATGGGTGCATAATGAGATGAATGGAGAAGAGCCACATGTGGGTAATTGCACTGTATCTGTGTTTCTGAAGAGTTGTAAAGTCTCATGCCACCCTAAACTCTGCCTGTATCAATTTGTTAAATATTTTAACTGAATTATTTTCACTGACACTTGACATCCATCCCAGGTAAACAGGAGCTCTTATCTTATTTTTCCTTAGAGGTAAGCATCATTCTTGGATTTCAGGTTAGTTGATTGTCCTCTGATCTCAGTTGTTTAATGGGCTCAAGAAAAATTGTGATTTTGCCTATTAAACAGAATATTTTTGTTATTAGGTAAAGATTACTGTTATTTCCATTTTTCTACACCTTAATGAGAGCTGACAGAGTCTGAAATCTGAAAAAGTTTAGCTAATTCTGTATGAACATAATGTCTAATGTCTCAAATTGGTCACCAATTTATGATGGGGAGAAATAAGGGTTACCTACCTAATTCAAATTGTCCACACACAGACAGGCTGTCTCTCACACACACACACACACATGCACACACACACACACACACACACAATTTAAATATGGAGAGAGAGAGAGTAGTGAGAAAGAGAGAGAGAGAGAGACTGATATATCTGAAAATTAAATATTTAGCAGGAATTATAGGAAGAGAATATGGAATTTTTATTTTTGCCAGAGTGAGATAATTTAGGTGCTTCTTAATAACTAAATTATTTCTGTGGAAAGGAAGTTAAATGGGTTCACTATGAATAGAAGTTGAAAAATCCACTAAGGGTGTTTGCTCTTAGTCATGATAATCATGTTAACTAAAAAGTTGTGTAAAGCCCTTACAAAATAAATAAAATATCTTTACTATAGTCTCATGAATGAAAACCATATCTCAAGACTGGTTTTTTACTCTGAAAATATAGGATAATCAGAGAGAAAGAGAATTAAGAGGGAGAGTTTTCTTATGATGAAAGCCTTAATGTTAGGTGACTGGTACCTATCTTTCCCCCATAGTTCTCTGATGGTACATATCAGCATACAATATTTAAGAAAAATAGAAATGCTCAAGTCTTATCCCATATCCACTGAATTTAAGAGCTGGAGGATGGTACGGAAAAGTTCTATTTTTATAAATAACTCAGGTAATTTTTTCATTCAAGAAGTTTGTAAAACTATTGTCTAGGCCAGTATCAGACAATAATAAGAATTAAATGTTCATAGAGATGAGAAAATAAAGAGGAAATTATTTTATTCATATGCAGATTAGTGAGAAATATGCAGACCCAAAATAATTTATTTAAGAAAGAGAACCTTGAAAGAAGTGCATCAGATGACTCTTAAAATGAAAGCAATAGGCATTCAGAAATATTAAGGAGTGTACAATTAAAGCTTTACATAGACCTTTACAACAATAATTGAGTAACTCTTCCTAGAAACTGGGACACAAATGCCAAATACCATTAAAAAACCAAAACTGAAACTAAATCATTTGGAAGTTTTGAAAGAAATAAATAAAATTTTCCTTGTTTGCAGATAATATGATCTTATATAAGAAAAACTTAAAGAATCCACAAGAAAGCTAAAAGAACTGATTAAAAAATCGAGTAGTGTTGCAGGATACAAAATCAGCATACCAAAATTAGTAGAAATTCTATACACCAAAGTGAACAATGTGAAAACGAAATTAAAGAGTAATTTCATTTACAACAACCACACACAAAATTAAATACCTAGGGAATTAACTTACCTGAAGAAGTGAAAGACCTCTATAAAAAAAGCAAACAAACAAACAAACAAAAAACACTGGTGAAGGACATTAAAAAGAACACAAAAAATGAAAATATATTTTACTTTCATGGATTGGAAAAATCAATATTGTTACAATAGCTATACTAACCAAAGCAATATATAGATTCAATGCAATTCCAATCAAAATACCAATGCCATTCCTCATAGAAATAGAAAAAAAAATTCTAAAATTTATAAGAAAGCACAAAATGCCCAGAATAGTCAAAGCTATTTTAAGCAAAAAGAAGAAAACTGGAGGAATCACATTACCTGGCCTCAAATTATACTACAGCACTAGAGTAATCAAAACAATATGGTACTGGCATAAAACTAGGCACATAAACCAATGGAAAAAATAGAGAACCCAGAAACAAATTCATACACTTACAGGCAACACATTTTTAACAAAGGTGCCAAAACCATACTCTGGGGAAAGACAGTCACTACAATAAATGGTGCTGGGAAAACTGGATATCTATGTGCTGAAGAATGAAACTAGATCCCTATTTTTTGCCATATACAATAATCAAATCAAAATGGATTAAAAGTCCAAATCAAAGACATCAAACTATGTAACTACTAAAAGAAAACATTGAGAAAACTCTTCAGGATATTGATCTGGGCAAAAATTTGCACAAGCAACCAAAGCAAACATTGACAAATGAAATCACAAGTTTAAAAAAGCCTCTGCATAGCAAAGAAAATAATCAACAAAATGAAGAGCCAGCCAATAGAATGAGAGAAAATAGTTAGAAATTATCCATCAAACAAGGCATGAGTAACAGAATATATAATGAACTCAAACAACTCCACAGGAAAAAAATAATAATCTAATAAAATGATGGGCAAAAAATTAGAATATACATTCCTCAAAAGAAGACATACAAATGGCAAACAGGCATATGAAAAACAGCTCAATGTCACTGATCATCAGAGAAATGTAACTCAAAACTACAATGTGATATGATTTCATTGTCATTAAATTGGCTTAGATTCCAAAAGACAGACAATAACAAATGCTGGCTAGGATGTGGAAGAAAGAGAACTTTTGTACCCTGTTGGTGGGAATTTAAGTTAGTACAGTGATGTAGAACCATTTGTAAGTGTATTGAAAAATTAAATTGAAGTACTATGTGATCAAGCAATGCTACTGCTAGGTACAGACACAAAAGAAAGAAAAACAATATATTGAAGAGATACCTGCACTGTTATGTTTGTTGCTGCACTATTCACAATAGCCAAGATCTGAAAGCAGCCTAAATGTCCATCAACAAATGAATGGACATATTAGGCTGTTTTCACGCAGCTATAAAGAAATGCCTGAGACTAAGTAATTCATAAAGAAAAGTGGTTTAACTGATGCACAGTTCTGCATGGCTGGGGAGGCCTCAGAAAACTTACAATCATGATAGAAAGAGAATAGGAAGCAAGGAATGTCTTATTTGCCAGCTGGAGAGAAGAGTGAATGAAGTAAGAACTGCCAAACACTTTTAAAGTCATCAGTTCTTCTGAGACTTCCATCACTATAATGCAAAGAGCATGGGAAAAACTGCCCCCATGATTCAATCACCTCCCACTAGTTCTCTACCTTGACACATGGGGATTACAATTTGAGATGAGATCAGGGTGGGAACACAGAGCCAAACCATTTTATTCTGTCCCAGGTCACTCCCAAATCTCATACTCTTTTCACATTTTCAAAACGACTTATGCCTTCCCAATAATCCTCCAAAGTCTAAACTAATTCCAGCATTAATTCAAGTCCAATTTCAAAGTCTTATCTGAGTCAAGGCAAGACCCTTTTGCCTATGAGCCTTTAAAATCAAAAGCAAGTTAGTTACTTCCAAGATGCAATGGAGGTACAGGCATTGGCTAAATGTTCCTATTCCAAATCAGAGAAATCAGCCAAAATAGGCCGCATGAAAGTCCAAAATGCAGCAGGGCAGTTACCAGATTGTAAAACTCTTAAATAATCTCCTTTGACTACAGGTTTCACATACAGAGCATTATGATACAAGGGATAGGCCCCACAACCTTGGGAAGTTCCAACCCTATAGCCCTGCAGGGTACAGCCCCTGCAGCTGCCTTCACAGACTGGCATTGAGTGCCTGCAACTTTTCAGGTTCATGGCACAAGCTGTTGGCGGATCTACCTTTCTCGCATTTGGAGGATGGTGGCCTTCTTCTCACAGCTCCTCTAGGTAGTGCCCCAGTAGGCGCTCTGTATGGGGGCTCCAACCCCACATTTCCCCTCTGCATTGCTCTATTAGAGGTTTTCCATGAGGGCTCCAACTCTTCAGCAAGCTTCTGTTTGGACATTCTGGTGTTTTCATATATCCTCTGAAATCTAGGTAGAGGTTCCCAAAAGTCAACTCATATCTGTGCACCTGCAGGCCCCAAACCATATGGAAGCTGCCAAAGTTTGGGGCTTGCATCCTCTAAAGCAATGACTTGAGCTGTACCTGGTTCCCTTTTAGCCATGACTGAAGCTAGAGTGTCTAGGACACAGAGCACCAAGTTGCAAAGTTGCGCAGAGCAGCAGGGCCCTGGGCCCAGTCCAGGAAGCCACTTTTTCCCTCCTAAGCCTCCTGACTGGTAGGTGATGCTGCAAAGATCCCTGACATGCCCTGGATACATTTTCCATATTATCTTGGTAATTAACGTTTGTCTCCTCGTTACTTATGCACATTTCTGCAGCCAGTTTGAACTTCTCCTCAGAAAATGGGTTTCTCTTTTCTATCACATCGTCATGCTGCAAATTTTCTGAAATTTTATGCTGTATTTACCTTTTATACATACGTTCTGATTCCAAACCATATCTTTGTGAATTAATAAAATAGAATGCTTTTAAGAACACTCAAGTCACTCTTTCAATGCTTTGTTGCTTAGTTTTTATTTTTTATTGTTATTTTATTTTTTGCCAGATACCATAAATCATCTCTCTCAAGTTCAAAGTTCCACAGGCATCTAGGGCAGGGAAAAAATACTACTATTCTTTTTGCTAAACCATAAAGCTAGCGAGAATCACCTTTACTCCAGTTCCCAGTAAGTTGCTCATCTCCATTTGAGACTAGCTCAACCTGCACTTCATTGTTCATATCACTATGAGTATTTTGGTCAAAAACATTCGTTTATAGGAAATTCCAAACTTTCTCACATCTTTCTGTCTTTTTCTGAGCCCTCCATACTGTTCCAACCTCTGCCTGTTACCCAGTTCCAAAGTAGTTTCCATATTTTCAGTTTATCTTTACAGCAATGACCTACTACCTTGGTAACAATTATTTGTATTAGGCTGTTTTCACACTGCTATAAGGAAATGCCTGAGACTGAGTAATTTATATAGGAAAGATATTTAATTAACTCACAGTTCTGCACGACTTGGAAGCCTCAGAAAACTTACAATCATAGTGGAAGGAGAAGGGGAAGCAAGGCACATCTTACATAGCAGTGGGAGTAAAGGGAAGAGTGAATGAAAGAGGAACTGCCAAACACTTTTAAAACCATCAACTCTCATGACAACTCCCTCACTATCATAAGAACAGCATGGGGGAAACTGCACCCATGATTCAATCACCTCCCATCAGGTCCCCCCTTCAACAAGTGGGGATTACAATTTGAGATGAGATTTGGGTGGGGACACAGAGCCAAATCATATTAATGAATAAAGAAAATGTGGTACATATACACAATGGAATACTATTCAGCCATGAAAAAGAATGGTATTTAGTGATCTGCAACAACATGGATAGAACTAGAGGTTATTACGTTAAGTGAATAAGTCAGGAACAGAAAGACAATCATCACGTATTCTGACTTATTTGTGGGATCTCAAGATCAACACAATCGAACTCATGGTAATAGAGAGTAAAAAGATGGTTACTATGGGCCGTAAAGGGTAGTGGGGGTTAGGGGGAGGAGGGGTGGATAATGGGTACAAAAACTTAGAGTCAATAAGTCCTACTCTTTGATAGCACAGTAGGGTGACTGTAGTCAATAATATATTAATCCTATATTTTAAAGTGACTTAAAGGATGTAATTGGATCATTTGTAACCCAAAGGATAAATGTTTGGGTGAATGGCTAGCATTCTCCATGATGTGCACATTTCACATTGCATACCTGTATCAAAACTTCTTGTATACCCCATAAATATATACATCTACTATGTACACATAAAAATTTTAAAAATTAAAAAATAAAATGTACAATTTTAGGCAAAAATACAAATCAAAAGTGAACATAAAAGTGTTGTCTGTGAACCATGTGTTGAAAAAAAATAACTGGGTTTAATATCTAAGGAATGGCTCAGGAAAAATGAACCATGGCAAAGGAGAGCTTGGCAGGAAATGGAAGTTTCAATTCTAGGCACTAGTTAGATAATTTCCTAGTAGAAAGTAGTTGCTAGAGTAATGAAAGTGAACACAATCATGGTACAAGTCTATACAGATTCCTCTCATTGTGGATGACTTCACAAAATTAAATAGAGGAGTATTTGTTATTAAGTATATAAAGAATGTGGGATATAGAACAAAGGCTAAGCACAATAAATACATTACAATTGAATAAAAGACTATTGGTACTATATGGGATGAAAAGAAAAGAGACCAACTAAGGGAGAAGTTTAAAATGTTAAAACACACACACATACAATTGAATTTTTTTTAAAAAAGGATATTAATAAACAAAAATTTGGAGTAGATTCACCACAGAGATATACTATCAATATTGAGAGAGGAGCTAGATACGATAATTTTGTTGCTTTTCAGTAACATAATTTGTGCAAGCATAGAAAAATATAATAGTCAAGAAAAAGCTGAGGTTTTTTGGAAGCATATATGACAAAGTTACTAATGTTCACTCATTCTCTGGAGGCACAATTTTCAAGGAACTGACAGTGACTTCAGGGCAGGAGACAGCTAAAGGAGTTTCTTCATTGAAACACATGCTGTCACTCAAATGGAAAAGACTGCTAGGTGGCAGATTTTGTGGCCTTCATAGAAAGTAACACATAATGAGAAGAACTGGTAGCCACTATCATGAATCAGAACACATAATCTTTCACCATGATGGTAGGGTGAGTATGTCAGAAGGAAAAAACCTAAAAGGTAAATAAAAACTGCAGATTTTAAAATATGTACAATTGGACATCATGTCCTAGATAAGATTGTGATTAGTAATGATGTTTGTAAAAGTTGCAAAAAGTTGTCAAGTGGCAACTTCAATGGGAGGAAGATTTAAAACGTGTGTACTTTTTTTTATCAGTGGAAAATTCTTGTGAAAATTACTGTATTAATGACATTTTCCCCCATTGAGGTAGTCACAGGTTATATACTCTTAGAGCTTTGTATTGGTCTGGGGCTGCCCTTCTCTTTTCTACTATGATCTATGATTGCAAGGAAAAGAGTCAGAATTCATCCAGTTCTGTATTCTCAAGTAAGTATTAAGTTGCTCAGAATTCATTTTGCTTTATAAAATAAATGTATGTATAGCCAATGCTTCAGTAATTTTAATACATTCCGAATTGCTTAACGGTATTAAAAGTGGAGGGCACATCGAAATTGAATGCCCCAAACTTTCTCTCACCATCTTTAAATCCAGAAAACTTTCTCTAAGCATCCAGATTTCCTATAGGCACATTAGTTCTTGACTGATGAACACCAAAACATAACATAAAGACTGATATAAACACCTGTCTTCATTTTCTTTCATCCTTTCTCTGTAAGAAGGAATTACCCTACACAATTTTAAAATCTAAAGCCTTAGTCAGGACGTTTAATCTCATCTCTTTAGAACTTTGTTTAATTTCATACTCCACTGCTTCCTTCTCCTCTGTCCATAAAAATGGCAAAGACTCTCTGTGTCTAGGAATGTCCTTCATCCTTGCTGTCTTCTGAAGCTGCCTTCATTTCTCTCTGCATAGAAAATAGCCCAGGTCTTTCATCCCAGTGCAGGAGTCAGAATATACTTAAACCAGAGCTGAATGGATGTGAGAGAAAGGTGATGCCTAGTTCTATTCATCTACTCTTTTTCTTCTCCTTATCCAGAGGAAGAATTTCAAGAACGCTTTTGGTGTTTGTGAGCAAAGTAATTGTCAGAATGACTTGGGAGTTTCTTAAATATTTACCTCGATTTGTAATTACCATTAAATAAAACTTTTTATTTTGGGTTGAGTACAACAGAATTGCAAAATTCTTCCCGACTTCAACCAGATGTACATTTTGTAAAAGAATATTATACAATGTATAACAATGGTATCATCATGTATTAAAACAAATTCAACCAATCAAAGACTTAAAAAAAGACTAAAGCTAATTCTACAATTGCCTTGCACCCCCCTTTATTTTTTTCCTAGTATTGCTTTGATGCCATGAATCCCCAGCCTTCCCCTCAACAGTCAATTAGAAACATAATTTAGAATCATTCTTATACATATATATATATACACACACACACACACCCACACACGCACACATACACACATACATCTACACACATAGTTTTTCAATTTTTACTTTGGGTTCAAGGGTACATGTGCCAATTTGTTACATGGGTTAATGGTGTGTCACTAAGCTTTGTATGAATGGTTCAATCACCCAGGTAGTGAGCATACTACAGAGTAAGTAGTTTTGTAACTCGCATCCCCACAAGTCTTGCATCTTTATATCCATGTATGCACCATGTTTAGCTACCACTTTTAAGTGAGAATATGCAGTATTTGGATTTCTGTTCCTGAATAAATTCACTTAGAATAATGGACTGTAGCTGCATCCATGTTTCTTTAAAGGATATGATTTCATTTTTTATGGCTGCATAGTATTCCATTGTGTATATGTACCACATTACCTTTATCCAGTCCACTGTTGATGGTCATCTTGGTTTCTTCCATGTCTTTGCTATTGCGAATAGTGCTACAATGAGCATACGATTGCACGTGACTTTTTGGTTGAATGACTTATTTTTCTTTGGGTAAATAATGGGCAAAGGGCATGAACAGACAGTTCATAAAAGAAGACATATATGCTGCCAATAAATATGTGAAAAAAATGATTAGCATCTCTAGTCATTAGGGACTTGGCAAATCAAAACCATATTGAGATTCCATCTCACATCCATCGAATGACTATACTAAAAAGTCAAAAAATAACAGACGTTGACAGGTTGTGGAGAAAAGAGAATGCTTATACACAGTTGGTGAGAATGTCAATTAGTTTAGCTATGATGGATTGCAGTATGAAGATTTCTCAAAGAATTTAAAATAGAACTACCATTTGACCCAGCGAATCCATTACTGGATATATACCCAAGGGAAAATAAATCCTTACTTATATTTTTACTACCTCTTCTTCACTGTGGTAAAATGTCAGACAGCTGGAAATTCCTTGGAATGACTATCTAAATGCCAAACTTTAGAGGCTATTTCTCTGAATGTCAGCAATCATACTGCAACTGCCCTCCAATCTTCTACCTATCTACCTCGATCAACACTTGAACCTGGAGGGTCACCAATTAGTTGGTAGTTATTCTGAGTGGACGTGGAGAAAGAATGGAAGATTATATTTTCTTTCATTCAGACTTTTAATTAATATTAACTTTAATTCCACCTATCACTCTTAAAATATTCTTTATCTGGATTTTTTTACACCTTAAGTCCACGCAAGTATCCACAGAGCTAAACTTTCTCAAATGTAGCCATTATTCTGCAAGTAAAAAACAACAGAAAAATGAACAAAAAAATCTTCTGGATCTTAGAAATTTAAACCGCTCTATCTAATTGCTTTTGTTTTTATGATACGCTGTAGTTTCATGCATTATTTATTTACCATAATTTAAACGGCTTCTTAAAAACAAGAGAAGGTTAAGAAACGTTTAGGTTTTCATTTTGAGCCAGAAATTCCTTAAGGTGAACAAATTACCTTGAATTCTCAATGTTAATACAAAATGGGGGAGATAAGTGTAATCGTGCAAATACCTGATACTTTCCAAGGGTCTAGGGAGAAGGAGAAGTGTTGCAATACTTTGCTGTTTGGTGAGTCCTTTCTCTGTCTTTATAGAGTGGTCAACTTTATTTATAGTGGATGACAATGAATGATATTTGTCCTGACAACATTCATTATGCTTAGTTCAGCGCAAGCAATCTTCAGGTTATTTGGCCTAAATCTACTCCCAAGTTTTAGTTTACTTTTTTGTTAATGTTAATATTTATTACTATTATATTTTGTTGAACAGGTCCACAGACAAATGCAATCACAGGGAAGATATAATAAGGCCTTTGACATTTTTGAAAAATTTCACGGTACAGATTATTTTCATAGAGCAATTTAAACTTTAATCAGAAGTCTATGGAAGTGCCCCATTTCTCTGCCTTTTCACTAACAGATTATTAGTATGATAATTAGAAACACAAATCTTAGTTATAGAGAATAAAAATGTACTTTGTTTCTAAAATGCTTAAACTTTAAAGTGAATGAGTCTCACAATCACTACATTTATTTTATCAAGTGTCTTAACAGTAGCAGACTCTCCATGAAGAAAGGAAGTAAATGGACAGGAGCTCTCCACTCACTATTTCATTATAATGTATCTCTCTGAGCACTAAGAGGCAACCATGTTAATGTATGGTGTGATCCACAGGTTTCACGGGAACTGTGAATCCAGAGTGTATCCATTTCACCCATATTTCTCTGTAGTGATTTGAGTCAGCATATATACCATGAAGATCTGTGAGTGATTATATATATATTTTTTCAATACATATATATACACTTCTAATTAAAAAAAAAAACTTCAAAGTCTATTTAACCATTACATTCAATAAATATTAGGATACTGTTTTTTGACATTTTCCACTAACTCTGAAAACTTAACTTGGCTTCTCTTTTTATTAAAATATGATCCCAGCTTCCACTTCACATTCTCGTGACGACTTGCCCACAATATTTTCACCCTGTGACTCAAATTGTTATATTTCCCCTAACAATCTAACAAAAATGTGGATAGAGTTTCTAACCCTCTATTTTAGAAAACATATTGATAGTATGAGCTGTCTTCAGTTAATATATATTTGTCATAGTTCTCAACTTGTTTTTATCTCTTGAAACAAGGTATGTTTTTTCCTGTCAGAATCACAGAGTGAATATTTCAGCATATTGACAGAATTTAAGGAAAAAAATTCACTAAAAATAAGCAGAACTATTTTTAAAGGAAAAGACTCAAATTCATGGTAAAGTGTAACAAGTAGCTCAAGCAGAAGTCATTTACTTTTTCTTACAACTTATAATTAAGTGATGTGCACTCTGGGCAATCAGTTTATTGGAAGACTACAAGAATAATTATGTTCTACCTTTTCCTCCTCCTACACGAATAATTAATATTCTGAAACAAAACATTGCAGGAAATGATGATTTTAAATATTTTCTTATTGTTAAGAAAACTATTATACCACAAAACTGATGAACAAAGCTTGTAATTAAATCGAGTATTTTTCTTTGTATTGTACAGAAGAAAGACTTATATTTCCAAATAAAACATAAATGACATGTGTTTCTCATATATCACATCATTTGCTTGTCAAATAGGTTTTCCTCTGCAATTGACCTACTCTGATAGCATTCCTTGAATATTGACAGTTTTATGCATTCAATATTTATGTGTACAGAATAGTGTTTAATTGACACATGTAATTAGATTTTCTGTCTACAGTTTAGTATAATTTGGCCGTGTATTGCCTAATTCAATGCAGTTTAGACACTGAAAATAATTGTATGTGGGTAATTATCTAAGTTGTTTAAACCACCGAGCTAATAGAATGATGTTCAGGTTCATTTAGAAACCATAGTCCCTGACCTCACATAAATATACATTTCCTGTGCGCAAAGATAACAGACAACGGAGACTGCATGTATTTTTAAAATTTGTATTGTCTCCTGGAAACAAAATTCTGACTCAATCTTTTAACAAAAAGAACAAAAATATCATTTTTAAAGACTAAGAACATAATGATGACTATGCCACTCTATATGTTGCTATAGTATAAAAATTAGTTAATTGAAGATCTTTCTCCCTTCAGTATTTGTTTTTTCTCTTTCCAAGAAAATAACACATTCTTTTCTACCACATTTTTTGGCAGAAATTTGTACATTTAGGACACATTCAGAATTTTTAATTGTATTCCTAAAGCTTATGATAGGAAATTTTATTGAAAATACTAAGTTCAATGCTTTCCAGGGGATTATAGGAGAATCTGGGGTCTAAGAGGAGACCAAAATGTTTAAGAGAAATTCATAGTTGAATGCATGATCGATAATAAGAGCAAGAACAGGACTCATTGGAAGAACTTAAATAGATTACAAAAACAATGCAGTTGAGGAATCTGCACGAGACATTTTGTGAGACTGGAATCTGAGCACTCAGTTCTGAGTCTTGACCCGTATTTTATTTACTTTACTAAACATAAGAACAACAGAACTGATAGATGTGGAGAGTCGCCTGGCTTCTATAACATTCATCTATGTAGCGGGCATGAAAGAATTGAATCAGAAATCTTTTGTTTCATTAAAAAATATATTAAGTACTTACCATGCATTACAACAGTAAGAAAGATGAACACAAATTTTCTGCTGTCATCCTAAAGGGCCAAGGGCAGACAATCAATCAGTAAACTATGTAATGTATTAGAAGATGATAAATCCTGTGAAGGAGAAAGGTAAACGAGTGATGAGGAAGATGGGGGTTGGAGATCAACACTTTAAGAGATTGGTAGGAGAAAGTTTCTCTAAGGTAACACTTGAACAAAGAATTCAAGGAGGTGAGATGGGCACAGAGAGCAAGTGCAAAAGCACTTCAGTGGGGACTTCTCTGTAAATTCAAGGAATAGATAGGAGGCCTGCATGTCAGGACCTAAGTGAGCAAGGACAGAGTGATAGAAGATAAGGTTGGGCAGGTCATTCCAGTCAATTCATCTGCGGATTTGCCGATTTTCCACCAGACACTGTTGTAACACTTGAAGAGAATCATGGCCGTTATGATGACTGACATTGAATTATAAGGTAACCTCAAAGGGTACTTAGAGTCTTGTTGAATTTACTTGGGAACATAAGATGGGACTATCAATGCTTTGGGGAAAAAATTGTTATGAGTACTGTTATATCCACTGTACATGCCTTCCTGCTGGTATATCCCTATACACTCCTCCCAAGAAGTAATTATATCCTGAATTGAGTGTTAACCATTGTTTTATATTTGAAAATATAGTACTTTGATATATGTAGCTATAATGTGTTCATTGTCATTGCTCCCTAGAAATCAATTTTCTGAACATAACTCAGGTTATTTACCCATACCCCCGTTGAGCCCATACCCCCATTGAGGAAGATTGCTGTTATTTTCATTTTTTTCTCCAATATAAATGATGCTGACATGAACATTTTTGCATCTTTATATTATCTCCTTATTCAAATTTTAAAGCATTTCTTAAAGGTATATATCTAACAATGTTGTGGGTCATAGAAACAGGTGCATTTTAAAACTTTCTAAATCAAGTTATATTGCTTTCTATATTTGCTGCACTGATATCATCCACATTCTAGAATAAATTCATTTTTTCTAGGCAGTGATTCCCAATAGTTTTAAGACTGCAATTGGAGCAGGTAATATTTACAATTTTCCTGACTTTCCTGTGTATGACTGAAACTTCACTGAAAGTTCTTGGTCACCAAATGCCTTCCAGACCTTCAATATGTCATTTAAAAACCCCAAAAGTTAGCCTCCTCCTTCACATTTCTAAACCTTTGGCAATAGTTGGTATTTTAAGTTATTTTTAAATATTTCCTATTTTTTTGTGGAGATTCTACATGCCCATTTAATGAATGTGTGTTGCATTTATCTGAAATTCCTTCATATTTTGTTAAATCAGTATACTCCATGCATCTAGAATCTAATTCATCCCATAATGTGTGGTGAACACACAGGTTGGCTATATTTTGAAATATTTCCTAGAGTATTTTAAATATAGTTTCCTTCTAATTAATTCCTGGTTTATCAATTTACTCATTTTCTGTTGCTTTTTTGGTTGACATCACATATATATATTTCTGTGGGATAGTTGTGCTTATCAATTTTCTTTTGTCCATTCTTAAATTACTTTTGATGAGGATCACCTATTTATTAAATCATTTGCACATATTCAACATCAAATTTAAGACAAATATGACTTTTTAAGATAGATTATGTAACGTTTGTAGAAAGAAGACTTCTTCTGTCTTTGTTTTATGTGTTGTCCTTTGTAGTGACTGCTAATTTTTATGTCGAATAAAATCTAAAGCACTGTGCCAGGTAATTTTATTTTTCTTAGAGAGTTAGATAAGAGGAAATAGAATCCACATTCAAGTTATGCAGGATGATAAAGTAGTCTGAATGACCTAAAATAGCTTTCTTAAATTTGTCAGGTATCTGAAGAAAATAGATATTTCAAGAGCCATTTAAATATTCAAGACTGAATCTGACTTGGAAAGATTGGTGTTAGTCTTCAGGATGGTAAATATTTTATATATGTTGTAATTTTAGAAGGGTTCAAAATCAGAAAAGTTTAAAGTAAATTAATAAACAAAGAAACTGTTAAATCAGATGTGATTGAGATGATGATTTGAGAAAAGGAGAAGGTCAAAATAGACAGATCTGGAGAAGCTGGTTAAATCACATTTTCAGAATCATTACATAGAAGAAATTACGATTACTCTAAAATGGAGTTAGTAGAGTTGGGATCCTTACATTTTTAAACTTACTTTACTTTCCTTCTAATAAGTGTATAAAAATCAATTTCAATGAATAAAGAGAATGCCCTTAATAACATTTTCCAGAAAACCCCTATCATCATATCCAGAATTGTTCTACTTTTAATGCCAATGTACTGTCAGGAACTGAGATTTGAAAAAATCTATTGTGGAAATTTTAATGAACATTTATAGCCAAGTATTAGTCTTAGCAGAATTCTGGTTTCAGATACTCCCTGCTACTGTAGTCAATATATTATCATGGCAGTTGCTTACTGAATGGTATATGCATAATTTATGTCATCATTTTCTTCTCTAGTTATTTAGTGGGAGGTTTTGTCAGAGCATGAGTTAAATTCATTACTCTGAACTAGATGGGTTTGAAACCATTTGACAAGCAAGAAAATCTGATATAATTAAAACATACTAAGATAATTATCAATTGTTGGTAGATAACGATTTTAATAACAAACAAGAATTGTTAAAGCAAGAGATAGAATCACCAATATCAGTCAATGGGATAGCTTTTTAAAAATCTGGTTTAATTTTCTGTTATTTTCTTTAAAAATTTAAGTTTATCATTGACATATTAAGCTAGTTCTGTGATAACAATGGTATATATTTTCCAACATGTTACATTTTGTGTGCATAAAATCTCTCAAGTGTTTGTGAATCTCAACATTTTTATAATAAAACATTTATGTGTATAAAGAAATATAATAATCATAACTTTATTATTATTTTAAAATGTTTCCATAAAATGCACTTAGGAACAAGTCACAAACTTACTATATTATATTTCTGGTGGTCAAAAGTTTGAAATAAATTTTATTAGGCTAAAATCAAGGTGTCACCAGGGCTGCATTCTTTCTATAGAGTCCATTGGAGTACCTGTTTCCTTGCCTTTAAATTATTTTACCATTGTTTTTTAAGACTGTATTTTTTTATTTTAAATAAGAGATGGATTCTCACTCCAGTCTGGAGTACAATGGCATGATCATAGCTCACTAGAGCTTCAAACCCCTGGGATCAAATGATCCTCTCACTTCAACCTCCCTGTGCCTACATGCGTGTTTCCACCATGCCCAGCTAACTTTTATTTATTTATATTAGATATGGTCTTACTATGTTGCCCAGGTGAAGGCTGCATTTTTAGATTTACAACAACACTAAGAAGAAAGTAGAGAATTTTTTTAAAAACTCCCTGCAAGTATTTTCTTTAATTTTACTAAAGATTGGCCTGTAATTTCTTTTTTAAATGACTGCTTATCTTCAACTTGGAATTTTTTTTTCAGTTGCTATTCTGTTGAAATTAGTTCTTCCAGTGTATGACATTGTGGTTGATGTTATCTGTTTTCTTTTATTCAAATTCAAGGTGTCAGAGGTGGGATAAAATGGTGAAATAGAAGGCTCTACCGATTACCCCCAACCCCCCACAAGGACAAAATTTAACAAATATGTACACAAGAAAATCACCTTCATAAGAAGTAAAAATCAAGTAAGCCCTCGCAGTACCTGATTTTAAATTCACAATGCTGAAAGAAGCACTGAAGAGGTAGGAAAAACAGTATTGAATCACTGACATCACCTGCCCCCTTCCAACCAGCCACCCATAAAGCAACCGTATAAAACAGCCCTGGCCATAGTGGAATTGCCAATATCACAGTAGAAATTGAGTTACCACAAGCCTTGCCACCACAGGTTACAGTGCCCTGGGGCCCTAATAAACTTAAAAGGCTGTCTAAGCTACAAGGTCTGCAACTTTTACACAAGTCCTACTGCTGAATTGTGCTCAGAGATAGTAGACATGGGAGAATAGGTGATCCACTGAGACACAAGCTGGAGCAGCTAATGGACTATTGGCATCATTCCTCCTTTAACACAAGGCTACATAGCCTATGGTTCAAAAAGAGACTACTTCTGGCTGGGCACAGTGTCTCACGCCTATAATCCCAGCATTTTGGGAGGCAAAAGCAGCAGATCACGAGGTCAGGAGTAGGAGACCAGCCTGGCCAATATGGTGAATCCCCGTCCCTACTAATAATACAAAAATTACTCGGGCGTAGTGGTGTGCACCTGTAGTCCCAGCTACTTGGGAGGCTGAGGTAGGAGAATCGCTTGAACACAGGAGGTGGAGGTTGCAGTGGACCAAGATTGCCCACTGCATTCCAGCTTGGGTGACTCCATCTCAAAAAAAAAAAAAAACCAAAAACAAAAAACAACAAAAAGAGACAGAGAGACTACTTCTTTCTTTTTGAGGAAAAGAGAGGGAAGACTGAGAAGTATTTTGTCTTGTGTATTAGATACCAACTCAGCCGCAGAAGGACAGGGCACCTATAATGGTCATGAGACACTCTTTCCAAGCCCTACCTCCTAGATAACATTTCTATGAACACACCCTTAGGCAGAAATAAATCTACTGCCTTGAAGAGAAAGACCCAGTCTCAGCAGGATTTATCATGTCCTAACTGAAGAGTTCTTTGGTTCTGAATGAGCAGTGACACCAAGTACTACATCAAGGGCTTTGGGTGAGGCTCTGAGACTTTCTGGCTTCAGAAGAGGCTGAGCACATTCCCAGATATAGTGACTATTTGGTGAGACACTTTCTGCTTGAGAAAAGTAGAGGAAAAAGTAAAGGGGACTTTGTCTTGCACTTTAGGTACCTGCTCAACCACAGGGAGATAGAGCACCAAGAAAGCACTTGGGATTCCTCATTCCAGGACATGGCTTTTGGATGCCATTGATGGACCTGCCCAGGGCCAGAGGGGAACCTACTGTCTATCAAGGTGAGTCAGGGTGATTCCCAGTCCAGGCAGCATTTATAATATGTTTATCCAAGAGCCCCTGATCCTTAAAAGGATATCAGCATAGTCTCTAGCACTGTCCTTGGACCTGTGGTGGCAGTGGCCACAGAATGAAGTTCCTTTGCCTTTGGAAAAGGAAGGGAATTGTGGGGATGACTGCATCTTGAGGTTTGAGTGCCAGATCAACCTCAATACAATAGAATTCCAGGAGACTTCTAAGGTTTTGACTCTAGTCTCTGATTCCAAGATGGCACTTCTGGACCCACTCAGGGCCTGGGGGACCTCACTGCCCTGAAGAGAAAAACACAGGCCTGCCTAGCTTTGCCACTTGGTAAGTGTAGTGGAAGAGAACAAAAGTATCTCCTTGGTAATCTAGAGAATTATCATAGATTTTGTTCAAGACCATCAAGCCAGTACCTGTACAAGTCTGCAAGAACCACATTATTACTGGGCTTGATTCCATATCTTTAAAACAGGTACAGCTTAGATCATAACACCAAGTCCTTTGGAAATATCTAGAAAGCCTTTTCAAGAAGGACAGGTACAAACAAGCCAAGACAGTGACAACTGTATACCTAACTCTTCAATGCCTGGAAGAAGACAAACATCTACAAGTATCAATAGGAAAACAAAACAAAACAAAAAAAGTACCTTAGCAGATGAACTAAATAAAGCACCAGAAACCAATCCTGGAGAAACAGAGATATGTGATCATTGAAACAGAGAGTTCAAAATAGCTGTTTTGAGGAAACTGAAATAAATTCAAGATAACACAGAGAAGAAATTCTGAATTATATCAGATAAATTTAACAAAGATATTGAAATAAGTAAAAAGAAGCAAGTAGAAATTCTGGAGATAAAAAATGCAATCACTGTACTGAAGAAAGTATTGGATTTTTTTTTTTTTTTTTTTTTTGATGGAGTCTCATTTTCACCCGAGTTGGAGTGCAGTGGCACGATCTCGGCTCACTGCAAGCTCTGCCTCCCGGGTTCACACCATTCTCCTGCCTCAGCCTCCCAAGTAGGTGGGACTACAGGCGCCTGCCACCATGTTGGCTAATTTTTTGTATTTTTGGTAGAGACAGGGTTTCATTGTGTTAGCCAGGATGTTCTCGATCTCCTGACCTCGTGATTTGCCCACCTCACAAAGTGCTGAGATTACAAGGAATTTTTAAATAGCAGAATCAATCAAGCAAAAGAAAGAGTTAGTGAGCTCGAAGAAAGGCTGTTTGAAATACATAGTCAGAGGAGACAAGAGAAAAAAAAAATGAAGCCTAGCTATGGAATCTAGATAATAGCCTCAAAAAGAACAAATCTGAGAGTTATTGGCCTAAAAAAAGAGTTAGGAAATGAGATGGGGTAGAAAGTTTATTCAAAACGATAATAACAGGGAATATTTAAAACCTAGAGAAAGATATTAATATCCAAGTACAAGAAGGTTATAGAACACCAAGCAGGTTTAACCTAAAAAAGACTACCTCCAGATATTTAATAATCAAATTACCAAGGATCAATGACAAGGAAGGACCCTTAAAGCAGCAGAGAAAAGACACAAATAACGTACAATGGAACTCCAACCAATCTGGGAGCATACTTTTCAGTAGAAATTTTATGGACCAGGAGAGAGTGGCATGACATATTTAAAGAGCAGAAGGAAAATAACTTTTACTCTAAAATATATATCCAGTGAAAATATCCATTATATATGAAGGAGAAATGAAGACTTTCCAGACAAATAAAAGCTTGGTGATTTCATTGACACTAGATCTGCCCCATACTATATACCAAAAGGAGTGCTTCAATCAGAAACAAAAAGCTGTTAATGAATAATAAGTAGTCGTGTGGAGATAGAAAACTCACTGGTGATAGAAAGTACACAGAGAAACACAGAATATTGTAACACCATAACTATGGTGTGCAAACTAATCTTATCGTAAGTAGAAAGACTAAATGAAGAAGTAATCAAAAATAGTAAAAATGACAACTTTTCAAGACATAGTATAATAAGATAAAATAGAAGCAACAAAAAGTTGAAAAGTGGAGGGATGAAATTAAGAAATTGAGTTTGTACTAGTTTTCTTTTTGCTTTGTTGTTTACTTCTTCATGTAAACAAATAGTTTATTTTTTTATATCAAGCGGATATAACAGTTTTAAATATATGTGCACCTAATGCTGTGGCACCCAGATATACAAAGCAAATACTATTAGAATTGAAGAGAAAGATAAGTCCCAATACAATATTCACTGGAGAACTCAACACCCTACTTTCAGCATTGGACAGATCTTCTGAACAGAAAATCAAAAAAGAAACATCAGCTTTAATCTACATTATAGACCAAATGGATCTAATAGATGGTTATAGAACATTTCATCTAAGTGCTTCAGAATACACATTCTTTTCATCAGCACATGGAACATTCTTGGGGACATAGGGTATATTAAGTCACAAAACAAGTCTTAAAAGATTCAAGAAATTGAAATAGTAACAAGCATATTTTCTGCTCAAAATGAAATAAACCTGAAAATCAATAACGAGGATTTTTTGAAAAAGTACAAATACATGTAGATTAAACAATACACTCCTGAATGACTGGCAGGTCAATGAATAAATTAAGTAAATTGCAAAATTTCTTGAAACACATGGTAATGAAAACACACATACTCAAATTTATGGGATACAGCAAAAGCAGTACTAAGAGGAAAGTTTATAGATACAAGTGCCTATCTCATTACAGGAAAATAACTTCAATCTGACAATGCATCTTAAAGAACTAGAAATTGAAGAACAAATGAAACCCCAACTTAGTAGAGGGAATAATAAATTTCAGAGCAGAAATAGAAAAGAAATTTAAAAAAAAAGAAAAGAAAAAAGACAGATGAGAAAAAGTTGGTTTTCAGCAAAGGTAAACAAAATTGAGAAACTTTTAGCTAGACAAATTTAAACAAAATAGAGAGAAGATCAAAATAAAGAAAACCAGGGGCCAGAAAGAAGACATTGAAACTGACACTATAGAAATTTAACAGATCACTGGCGGCTACTTTGAGTGACTATATGCCAACAAATTGGAAAATCTTCAAGAAATGGACAAATTTACAGACACATATAACCCACCTAGATTAAACCAGAAAGAAATCTAAAAACCTTAACAGAGCAAGTAAAGAGATCAAAGCCATTATAAAAAATCTTCCAGTAAAGAAAACCCTGGACCTGATAGCTTCACTGGTACATTTTACCAAACATTTAAAGAACTAATACCAATCCTACTTAAAGTATTTCAAAAAAATAGAGAAGAAAATACTTCCAAACTCATTCTACGAGTCCAGTACTACCCTTATATCAAAACCAGACAAAGTCTCATCAAACAGAAAACTACAGACAAATGCCTCTGATGGATACCGATGCAAAGATCTTCAACAAAATACTAGCAAATCAAATTCAACAATACATTAAATATATTATTCATCATGACCAAGTGAGATTTAGCCCTGGGATGCAAGGATGATTCAACATATGCAAACCAATCAATGTAACACATCATGTCAAGGGACTGAAGGACAAAAATTATATAATCATTATAATTGATGCTGAAAAATAGTTGATAAATTTTCACATTCCTTAAAGATAAAATATTTTAAAAAATGGGCATGAAAGGAACATAACTCAACACAATAAAAGCCATAATATTACAGACCCACAGTGGGTAACATGCTAAAGGAGATAAACTAAAGCATTTGTTCTAAGATCTGGAACATGACAAGGATGCCTACAGTCACAGCTTTTATTCCACATAGAAATGTAAGGGCTAGCTAGAACAATCAAAAAAGAGAAAAAATACAGAGAACATTCCAATTAGAAATCAATAAGTCAAATTACCCCTGTTTATAGACGATAGGATCTTATATTTGGAAAAATCTAAAAACTCGATGAGAAAACTACTAGAAATGATAACTTCAATAAAGTTGCAGAGTACAAAATCAACATATAAAAATCATTAGCAATTCTATGTGCTGACAGTGAGCAATCTGAAAAAGAAAGAAAGAAGTAATCCCATTTACAATAGACATGAATGAAATTAAGTATCTAGGAGTCTGGGTGCAGTGGCGCATGCTTGTAATTCGAAAACTTCAGGATGCTGTGACAGGCGGAGTTGACGCCAGGAGTTCCTGACCCGCCCGGTCAATATGGCAAAACCCTGTCTCTATCAAAAAATATAAAATAATTAACCAGGCATGGTGGCACACGTCTGTAGTCCCCGTTACTTGGGAGGCTGAGGCACAAGAATCCCTTGATCCTGGGAGGCGGAGGTTTCAGTGAGGCAAAATTGTGCCAGTGAATTCCAGCCTGGGTAACAGAGTGATACTCTGTCTAAAAAACAAAACAAAACAAACAAACAAATGAATAAATAAAATTAAATATATAGAAATTAAGTAACCAAAGAGGTGAGATATCTCTATAATAAAAACCATTAAACACTGATTAATTAAATTAAAGAGAACACCAAAAAATCAAAAGCTAGTACATGTTCATAAATTGGAATAATCACTACAGTTAAAATTCTCTTACTACCCTAAGAAATCTACAGATTCAATACAATCCCTATCAAAGTACCAAAGACATTCTTCACAGAAATTTAAAAAAAAAAATGCTAAAATGTATACGAAACTGCAAAAAGACACAGAACAGTCAAATCTCTCCTAAGCAAAAAGGACACAATTTGAGGAATCACATTACCTGCCTTCAAATTATACTATAGCTCTATAATAACTAAAACAGCATAGTACTGGAATATAAACAAACAGACCAATGGAACAGAATAGAGAACCCCAAAACAAATTTGGACACCTACAGTAAACTCAGTAAACAAAGGTGCCAAGAACTTACACTGGTTAAAAGACAGTCTCTTCAATAAATGGTGCTGTAACAACTGGATATCCATATGCAGAAGAATGAATCTAGACCCCTATCTCTTGCCATATACAAAAATCAAATCAAAATGGATTAAAGACGTAAGTCTAAGACTTCAAACTATAAAACTGCTAAACTTAAATATTGGAAAATATCTCCAGGACATTGGTCTGGGCAAAACTCCAGCATAAACTCCACAAGCACAGGCAACCAAGGCAAACATGGACAAATGAGATCCCATCAAATTAAAAAGTTTCTGCACAGCAAAGAAAACAATCAACAAAATAACGAGACAATGCACAGAATGGGAAAAATATTTGCAAACTACCCATCTGACAAGGGATTAATATCCAGAATATATAAGGAGCTCACACAACTCTATAGAAAAATAATCTGATTAATCAAAAGATGGGCAAAAGATTTGAATAGATATTTCTCAAAAGACAACAGACAAATGGCAAGCAGGCATATGAAAAGGTGCTTAACATCATTTATTATCAGAGAAATGCAAATCAAAACTACAAGGAAATATTCTTTCACCCCAGTTAAAATAGATTATAAGCAAATAACAATGTCTTATATCCATTGTATTTGATATAATGGCTTATATCCAGGCAATAACAAATGCTGGCAAGGATATGGAGAATAGGGAACTCTCAAAATTGTTGGTGATATGTAAGTTAGTACAACAGTATGGAGAACCATTTGAAGGTTCCCCAAAAATCTGAAAATTGAGCTACCATATGATCCAACAATCCCACTGCTGAGCAGAGACATGAAAGCAAATCAGTATGTCAAAGAGATATCTGCACTCCTATGTTTGTTGTAGCACTGCTCACAATAGCCAAGATTTGGAGGCAACTAAAGTGTCCATCAATACGGCAATTGCTAAAATGTGGTACATATATGCAATGGAGTTCTCTTTAGTCATAGGGAGGAAAGAGATTCTGTCATTTACAACCACATAGATTGAATTGGACATCATTATGTTAAGTAAAAAAAAAGCCAGGCACAGAAAGACAAACATCCCATGTTCTCACTTATTTCTGGGATCAAAGTATCAAAACAATTGAACTCATGGACATAGAAAGTAGAATGATGGTTACCAGAGACTGGAAAGGGAAGTGGGTGGGGAGGTGAGAATGGTTAATGGGTGCCTCCCCAAAAATAGAAAGAATTAATAAGATCTACTATTTGATAGCACAACAAGGTGAATATAGTAGTAACAACGTAACTGTACATTCTAAAATAAACTAAAAGAGTATAATTAGATTGTAACAGAAAGATAAATGTTTGAGGGGATAGGCATCCCATTCTCCATGATGTAATCATTATGCATTGAATGCCTGTATCAAAATATTTTACATATCCCAGCCGGGCGCGGTGGCTCACGTCTGTAATCCCAGCACTTTGGGAGGCTGAGAAGGGTGGATGACAAGGCCAGGAGTTCAAGAACAGCCTAGCCACGAGGCTGAAACCCCGTCTCTACTACAAATACAAAAAATAGCCAGGTGTGGTGGCATGTACCTGTAATCCTGGCTATTTCGGAGGCTGACGCAGGAGAATCGCTTGAACCTGGGCAGTGCCAGAGGTTGCAGTGAGCCAAGATCACGCCACTACACTCCAGCCTGGGTGACAGAACAAGATTCCGGCTCAAAACAAACAAACACACACATACACACACACACACACACACACACATATCCCATGCATATACATATATAACTACTACGTTCCTACAAAAATTAAAAAAATGAATTCAAGGCATCCACTAAGTTTGACAACAAAAAAAAGACCTTAGAACTTCATAGAGAAGTATCAAAACATTACAAAGAGAAAGCCAACAAAAAAGCCACCATTTTATTAGCTAAAAAGATTGCTTCCTACATCAGTTTAATAATTATTTTAAGAATCTGTGTTGTTAAAAGAGCTCACAAGGGAGTTAGGAAGAAGTGGTGTTTGATTGTAAAAGAACAGTATGCAGAAGCTGCTTGTCTGTGGGAGATGGATGCTTTGTATTTTCTTTTTATTTAGTTTAATTGTAATTTTAGGTAAAGAAGAGGTAAATCATGTTTAAATCTCAATTAGTTGCAAATCAAAAGGTGGAAATGTTAAGTACTATATCTGTAGGAGCAAATAACATCTAAGACCGAAAAAGAGTCATTAATATTATTTATTAGTAGTATCATATGAAAAGTGGATTCAGTGACTTTTTATGGAAACTAGAGAGGATGAGGAGGATGATTCAAGAAGCTGAATTAACTAGCCTTCGTATTTCTCTCACAACTTTAAGACAAGATGAAGGAGTACAAAAAAAAAAAAAAATGCCCATGGAAAATGACATTCCCATTGATGCTTGAAGTCTTTAGACTCTTGTGAGAACGCTAGTTAAAGCAAGTATTTAGAAGTATAGACTGCCTCCCAGAATCTAGAGAGATATGTCATCCCCTAGAGAACCAGCAAACCAATTTGGGGCAATTAGAATTTTTAAATATTATATTCACAGAAAATATGTGTTTTCATGTTATATCCCCAAAATGAAAGACTATCTCTTTCTTTCCAAATATATATATATATATATATGCTTATATATATACATATATGCTTATGCTTATATATAAGCATAAATTCTTAATCATGCTAAATCACAGAAGCCCTCAACTTGTCTGAAATATTGTAGTTAATTTTTTGATGATGACTAATATCTAACCCTAGGTCCAAGACTCTAGTAGACATTTGTATTGTCGATTCTTCTAAGGGAACAAACGAAGAATTTCCTTAGCATTAAATTACATATGTAGATATAATATTTATTTCTCATAGTGCATCATTGGAGTAAAATCAAAAATAAAAACCAAAAAATAAAGTAAAAAGAGAGAGAGAGAGAAAAAGAGATGGAGAGAGAGAGAGGTTAGTGGGGGATTTATTAACAACAGTTTGTACCGTAACCAAGAGCAGCTATTGTGAGAATGAAACACTTTTTTCAAGTATTTTTATGTGGGAGCATCACTCTGATTCATACCTCTGTCATGGTGAAAGAAGGTGACCTGAAGGCATATTTGTGATGCATTTGGCTATGATAATTTGGAGCATGTTTGCCTGGTATGCAGTAATGATATATAGTTACAGTTACTTAGAGTTCCTTAGAGATCCCACTGTAGAAAAACGGATATCATTTGAATCTTTGATGCACTCATCCAATTTTTCTATTTTTCATTAAGCAGCACTGGTGGTGAGTTATGGGGGGAAATTCTATAAATATTAATATCTTATGTCATTACAAGTAGTAGTTTCCAACTTATTATTCTCAAGTATTTTCTAGAAATTGAATCCCAGGAAAGTTAAAATATTGTTTAACTATAAGAATGTATTGGAGGCCAGGCGCGGTGGCTCAAGCCTGTAATCCCAGCACTTTGGGAGGCTGAGATGGGCGGATCACGAGGTTAGGAGATCGAGACCATCCTGGCTAACCCGGTGAAACCCCGTCTCTACTAAAAAATACAAAA
>NW_012099255.1:407877-408711 GCF_000951045.1 Mandrillus leucophaeus
CTTCAAATTATACTATAGCTCTATAATAACTAAAACAGCATAGTACTGGAATATAAACAAACAGACCAATGGAACAGAATAGAGAACCCCAAAACAAATTTGGACACCTACAGTAAACTCAGTAAACAAAGGTGCCAAGAACTTACACTGGTTAAAAGACAGTCTCTTCAATAAATGGTGCTGTAACAACTGGATATCCATATGCAGAAGAATGAATCTAGACCCCTATCTCTTGCCATATACAAAAATCAAATCAAAATGGATTAAAGACGTAAGTCTAAGACTTCAAACTATAAAACTGCTAAACTTAAATATTGGAAAATATCTCCAGGACATTGGTCTGGGCAAAACTCCAGCATAAACTCCACAAGCACAGGCAACCAAGGCAAACATGGACAAATGAGATCCCATCAAATTAAAAAGTTTCTGCACAGCAAAGAAAACAATCAACAAAATAACGAGACAATGCACAGAATGGGAAAAATATTTGCAAACTACCCATCTGACAAGGGATTAATATCCAGAATATATAAGGAGCTCACACAACTCTATAGAAAAATAATCTGATTAATCAAAAGATGGGCAAAAGATTTGAATAGATATTTCTCAAAAGACAACAGACAAATGGCAAGCAGGCATATGAAAAGGTGCTTAACATCATTTATTATCAGAGAAATGCAAATCAAAACTACAATGAGATATCATCTCACCCCAGTTAAAATGGCTTTTATCCAAAAGTCAGGCAATAACAAATGCTGGCAAGGATATGGAGAATAGGGAACTCTCAAAATTGTTGGTGATATGTAAGTTAGTACAACAGTATGGAGAACCATT
>NW_012099255.1:414531-427000 GCF_000951045.1 Mandrillus leucophaeus
AAAAAAAAAGTATTGGAAAAACAAATTAAGTTGAATGATCATTGCCAGTGACAACAGAAGCTTCCTTACAGCTAATTCAAATTTTTAGCCTTTTTAAAAAATTAAGTTCTTGCTGAGTATACGTCATAGTGTAGTAAAATACTGTAACTTTTAAAGTCAGACTTGAATTCAAGAATTGAGTCTCCAATTTAAGTTTGGTTTTATTTGGCAATTATATGATTTCCTTAAACCTCAGTTTCTTCAGTTATAAAATGTGAACATCTGTCTTTTTAGAATTTGTTTTGAAGTTTAAGTGGTAACACATATTAAGCATAAAGCACAGAGAAAGTACTAATACTCTACCCCTTAAGTCGTTTAAAACTCACTAATCAAAAGGAGAGAAACCTTTCACCATCTGCTTATTCAAAATGTGAATTTTCTGAAGTAGCCAGATCCCTCTGGCTGAGATAAAAATTTAAAGTATTTCTTCCCTCAACATGTAGGGTAAAAGAGGAAAACTGGGATAGAGGAAAGTAGGATGACAGAAGTGTGCCATTCAATGTTGAGTGCCTGTCCCACCTGGTCATAGCTTTATTTCTGGCTGAGAGACTCAGATATCTAAGGCCTGTAATAAATGAGGTTTATTATTTTGTCAAAATGTTTTCCTATGTCTCCTTTATTATCATTTTATAAATTATTGTATATACAGTGAGCACAATATATTGCGATATGCACAAATATATTGCAACATCTAGCATGACACAAATACAGTATAGTCATGTGTTGCTTAACTAGGGATACTTTCTGAGAAATGCATTTCATCTTCAAAAATCTTAGAGTGTACTTACACAAACCTTGATGATATGGCCTACTACACACCTATGCTATATGGTGTGAACTATTGTTCATAGGCTGCAAACCTGTGAAGCCTGATACTGTACTGAATACTGTAGGCAATTGTAACCCAATGGTACCTATGTGTGTATCTAAACATAGATATGCAAAGTAAATATGTGACATCTTGTCTTTATCTCTCTCTCTCACACACACAGTTGTATGAAAACATAGCACATCGGAGCACAATAAAATTTTTCTAATATGTTGTCTTTGTCTTTCAAACTTATGAATTCTTTATTTCTACATGAATTTAGCATTTGTTTCTTGAGCTAAAAGCCAGTAGATTCAAATAAACAGATACTTGTTTCTCAAACACCTTACTACAATCTGCTTAAGAATATATTATTATTACATTTTAAAAACCTCATACTTCTTTGGACCCTACTTTAATTTTTCTGTTAACTGTTTTCAGTAAAAATATAGTATTATAATATTTCGGGGCCATCACATATGTGGTCCATTGTTGACTGAAATATTATTATGCTGTGTATGACTGAACAGATATGGTATATTAATAATATCTGTTTATAAAGAGTAGTAAATAATTCACTCTTTTCTGTGTTCCTCGTATATACCAACAAACTTAGAAGCAATTATTGATTTTAATACTCTCCCAAATCCTACCAAGTTAGCCTGCTTAAAAATTACTTCATTCATTCTAAGTTTTTAAAAAAATTAACCTACTCTGTTGCAGTTAAGTACAGTACTTAAACAATTCCTCAATTTTATAGCTTAATTTGAACCATCTCTATAATGGAAATAACAAGTTACAGGGCTCTGTGATGATCAAATGGTTCATTGCTTTTAAAAATCATGGAGAGATTGATATGAAGCAGTGACTCAATAGTAGTCTGCAACTATTATTACTTATAATAACTAATAGTAACTACTATTAATTACTATTACCCTATAGTTATGAATACTAACAGTATTCATATTGTAAATATATTTTATTATTTGTTTTTAATTATTTTTGTAAAATATAAAATATTCTATTATCTCCTCTAGGATTATTTAAAAAACTTATGTGCTTTAGATGAATTATATTCATGTAGTAGTTAAATATGGTTATACATTCCAACCTAGATTTTAAGCTTAAATTTTCTGTCTTTGTGATAGATGGTATATGACATTTCTAATTGGTTTCTAGAGCAATTCTTCATTTTTAAATTTATTCTTATATATTAATAGATTATTATTTCACAAATTATATCCTAGAGTAAATAACTTCTAGATAGATGACAACAATTATAAATTAAAATTATCAAATTTTCACCAAATTTTTATCTACCTGATTTATTCAAAGGGGATGTAGGCTAGGGTTCCTGGTAACCAAATCTACATTTATCTCTGTATTTCACTCAGACACTCTCATGATAATTTTTCTTACTTTTTATTGTCAGCCAATGTGCAACAATCCTGGGACTTTTAACACAGATGCATTTGGACCCACAGCTCACTCATAATGAGAACTTCAAAAACTTTATCAAATTCATTTATCAAATCAAATATTTTCATTGAATTTGTAAGGTTTTCTAGGTATAAGAACATATCATCAGGGAAAAGAGATAAATTAATTACTTTTTCAATTTGGATGCCTTTATTATTTTTCTTGCCAGATTACTCTGGCTAAGCTTCTAGTACTGTATTAAATAGGAGTGATGAAAGTGAGCATCCTCATTTTGTTCTAGTTCTTAGGGGATTAAAATACAATTTTATTTTTTAAGCTTACTTTTGAGATTTATGTGCCTTTCTATGCTCCAGTTTGCATCAACTATTTTATTGACACTGAAAAAATGCCTTTTGTTTGGCACCTAATAATATCTCGTGCAAAATTCTCTAAAGATTTTTGAAGACCTTTGTAGATTATGTTGGTTTTTTATCAATTTAAGTACATTATGACAAAATATACCTGTGTCTTTGCCTGAGTACATTTCCTATCACACTGTAACATTCTTTTTGAAAAATTCATTTTATAAAAATATTGTGTGGCAATAATAGCTCTTCTTAGTTCTTAATTATGTTTTTAAAACTTACAAGTGTTGCCTTAGATGTTCATTAAAAATTGATTATTTTAATTTCTGTTTAAATTCTGTTGTTATTTTTTTTTAGTCTGAACTAAATTAGAGTTCCAAATCTTATTCTTCAGTTTGATAGCTTTTTAAAAACTATACAGAATAATAATTAATATGTATATTACATGAATATAAATATTTCATATGTCTACAGATAATAAATAATAGAGATTAAATTAAACAGTTAGATCATGTGCTTGATTTTTGAGAATCATTTTAAGAAGAGTTATCAAATGATAAAAACAGAGAATATCGGGAATTAACTAGCCATTTTTTATAATGTTTATTCTCACTTTTCTTTTTATCTTTACTTGTTACAGAAACAATTTGCTTCCATTCATCTATATTCCTGTATATCTTATATCAATAATTCTTGTTTCTTTTTAAAGTATTTTCAACTTTTATTTTAGATTCAGAGAGTACATGTGCAGATTCTCTCTCTCTCTCTCTCTCTCTCTCTCTGTCTCTCTCATTCTTTCTTTTTTTGATTTTTACTGGTAGGTTCTTGGTATGTTGGTCAGGTTGGTCTTGCAATCTTGGCCTCAAGCAATCCTCCTGCCTTGGCCTCCCAAAGTCCCAAAGTGCTAGAAATACAGGTGTGAGCCACAGCACCCAGCCTGCAGGTTTGTAAAATGGATATATTGTATGTCAGTGAGGTTTGGGATATGAATGATGCAATCATCCAAGTAGTGAGTATAGCATCCAATAGGCAGGGTTTTTTTTAGTTCTTGATCACTTCTCTCCTCTCTCTAGTAGTCTCCAGCGTCTATTTATTCCATCTTTATTGTATATATACCAAATGTTTAGCTTCCATTTATAAGTGAGAATATGTAGCATTCAATTCTTTCTTTCTGTGCTAATTTGCTTAGGATAATAACCTCAAACTGCATTCATGTTGCTGCAAGGTACGTGATTTACTTCTTATGGCTGTATAGTACTCCATGGTGTACATGTGTAACATTGGTCCAAAAGTAATTGGGGTTTTATTATTCAAAAGTAATAACAAAAAAAAGAAATTATTTTTGCACCAACTATATATATATATGATATATTTTTTCTAATATATGATTAACCTATCTTACAATATATTATATTACATATTATTTTATAATATGTATATATTAAATTTTCCTTATGGGCACCTAGGTTGATTTTATGCCTTTGCTGTGGTTAATCATGCTACAGTGAACATAAGAGTGAATGTGTCTTTTTGTTAGAATGATTTATTTCGTTTTGGGTATATACACAGTAATGGGATGGCTGGATAGAGTGGTAGTTCTATTTTAAGTTCCCTGAGAAATATCCTAACTGCTTCCCCGTGGCTGAACTAATTTATATTTCAATCAACAGTGTATAAGCATTCTCTTTTATTGGCAGCCTTGCCAGCATCTGTTATTTTTTGACTTTTTATTAAGAGTCATAGTGACTTGTGTGAGATAGTACCTTCTTGTGGTTTTTAATGTTTAAGGTCATATATTTAAATCTTTTACCCATAGTATCTCATTGTGGTTTTGATATACCTTTCTCTGATGATTAGTGATGATGAGCATGTTTTCATGTTTGAGAAGGGTTTGTTCATATCATTTGCCCATTTTATAAAGAGGTTGTTTGTGTTTTTCTAGTTGAATTGCTTAAGTTCTTTATAGATTCTGGATATTAGACTTTTGTTGGATGCATAGTTTGTGAATATTTTCTCCCATTCTGTGGGTTGTCTATTTATGCTGTTGGTGGTTCCTTTTACTGTGTAGAAGCTCTTCAGTTTAGTTTTCACTTGTCATTTTTGTTTTCATTTTTCTGGAATTTGCTTTTGAGGACTTAGTAATAAATTATTTGCCAATGCTGATGTCCAGAAGGGTATTACTTAAGTTTTTCTCTAGGATTTTTAATGTTTAAGGTCTTATATTTAAATCTTTTACCCATATTACATTTTTATGTGGTGAAACATAGGGGTCCAGTTTCATTCTTCTGTGTATGGCTAATCAGTTACCCCAGCAACATTTATTGAACAGGAGTCTTTTCTCTATTTCTTACTTTTGTCAATTTTGTCAAAGATCAGAGGGTTGTAGGTATGTGGCTTTATTTATGTGTTTTCTATTCTGTTCCCTTTCTGTATGTTTCTGCTTTTATACCAGAACCATGCAGTTTTGGTTACTGTACCATTATAGAAAGTCAGTAATGTGATGTCTCTGGCTTTGTTCTTTTTGCCTAGAATTGTTTTGGCCAGTCGGGCTCTTTTTGGTTCCATATAAACTTTAAAATATTTTTTTTTTCCTAATTCTGTGAAAAAATGACATTGGAAGTTTGATAGGAGTACTGTTGAATATGTAGATTGCTTTGGGTAGAATGGCCATTTTAATGATACAATAGTTATTTTTGGTGCCTTCCTTTCTTTCTCAGATCCAATCAGTTACCAAGATCTGTGCAATCTTCAATTATACATATTTCATGTAGACCCTGTCATCTTTCATTCGTTGTATTCATATCCTGGTCTAGGTAATCATGAATTTCTGGACTGCCAAAGAAGCCTTCTAATATATCTCTCCAGAGCTGCTTTTTTTCCCTCCTCTAGTCTGTCCTGCATAACAGCATCAGATTGATATTCCAGGAACACTACTTTGATCATAGCACTTCCTAATTTCTTCCAAGGCACCATCACTGACTTTGTGAGAAAAATCAAATAATTTCAGCTAGGGGACAAGACCCTCTTTCCAGACTTTTTGCTATCCTATATTCAACTATAGCAAATCTGGTCCTTTTTTACTTCTCCAAAGCTATTGGCTTTCTGTCTCCTGATTTTTTTTTTTTTTTTTTTTTTTTTTTGGTTGTCTTGCTGTTGTTGAGACGGAATCTTGCTCTGTCGCCCAGGCTGGAGTACAGTGGCGCCATCTCTCCTCACTGCAAGCTCTGCCTCCCGGGTTCACGCCATTCTCCTGCTACAAGCGCCCGCTACCACGCCCGGCTAATTTTTTGTATTTTTAGTAGAGACGGGGATTCACTGTGTTAGCCAGGAATGTCTCGATGTCCTGACTTCGTGATTCGCCCGCCTCGGCCTTTCAAAGTGCTGGGATTACAGGCGTGAGTCACCGCATCCAGACTCCTAACATTTATTCTTACTATTTTCTTCTTGTGGAATGCCATGTATCACTAATGCCAACTACCCAGTTATAACACCTACACCAGATGCCAACAAATTTTTGAATTTGTCTGGATATTCACAACTCATATATCATTGTTGTTTGAGTAATTCTTTTTTGATATTTAAATCTTGGCTTGTGATACGTGAGGAATTACATATTTTATCTATCCTACAAAGTTTTAAGAGGTAGGAAATACTTTATGTATATGTATAAATATCCCTTAGTACTAACACTACCATATAATTGCTTTATATATACTACCAATACAACCCATTTAATTACTGTAGAAACTCCTCGGATAATTGACAAAAAAATAAATAAAAATAAAAGAAATAAGGCCAATAAATCAAGAGAGAGAAAACGAGAAGTTATCTACTAAATTTATTGGGAATTATTTTAAAACTATATATAGAAATACTGTTGCTGCCAAAAAATAATAAAAATAAATGACAGAATCTCCAATGCATAAAGAGGGGTAAGGTATTTATCACACATTTATTTTCAATTAAAATAATCAATTTTCACATATAGATATATCTGTTATTGTGTCATATTGCACTTTAGTACCCATTATCTCATTTTGTCTTCACAGTAACATGTGTAAAGTGCCTTTATACCGTTATCCTGATGAAGAAAAGATAGTTTAAGGAGTTAAATAACCAGTAAGAGTTTTAGAGCTAATAAGAAACAAGAGAAAATATTTGGAAACAAACAAAAAATTTACCTGTGATTATAAGACTCCTGCTATTTCTCATGCACCATGATAACTTTTCATTTTATCCATGAAGTTCCTCATGCTTAATAACTTTCTTATGCTCAATCAGTTGTTACAGGAAACATATTGATACTAGAGCTCAGACTATTGTTTAGTTATTGTTTTCATTATGTCACTCATTTAAAAAATAATGATATTTGTGATGTAAATAAGATAGGAAGAAGAGGAAGTAAAGAGACAAACATAAAATAATATGCACAATTATTATATATATAAATTCTCACAAACATAGGCCAATGTGTATTAGGTATATGTAAAGTTGCAGAATTAACATTTCTGTAAATAACATCCTTTAGAGCAAGATTTGAACTTTTGAAATCACATCTGATATAACTTTCTTGACACTTAATGTAAACAGTGGAATAATAACATTATCTCCAAATAGGAGCTAAAGAAATATTTATTTTTTTATATAGTATGAGATAAGATCTGCTAGTGTTGATTGTTCACTACCATTCAAGTTCATAATTATCTTTCTACAAAATAATCACTCTGCTAAGAAAATATTCACTACACTAACAAAAAATAAGATAAAAATAATGACATGCTGTATTTTTGATGGATTTATTTTTAACCCTTAAACTTTCTGTAAATTTTCAAAAACACTTAAATAGAGTAATCATGGAGTACAGAAAAAGAGTAGTGTACATTAGAATTTGTGGCAAAAGTTGTTATGCAAGTCATCTTTTTTTTTATTACAATTGTGTATCTACTCTATTTAGAGATTGAGATTACTTACACATGCTGAATACTTTCTGCTTGTTCTGTCAGTTAATATATTTCTATCATTATGTCTCGTCTTAAAAACCTATTCTACCATGTTAACATAACTTCTTCAGCCACTGGAAAATCTTTAAAAGGAACCAGAACTTGAAGTAGTTTTCATTTAAGGGTGATATACTTAAATACTAAATTGTACACTTTTCTATTCAAACTTCTTACTGTGATCTTCATAATCTAACTCTTATTATCTTCCTTTTGTCCTATTACTATCACTCGGAGGCACTTAACTTCAGCCAAGAAAACCTTGTTTCGTTTCTTGAACATAAAAGCTTTTTATTGCAAATGTCTAGATAAACTGTTCTCTTTTTCTGGAATGATCTTACCCTCAGTACCTCAGATAGTGAGATCCTTCTCACTTCTGAAGTTTCAGATTATGTATCATCTCCTCCGAAAGTAGTTCCTTACTATTTTAGTAGACTGAAAAACAAACAACAAAAACCACACGAACAAACAAAACACCTCATTGTCCTCATCATGAATTTTTGTCCCTTTCTCATCAGTATCCGTATTTTTAATTCAGAAGTTATTTTCTCTTTTATTTCAGTTACGACAATTCTGAAAAACAACTGGAAAAGAAAGAAGTACCCAATTTCTTATTTTGAGGTCTGGAAAAAATCAATACATTAAAAGACATACTGAATCAAAAGTAGGATTTAAGATGACTGAGATAATTGGTATTGAAGACATACCTGTACATAGATGTGTTGACATTATTTTTATACATTTATTGTCAATTCAGTGACTGACAGAAAGAGGTGCAATATTATGTAACAAACTTGTTCCTTGCCCTTGGAAACAGATCATCTAAATTTGCTGACTTGGGTTTATTCAAATATTCAAAAATTCCCCTCAGGGTTGGTCAATAGCATTTTTGCAAGTATGTCATTATTTCCTAAATTTCTCTCATTTTTCTAATTTAAAAATTAGTTGTACAAGTGGTTTCAGCAACTCAGGCATTTTGAATTTAATTAATTTTAAGCTTGTCTTTATTAATTAGCAGCCTATTTTTGTATCATTGCTTATCTACTGATAAATTCAAAGCAATCACATTTTTAAAGCCATTGTACCAGTATAAGCTTTTTGCCCCTTTAATTTATCCTTGGAAGCTTTTCTATTTTCTACTATTCTTGTTGAGAATGCAGTCTTTTTCAACCTTATACATGTAGAAAATTTCCTAGTAATAACATTTCCTTATTTACAGCAGTATGTTAGTAGCAATCACAAAAAAAGGGGTTTTGTACTCTTTTTCAAGACATGAGGGTTTTGTACTCTTTTTAAAGACATGCATGAGGAGTTTTGTACTCTTTTTAAAGACAGTTAATTAATATTTAGAAGTTATCTTCACTGATTCACTGATCTGATAATTTGTTAAACCCACAATTCTAACAAGTAACAGAAAAGAAAGAAAAAAAAAGAAATATCAGGAATTAAAAATAATTTTATGTCTAATCTAAGGTTATCATTGGTTCAGCCTGTATTGAATAAACAGCTAGACAAGCAAGCAAATAAATAATTGTTGACTGTGTGACACTTTCTTTCAAGAATCCATGAATTACTGCATCCAGAGGAACTGGCTACAATATGCCCTATATGCCCATTTTATAATGCATGGTCCCCTTACGTCCTGCTTGTCATTAAGTTTGGCTTCTGGCCAATGTGAAAAAACTAAGGGAACATGTCTCAAATATTTAATTACTGTTATATGGGATTGTTATGTCCCTGCTCACAGTATTGTGATTTTTTAAAATTTTCTATTCATAATATTTTACAAATGTTTGTTGTTGATTTTTAAGGAAAAAAATTAGAAACTCTGATACCAATACTGCCTTCTGCTGTGTATGTTTTCATTACCCAGGCTCAATAAAGCAGTAACAAATAGTTTTTGGAATTTCTACACTACATGTTTTAATCTGTTTTCTTTCTTCCTTTCCATCTTTTTTTCTCTCTTTAAGAAATACAGTCTCAGCCGGGCGTGGTGGCTCATGCTTGTAATTCCAGCACTTTGGGAGGCTGAGGTGGGCAGATAATGAGGTCAGGAGCTCAAGACCAGCCTGGCCAACACAGTGAAACCCCGTCTCTACTAAAAGTACACAAATTAGCTGGGCATGTCGGTGGGCGCCTGTAATCCCAGTTACTCAGGAGGCTGAGGCAGAAGAATCGCTTGAACTCGGGAGGTGGAGGTTGCAGTAAGCCAAGATAGCACCATTGAACTCCACCCTGGGCAGCAGAGCTAGACTCCATTTCAAAAAGAAAATAAAGAAAAACAAAAGAAAATAAAAAGAAATATAATCTCACTGTATTCCCCAGACTGGAGTGTAGTGGTGAGATGATTATAGCTCACTGCAGCCTCGAACTCCTGGGCTTAAGCTATCCACCTAACTCAGCTACCCCAGTAGCTGGGATTACAGACATGAGCCACCACACCAAGCCTTATATATTTTAATTTCATAAGTTTATCACTGAACTTAGTAATATGTAAGATCAGACCAGTCTCTGAATATGAAAACTATCTTATTCAATGCTTTTGAATTCTGAGATCTAATAAATTTAATGTTAATTCACCATTACTGTGGCTTCTTGATAATTGTCATTCATATACTTCTAAGGAATATCTACTATACAATATACTTATATTATGATAACAATTTCTATTTTTGCTTTATACGTATGTACTTTTTTGCTTTCATTTAACATTAAGCAAGCTGATTTTTTTTGAGAATTGTGTAGTTGCATGAGTTATAACCATGCATAGATTTGTTTAACCACCACGATGATCAGAATACGGAACAGTTCTGTTACCCTAGAAAACTCCTCAGAGCACCCTTTTGTAGTCACATTATCTTCCACCACTGGCAACCACTGCACTTTTTCTGTCAGTATTTGTTTTTCTTGTCAAGAATGTTGTGTAAATGGAATTACAACCTATTGAAACTGATTTCTTTCACTCAAAGTGCCTGTGGGCTCAGGGGTTAGGTAGAGTTCTTAGACATGACACTGAAAACACAATCTAGTTGAAAAAATGAGGCCGGGCGCGTTGGCTTATGCCTGTAATCCCAGCACTTTGGAAGTCCAAGGCGGGCGGATCACGAGGTCAGGAGATCGAGATCATCCTGGCTAACAGGGTGAAACCCCTTCTCTATTAAAAAAAACACAAAAAAATTAGCTGGGCATGGTGGTGGATGCCAGCTACTCAGGAGGCTGAGGAAGGACAATGGCGTGAACCTGGGAGGTGGAGCTTGCAGTGAGCACAGATGGCACCACTGCACTCCAGCCTGGGCCACAGAGCGAGATTCCATCTCAAAATAAATAAATAAATAAATAAATAAATAAATAAATAAATAAAAATTATATTTAAGAAAAATAACAATTTGCTGTGTGAAAAACACTGTTGAAAGATTAGAAAAGTTAAGTTACAGAAGAAGAATTACTTTCAAATCATGTATCTGGCAAACAAATTGTATCCACAATGCTTTAAAAACACTTTTGAAATTTATAGAAAGAGGATTTTATAAAAAAAAAAGACAATAATGAATGCTGATGAGGATGTGGAGAAAGAGGAAACTTTGTACATTGTTGGTGGGAATGTAAATTAGTAGGACTGCTATGGATAACAGTATGGAGGTTTCTCGAAAAAAATGAAAATTGAACTACCATATGATGTTTCAGTCCCACTGCTAGGTCAATAATCAACCTCACCAAATAAAAAATGAGTATATCAAAGTGATGTATGAACTCTCATGTTTATTGAAGAACTATTGATAATAGCCAAGATTTTGAATCGACCTAAGTGTCCTTCAAGGGATAAATACATAAAGACAATGTGGTGTATATACACAGTGGAACATGGTTCAGTGATTAAAAAAAAAAAAGAATTAAATTTGTCATTTGCAACAAGATGGATGGACTGGAGGACCTTACTTTAAGTAAAATATGCCAGGCACAAAAAGATAAATATGGCATATTTTCTCTTACGATTGGTAGCTGAAATTAAAACAATTGATGTCATTGAGCTAGAGAGTATAATTATGGTTACTCGAGGCTGGGAAGGGTAGCAAGGAGATAAGATATGGTGAGGATGATTAATGGGTGTAAAAATATAGGTAGATAGAATGAATAAGATCTAGTAGCTGTTACGACAACAGGGCACCTAGAGTCGACAATAATTTATAGTATATTTAAAAATAATTTGAAGAGTGGAATTGGAATGCTCCTAACCACAAAGAAATGATAAGTGCTTGAGGCGATGGGTAACTCATTTACCCTGATTTGATTATTATGCATTTTATGCTCGTATCAAAATGTCACAGAACTCTATAAATATATGCACCTATTATGTATCCATGATAATTAAAAAAATAAACAAAAGTAAAAACAAAGACTTTGTAGTAAGAAATATACAACTCCTTTTTAAAAATGAGCAAAAGTCACTGAGAAAATAGTTATTAAACATTTCATAAACCAACAGTAGAAAACGGTATGCAATGTGCATGTTAAAGATTTTCTCCTCCCATTTTTCAAGTTCAGTTGAAAACTTCCCTAATAGATGTCTCTGCCTGCCTGCCTTCCTGCCCACTTTCCTTCCTTCCTTCCTTCCTTCTTTGCTCTTTTTCTCTTTCTTTCTTTCTTTCTTTCTTTCTTTCTTTCTTTCTTTCTTTCTTTCTTTCTTTTTCTTTCTCTCTCTCTCTCTTTCTTTCTTTCTTTCTCTTTCTTTCTTTCTTTCTTTCTTTCTTTCTTTCTTTCTTTCTTTCTTTCTTTCTTTCTTTCTCTTTCTTTCTTTCTTTCTTTCTTTCTTTCTTTCTTTCTTTCTTTCTTTCTTTCTTTCT
>NW_012099255.1:427050-443841 GCF_000951045.1 Mandrillus leucophaeus
TTCTTTCTTTCTTTCTTTCTTTCTTTCTTTCTTTCTTTCTTTCTTTCTTTCTTTCTTTCTTTCTTTCTTTCTTTCTTTCTTTCTTTCTTTCTTGGATGAACCACTGCATCCAGCCTCTATTTGACTTTTCCTGATCCATCAGATAGTATAGAGCTCTTCATTACTTTTCTGAAGCTATATTAGAGACTTCATAGGTGAGACAAATGTTGCAGTTTTCTGAAAACTAAGTGACAATATTTGTTAAATTAAATTAAATGAACGAGCACACAGATGGGATGTAAAAGATCTATATTCAATAAAAAAAGATCATAAAAGCTAGTAAACTTTATATTATTTCCAGGTGTATTGTCTCTTTTAATTTCTTCAATAAATTCTAATTTACAGCTATTAAGATCATTATTTTATTTTAAAAATTATAAATCCTTCTTACTAGAAAACCTAACATTAACTTCAATAATTGTATAAGGAGATATATTAGTTTGGTTAGTTTGGTAAGAATCCTATAACGAAATATCAAACACTGGGTGGCTTAAACAACAGGAATTTATTTTCTCACAATTATGGAGGGTAGACATCCAAGATCAAGGTACTTGCAGGGTTGGTGTTCTCTGAGGCATCTTTCTTTGACTTGGAAATGTTTTCCCTCTTGTTTCCTCTTCGTATGGTCATTTCTGTGTGGGGTAATGTTCCTGGTGTCTCTCTGTAGGTCCTAATCTCCTAATTTTAATTTAATTACCTCTTTGAAAACTCTGTCTCCAGAGTCACATTCTGAGGTACTTGAGGTTAGAGCTTTAATGCATGAATTTTGTAGGGGAAGCAATTCAGCCTATAACAAGAAAAATAACATCTAGTTAGGTGTTATTGTTCATAACAATATGTTACTTAGAAATTTTTAAATATTCATTTTATATTTGACCATTTCCATTAAGAAAATTAGTTCATTCGATCTATCTACTATGACAATCCAGAATCATATAAGAATGTTTAACCTTAGCATTAGTTGATTACATATATGATATAAAATTAATCTTAGTTTTTATCGTAAAATATATACTCAATTAAAATCCAGATACAATTTTACATAGTTATCAAACATTGGCAACTTGGCTTATCAATCAAAACACTTTAACATTCTACCTTTCTTTCAAATCCTAATGATATGAATAATTAAGAACTCACTCTATTTAAATGAATTTTTAAAAATAAAATAGAAATTTATTTAACAACCAGTTTATATTTCAAATTAAGTTACGAGTCTTTTATAAACTGTTTCCAAAGTTTGTTTTCTCTTGAGCATATTAATTTAATTTAGAAAATATTATTGATAAAATTTAAAGTGAAAGATTAACTAGATCAAACTACCCTACTTGCTGTGAAATATTAGTAGTCCATAGTGTTTTTCATAATCTTTTTGCAAATACTAATCTGCATGTCCATGGCTAAGAGCCTAGAACTGCAATTACTCATTTGCATTAATGTCTTAGGATGGATTATATTAATTATGGCTCTAGTACAGTAGTAAAATTAATTATAATATATGTACCTTGAACATTATAATTAACTCACAACTGATTCTTTCTAAATTAATTCATTGTCAAATAATGAGGTTATCATCAGTCAAACAAAATTTAAGCAAATTTTTATATAGGTGAAAATCCAATGTATGTCTGTCTATAAACTGTTTACATCTACATGGTTCTGTGGGCCTTGGCTAAATATGATCACATAAATACCCTAAAATGACATATATGGAGTACTTTGAAGCCTGGTAAAGCAGGCACAAGTAAGAAGAGGTTGCCTCCTTAGAAGCACAGTAAACAGTGTAAGACCTCAGACTTAGACCTTTTTTTTAGCAAATCAAAGAATAAGCAAACTTGAAGAGTCTAGACCATCGTTCTTGACCCTGGACAAGTCTCCATAGTTTGGTTTCTCAAAAGAAGTTGTTTCCAAATTGTTGTTCAGAAAAGTATAGCTCAAAAGGAGAGTGCCCTCTTTGCTAAGTTTGCTGAAATTTGTTGTGTAGGGTCCAAAGAGGAGAGAATGGCAGACAAAGAGCCCTAATAATCTGCTTAGAAGTTCCTCCAAGTAGTGTTCTCAACTGCACATCTCCCAGGACAGACTGCACATGTTCAAGGACAGATTCAAAAAAAGAATAACAAAGAACAGTTGCTGTTGGGTGAAGAATGAACAAAGATTTCAGAGGTATACAGTGCTAAAGAGTCACTGATGTTCTGACAGCTAGAGTGGATAATTTTCCAAAATAATTTATGATTTAAAACACTATCTCATAATTTTTCAGTAAAGTCAACAACAGCAAAATACATCTTAGAAAAAATAGGTAACTTTGGATATTAACTGTATATTAGCTATAAATAAATCATTGCTAATAATATTAGGTGAGATAACACTACTGTGATTAACAAAATGTCCTTTTTATTGGGTTACATACAGAAATACCAACTGAAATATTTAAGAAATGAGCTGTTTCTACATTTCATATAGTTCATGGGCCAGGCATATAATTGAGAGATAGCATTGGTAATAAAATAATAACCCAAGGAATATTTATATGACTTAACATCCCAAATTTTAAGAAGCATATTAAGGGTAGAGAAATGTTCACTGAATTTGACATCTTACTTGTGCACCTGCTAGTGCAGAAAGAAAAATGTTCCTTTTGTCTACAAGCTGTTGATCCTAGAGAAATGAACTGTCAGCAGCAGAGAAATATGTCAGCCAAATATAAACATTAACATGGAGTGATTCACAAAGTTATTCATTGCAATGCAGACTGCTTTGGAAAAATTAATATCATATTTCTAGGTAAAATAAATTGTCAACCTAACTAAAGTATGCAGTTGTGTAGTGAAACATTAATTGAAATTATTTGTATTCTATAAGCAGGATTTTAAAATATATTCAATTTTGCAACAATTCAACACTTTCCAGGAAGATAAATAATTCCATATTGCTCACATTTATGTGTCTATTATACTTTTCAATTGTGCTACAAAATAGGCACCTGAGCATGTGTCTATAGCACTTAGGTCAGGGGACAAGTAGCAATACTAACTGATTACATTGGTGGCTCAGGGGTGTGAGAACTTTAATTTGGTATTTTTCCCCATAATCTTCATTTAGTCACCCCTTAGTAGAGAAAAAGAAAACCCATATTCTTCTATATATTGTGAAACCTCCATTCTGAGACTATAAAAGATATTTTTTTAGAAAATTATCTGAAAAGGCTCTGTGTTAGCAGCAGATTACTGAAAACAAGTGTGTTAACAGCAGATTACTACACCTGCTATTTACTGTGCTATCTTTTCCTTAAATATTTCATTTTGTAGTAATTATGCCTTCACAGAAGTTGCAAATATAGTACAGAGAGGATCAATGCATGTCACCAGTTTTTCTTAGTGGTTACATCTTGCATGATCATGATACAGTATCAAAAGGAGGAAATAGATATTGGTACAATATGTGTGTATAGTTTTCAATCAGTTTGAGGTCTTCCTGTTTCCAGGCATGAGGAGCGATTTTTAATTGAAAGCTGTACATTTAGGATATTATGTTGTGAGGTTCTGGTTTTTATTTACATCTTCTGTTTTAGCTTGATTTCTCTAACATCTTTTTAGCAAGAGAAGTAGAGGATGTCACCTTATTTTTTCCAGGTGAATGTAGAATTCTAGGGTCCCCACAAGGACTTCATTGATACCTAAAATGGGGTGGCCTTTTTGCTGCTGAACAAGGTTAAGATTTGTGGCTTTCTACTAGGCCTCCACTGATACCTTTCTGGCTTCAAGGAATAGGATTACCTCATTACTCACTCCACATGGTCTCCACTGATATCCTGAAATAGCAACCTCATCACTGCTGGGCAGTGTTATAAGCCCATACTGTTTCCTAGGCCACTTATGACACCATCCAGTGAAAAGGGAGAAGTGCAGGCTCCCCTTGTGATCTCCATGGACATGGAAAACTCTAACTCCCTGCATGACCTCCTGTAAAACCACTCCAGTGGAGGCTGAATGTGTGAGGAGGGATTTTGTTATGGTGGTAACTAAGGTGGAAGTCTAAGATCATCACTCTGCCTTTACTGTATGGCTAGGGGTAGGGACCACAGTTTTTCTGTGGTGTTTGCAGGAAAGCAGTTATTTCCAAAATATTTTTGTCTATACAGATAGATCTGTATAGACTGTATCTTTCCTGGTTTTTAGACAAGAAAGAGCAATATTTCTCTTATTCTTATTTGTTTTATTTCTGCCGATTGCTATTTTCAGGTTGCTGGTTTCTTCAGCATCAAATCTGGGATACATATGGCAAAAATAAATTTGACAAAACTTAGTGCCCTGTCACTCTTTTTTGTCCAGAAGACCTACCCAGTCTGACCCCTTGTCTCCACCCCTCAGAGTATTATTAGGTTTGTTTTACATGTAACAGTCAGGATGGCTATACTTAGTCCCCCAAATAAGGAAAGTAAGTTCTATTCCAGATTCCTGGAGGTGGAAGAGTCCATCTTATTATTTTTAATCGTTGCTGCTTACTAAGATTAAAAGAGAGAAAACTATAGTAACATCAAGTTTTAGTTAAAATGATGTTGAAGATTCAACTTCTCTAATTATGTGTGTCATTCAATCTATTCCAAAATTTGCAGTCTTTATTGGGAAGAGACAGAGCATGATGATTACAACTTGAATAGTGCTATTTTTATAAATTTATTTATGTTAGTTTGGCTAATAGCCTTAATCATCAAATATGTGCTAATGGAAAATAGATGGAGTCTTTTATCAGTAAAAGCTATCTAGCTAAAGCAATGGGATAACTATATTCTTGCATCTTTCTGATCTTTCCTACTGTTGATTTCATTGTAATATCGCTCACCTGTATCTACTGTAGTACTCAGTACCAGAACCAGAAGTCTTCCTTCCAGTGTCGATAAGACAGTGTCAATCCTAAATCTAGTACTAGTCTAGAGACTATGATATCTTATTGAAAATCAAACAACCACGAATTATAATTATCAAATTTATTTTTATTAAATAACATTTAATTTTGAAGAAAAGTCCTCAAAAAGTTCACGGAAAGTGCATACTATGAAAAACGAAAACATCTATACTTAGATCTAAAAAACATTTTCTCAGAAAAACTCATTACAGCTTGCTATAACGTGTCTGAACAGGATCTATTTTGAGGCACTAAGAGGTAAAAGACATCAGTTTGAAAAGTGCTTCTTTCAGAGCAACATAAATTCTGCTAAAATGAAAGAGAGAATATGTGTCAAAATTATGGTGAAGCTTGGGTAGACAAATAATTAAATCATTGATGCTTTACAGAAAGTTTATGGGGACAAGTCCCCAAAGACATCAGCAGTTTACAAATGGATAACTTGTTTTAATAAAGGATGACATGATGTTGAAGATCGAGCTTGCAGCGACAGACAACCACATCAATTTGCAAGAAAAAATCCTCTAGTTTGTGCCCTAATTGAAGGGAATCAATGATTAACAGCAGAAACAATAGACAATGCCATGGATACCTCAACTGGCCCACCTTACACAATCCTGACTGACAAATTAAAGCCGAGCATACTTTTCATTCAATGGGTGCCCAAACCGTTGTGTCCAGATCAGCTTCAGTCAAGAGCAGAGCTTCATATGGAAAGTTCTAATAAATGAGACCAAGATCATGAGGTGTTTCTTTGAAGAATTGTAACAGAAGGTGAACCATGGCTTTGCCAATAGAATCCTGAAGACAAAGTGATGGCTACCAAGAGGTGAATGTGGTCCAGTCAAGCAAAAGTAGACCGGTCAAGAGCAAAGGTCATGGAAGCAGCTTTTTGGAATGTGTAGGGGTTTTGCTTGTTGACTTTGTGAAGGGTCAAACAACAATGATATCTACTTATTATGAGAGTATGTTGAGAAAGTTAGCCAAAGCTTTAGCAGAAAAACATCCAGGAAACTTCACCAAAGAGTCCTACTTTACCACAGCCAAGATCACTGGTTTCATTGGTTACAAAAGTGTCTTGAACTGGATGCAGTTTATATTGAGCAATAAAGTTTCTGTTTTTAAATTTTTGGCATTTTATTCCATTTTTTTTTAACAAACTCTTTGAAGTACCCTTGTATGTATCTGAGTGTAGGCATGTATATATGAATAAATATATATATATGAGTACATCTGTATTCATACCTATAGATACATGCACACCATAGGATGAATATATACGTAATATTGTTTTCTCCAGATGATTTCAGACCAGGGAGAACTAATATAAAGGGTATTTAAGATTTTGGAAGTGTTGAATAAAACATATTTTGTGTTTTTGAAAAATAGAGCTAAATGATAAATCTCAAGAATAATTCAAAGTTATATTTTAATTTTGATGAATGAACAAAGATGCAAATGTTTACTACAACTTTGAGAACACTAGCTTTGTTTGTTAGTTTACTATAAACTTTGAGAACTAAAGTTGTTTACTACAACTTTGAGAACGCTACAAATTTGAGAACAAATTGCATGCTTTGTGTATAAATATATGCTTTAATTCACATTTGAAATATACTCTAGAAGTCAGGTTGTAGTTCAACTAAATATCATTTAAAATATAACTTTTGGACATATTATCTAGTCTGTATTTTAGGTGTAAATTCAGGAGTACAAATGATAATACTGAAGCATACTGATTTTCTGCATCTTCTAAGTACATTTTGAAGTCAATAAGCAAAATAACTAACAAAATTACTCCCTTTGACAATCTGGGTAATATTAGTTTTACCTTCACTTCTAGAAAATGAGACTATCTCATAAACAACAAAGACAAACTTGTTTACACATAAAACTCACTGATATTGGTGGAGAGAAAAATCAATCTGGTACATTTGTTCATGTGTGAAAATATTTTTCTTCTCTGTATCCATCAAAATGAAAGCATGATTTAAATAGATTTTAACTGCTACACTGTCAACAATTTTTCTATTCTATTTTCATTCAGCAAAAGTCAAATATTAATCTGAGTTTAATATTTGCATCCACATGATTTAGATGAATCAAATATTAGAATAAATTTAATTTTTTTCCTTATGATAAATCTCACCTAGGGAATTTATGCCATTTACTTTTAACAAGTATTAGTGCACTGAAAGATATCAGCACAGAAGTACTTTGATATTTTCCTTTAAGTTTTATCATTTTTACATTTTTAAATGTTTTATTGAACTATGCATAAAATAAAAAAGATGCAGGAAATCAGTATGCTTCAGTATCATTGTTTGTACTTCCGAATTTATGCCTAAAATACAGACTATATAATATGTCCAAAAGTTACATTTTAAATGATATTTAGTTGAACTAGAACTTGACTTATTGAGTATATTTCAAATGTAAATTGAAGCATACATGTATACACAAAACATACAATGTGCCTAGCATTAAATGCACATTTAATAAGAAATAATAATAAAGGTGCAGTTGTTGACAGATCGTAAGTGGTGACAATGTCTATTTATTTTTGGATTTAAACAAAAAGTAAGGTTAAAAATTATTTTCAGGTATTTTCACAAGTAAGGTACATTAGTCAATTATTTCTTTCAACATTTATAACTCTTAGGAAGAATAGGAAGAGAAAATATTTTTTAAAAATATCATTTGTACTGAGATATAGTAAATGTTTTGTTCCTGCCTGATGGGAAGTGAAGTGACTTAATCATAGGGTCCAACTTCCCCTTTGGTGTTCTCATCATAGAATTATCACAAGATTTGATTTGCGAGCTTCTGCCCAGAGAATGTATGGAATGTATGGAATGTATGGAATTCAGAGAATGTATGGAAACACTTGCACATCTAGGAAGAAGTTTGCTGCAGGGGCAGGGCCCTCATGGAAAACCTCTCTAGGTTAGTGCTGAGGGGAAATGTGGGGTTGTATGCTCCACACAGAGTCCCAACTGGGTCACTGCTTAGTGGAGCTGTGAGAATGAGGGCCACTATCCTACAGACCCCAGAGTGGTAGATCCACCAACAGCCTGTCAAAAGCCACAGGCACTCAACATCAGTCCTTGAGGACCATCATGGGAACTGAGCCCTGCAGAGCCACAGGGACAGGCCTGCCCACTACCCTTTTGTACATGTGGTCTGAATGTGAGACATGGAATCCAAAGAGATGATTTTGGAGCCTTAAGATTGAGTTACTGAATTCCTTGGTTTTAGACTTGCACGAGGCCTGTATCCCCTTTATTTTGGCCAATTTCTTCCTTTTGGAATGGGAGCATTTAGCCAATACCTGTACACCCACCATATCTTGGAGGTAATAAACTAATTTTTGATCTCACAGGCTCATAAGCAGAAGGGACTTGCCTGGTCTTAGATGAGATTTTGGACTTGAACTTTTGAGTTAATGCTGAAATGAGTTAAGACTTTGGAGGACTATTGGGAAGGCATGATTGTGCTTTGAAATGTGAGAAGGAGATGAAATTTGGAAGGGACCAGGGAAAGAATGATATGGTTTGTCTCTGTGTCCTCATCTAAATCTTATGTTGAATTGTAATTCCCAGTGTTGGAGGAGAGGCTGGGTGAGAGGTGATTGAATCATGGGGGCAGACTTCCTTTTTGTTGTTCTTTTGATAGAGTTCTCAGGAGATTTGGTTGTTTGACAGTGTGTAGCACCTCCTCCTTCACTCCCTCCCTCTCCTACTCCAGCCATGTAGGGCAGGCTGGCTTCCCCTTTGCTGTCTGCCATGATTATAAGTTTCCTGAGGCCTCCCCAGCCATGCTTCCTGTACAGTCTGCAGAATCGTGAGCCAATTAAACCTCTTTTATTGATAAACCACCCAGTCTCAGGTAGTTCTTTATGACAGTGTGAGAATAACAAGAGTGATTAATTTTATACTGCATTGTTCATGTGGAAACATGAAGCAAATGATTGAGAAAGAAAATATTTTATGATTAAGATAACTTCATTGTATAATAGAACCTGGGTCTGTAATCTGACAGATGTGATTTTATACCAACTTTTTATCTTATATGCTGTGAAACTGTTAACAGATAACTTTTCCTTTATCAAACTGTAGTATATGTAAATTTGGAAGAATAATATCTGACAGGTTTCTTTTGTGGAAAACATAACATTCTTGGTATTTTGCTTTACTTGTATATAAAACAACCCAAAATATTTTTGTTATTTACTATCATTACATTTAATAGACCTATTATTATTGTAGCATTCTAATTCTAGTCTTAAATTATCTGTGGCTGTTTTTGTAATTTAGAATTGGAGTGGAAAAGTCATATTATACAGAAAAGCTAAATCTACATCGTGGAATATGCTGTTTAAAGTTACTTAGTATACTTCCTGTTGAAATTAAAGCTTCAACAGAGTAGGAAAAATATAATGAAGAATTCACTCATAATAATAATTGTTCCCTTCTTTCTGCAACCTTTCTGGTATCTTTTTTTTTTTTTTTTTTCTGACTCTTTAATAATTACCATTCTGACTGGTGTGAGAAAGCATTTCATTGTGGTTTTGATTTGCATTTCTCTGATGATTGTTGGCCACTTGTAGTCTTTCTTTGAGAATTATCTGTTCCTGTCCATTGTCCATTTTTTAATGGGGTTATCTGGTTTTTGCTTGCTGATTTAAGTTACTTATATATTCTGGATTTTAGGCATTTATCATAAACTTAGTTTGCAAATAGGTAACTTGTTTATTTTAGAATACCTTCTGAATTTATTATTATTTGAACCAAGACTAAAAATGTGATGCATGAACATCATTTATTTTCCTAGAAAATAATTTCATCAATTTATATATATTAATTATATCATTAAATAATTATATAAGTTTAATATAATCAATATAAGTAATATTAAAGAAGATAATTAATATTATATTAATATTAATATTTTCTAATTAGTCCACTTAAAATTTTACACATTATAAAAATAGCATTCTCTAGTCATGATTTAGATATCTATTAGAGATAAAAAATAATTTGCCTAATTTTTTCGTTAGCGATAACATTACTTTAAAAATAGTAAAACTACATGTAATTGAAATTCTCAGCTTATTACTTTTTTTTGACATACATTCAGTTATTCAGTGCCTGTTAAGAATCTTGGAAAATAATGAAGGCAAATTTAAGTCAATCAATTTATTTAAAGGAAATATAAAAGAAGAAAATTAAATATAAATTAGCCTTACATTCATCATTCCAATAATTATAGAATTCTGGAACTATTGTTTTAAATAAGGTAGAGATTTGCATGATGTAGCCAAATTTATTTTTTCTGTTCCTGAGTTCAGGATATTTGGTATGACATGATAATAGTGAGAAAATACAAATAATGAAGCCATGCTCATCAGATTCAATTATAATTTCTGTATTTTAAGTGGTTTTATAACTCTCTGCATTCATTCTGCAGTTCGTTACTTTCCCTATGGTTATTTTATCTGTTTTGATACTTGGAAGATGTTCGCCACAATTTTGTTTATTATTGAGTCATTATAATAATTGCAGTATATAATAGTATATGTGTGACATTTAAAATAAATGATGTCCCATGAAGCATACTAAGAATAAAAACTATACATCTTGGAAACATATTTTTTATTATACTTTAAGTTCTGGGATACATGTGCAGAACGTGTAGGTTTGTTACATAGGTATACATGTGCCATGGTGGCCAGCTACACCCATCAACCCGTCATCTACATTAGTTACTTTTCCTAATGCTGTCCTTCCCCTAGCCCTCCACCCCCTGACAGGCCCTGGTGTGTGATGTTCCCCTCCCTAAAAATGTATTCTTAGTTCACATTCTTGTATACATCTAATTGTCAGTGAAAACAATTGGAAATAAAATGTGATAAAACACTTACACCTAAAGTTGCTCACTTGAGAATTACCACCGCAAGAAAAACTATCAATACTTATGAAGTAAATTATCTGTTGCTAATTTGTTGACGCATTCTTTTCCAAATAGAAGCCAAAACATTGAATTCCACCTATCAGTTACTTATCAAGAGAAGGTAAAACTATTATTCTAGAGGCAATTACATGTTGAAGAAATAAGCAGTCTGTGTTTGTTCATTTTTGCCTACAAGTCCACTTAAAACACTAGATATAAATCGGAATACATTTCAAATTCTTAGTTGAGAAAAATAGCTAAAATTTTGCATATTTTCAAGCACCTGTTAAACCTAATGTTTTTCAACTGTAGTAAGGTTAGCAAATCGTTTCTCTCTACATCAAGATATAGATGAATCATTTTGTGAAAAAAGTAAACTAATGGGTATATTTATTATGGCTTGCTTTCCTTGGAATATAGACATTGTTTCAATTATTTCTAAACTTTAATGTAGAGAGCAAAAATTTGCCAACCTTACTACATTTGAAAGCATTATATTTAACAAGTTCTTGGAAATATGCAAAATTGTGGCCATTTAAATCCTTTTTAATTTAATCTCTATATAGGCGTTTCTCTGTGTTTTGCCTCAGAAAACTGATAAACTGCACAAAGAATGGTAAAATGGTTGAATCAGTTCTGCATTTCAGAGATCCAGTATCTCAGGAGAAAATGAAAAGATTAGGGAGCAGATTAACCTAGGCCAACAAGACCCTAGAAATGTTAACCGGAGGAATGTCGGTCCTGGGTTCTTATCTTGGAGGAATATATTCAGCCAAGATGCATGACAAGGGTTAAAAAGCAGCAGAGATTATTTAAAGTGACAGTATCCTCTGAAAGTCAAGGCAGAGCATGCTGCTTGAGAGAATCAGCTAGGCCCAACTAGTTCTGGGGAAACCCTCTTTATGAGAATCTTACATGATTATTCATGAAAGCGTGTGAGGGGGTGTTACTTGCAAGCATGTTTCCATCGGTCCCTTGGGCACACAGGTACTGTGGTTGTGTATGCTGGTACACATACTGCATGTCTCATTAGCATTTACAATCTTCACCCAGAGTTATGTTTTGTACTATTAAAATGAGTAAAAGGCTACTCTAGGGTGAGTGAGTTTTGGAAGAAGAGTTCTCAGGCTAAGAATGAGCCCAATCCACAAAGTCTGAAGTGACATCATAGGCCGTTGTTTTTTGATGATTGTGAGTAGGTAGCCTCTCCAAGAATTCCTGCTCATTGCAGGCTATCTGCCTACTTTAATAGAAAGTCTTATGGAGTTTTTAGACTTTAAGCATTAGAAGAAGCAGAATAATTTATTTGTTTTGTATTTTGAGGTTCCTAACCTGAAACTTAGAAATAGGCTTTGTATACTTTTACCAAGTATGTTTTGGCGATTTGTGTGTCTTCTTAGGAAAAAATTGTCTTTTGAGTTGCTTTTTGTTTGTTTGTTTTTAATTAGGTTACTTGTTGCTTTACTATTGAGTTATAAATTTCTTATATATTTTGAATGTTTACCTCTTATCACATATATGGTTAATATTTTCTCCCATTCTGTAGGTTACCTTTTCATTTTGATGAACTGTGCAGAAGCTGTATAGTTTCATGTATTCTACTCTTTTATTTTTGTTTGTATTGCCTGTGTTTTTGGTGTCATATCTAAATACTCCTTGTCAAGACCAATGTCTTGTAGATTTTTTCCTATATTTTCTTCTAGGAATTTTACAGTTTCAGGTTTTGTGTTTAAGTCTTTAATATATTTTGATCTGATTTTTGTGTATGTTATAAGATAAGGATATACTCTTATAACTTTGGATGTAGATGACCAGTTGTCCCAACACCATTTATTAAAAAGACTATCCTTTCCTTAATGTATATTCTTGGAACTCTTCTTAAATATCTATTGACTCTATATGCCTAGGTTTATTTCTGGACTCTATATGCCTAAGTTTATTTCTGGACTTTTAATTCTATTTTATTGGGCTATGTGTCTGTTTTTATGCCAGCACCATACTCTTTGGATTCCTACAATTTTGTAATGTAATTTGAAGTCAAGAAGTGTGATGCCTCCAGCTTTGTTTATCTTGCTCAACATTGATTTAACTATTTGGTGTCTTTTGTGGTTTCATATGAATTTTAGGATTTTTTAATTACTCTGAAAAATTCCAATGAACAGTTGATATGTATTGCATTGAATATAGAAATTGTTATGGTAGTATGAACATTTAGACAATATTGATTCTTATAATCCATGAGCATGAAGTATGTTTCTATTTATTTATATCTTATTCACTTTCTTACAGTTTTCAGTGTACATATTTTTCATCTTGCTTAAATTAATTCTTAAGTACAGTCAACCTTTCATTACCATGGATTCTGCACGTGAAGATTCAACCACAGTGTATCAAAAATTTAAAAAAATAAAAATAAATAACAACACAATAAAAATAATGAAAATAAAAATTTTATTCATGTTTTATTTTTTTCATGATATTGTAAATGGGTTTGTTTTTTTCAATTTTTTTGATAGGTTGTTGTTAGTGTATAGAAACACAACTGGTTTTTTGTATGTTGACTTTATATTCTGGTACGTTACTAAATTCATTGATTAGTTCTAATAGCTGTTAGGTTTAGTCTTTTAGGTTTTGTATTTGTAAGATTTTGTCATATGAACACAGAGGCAAAATATCTTCCTTTGTTATTTTTATGACTTTCATTATTTTTATTACTTCTTCTTCCCTAATTGTTCTGTCTAGGACTTCCAATACTATGTTGAATAGAAGTAAAAAGATTGGACATTTTTATCTTGTCCTTGGTCTTAGAGAAAAAAGCTTTCAACTTTTTGCTAGTGAGTATGATGTTTCCTTGCCAGATATTACCTTTGTTGTGTTATTATATTCTTTCCATATCTAATTTGTCTAACCATCAGATAAATATAAATCAAAAGCACAATAAGATGTCACCTCACACTTGTTAGCAAGGCTATATCAAAAGGTCAAAATATATCTCATGGAGATGTGGAGAAAAGGAAATCCTTGTATGTTATTGGTGGAAAAGTAGATTGACACAGTCCTTATGGAAAACAATATGGAAGATTTTCTAAAACATTAAGTTAGAACTATCATATGATCCAGAATCTCTACTTTTCAGTATATGTCTAAAGGAAATGAAATTAGTATGTTCAAGAGATATCTGCACTCCAATGTTCATTGCTACATTACTCCCAATCACCAAATACGGAAACAACCTGAGTCCATGGATCAATAAGTAAAGAAAATGTGAATATATGCGTATGTGCATTCACACACACACACACACACACACACACACACGAACAAATATTACCTAGGCTTTAAAAAGAAGGATGTACGTCATTTGGGCCAACATGGATGAATATGAAGTGTACCATGCTAAGTGAAATAAGCCAGACACAGAAAGACAAATTCTGCATAATCCTACTAATATTTGAAATATAGAAAAGATTTATAAAGGTGTAGTTGGCAAATAAAATTATATATACCTTTAAAGTATAAAACATCATGTTTGGATATATCTATACATTCAGAAATAGCACAATCAAGTAATTAACACATTTATCACCTCACATAATTACAGAGATTAGAAGTGTAGTTACCATGAGTGCCCTCACAGATGCACCCAGGATCACAAACCGAGGATCAATACTTTGCATCCTTCAATCCAACCAAGTTGAAACTCAGTATCAACTATCACAAGTCTACCCCTTATCAAATTAAACATCTACTGAGATTATACATAATCTACTACATTATAATATATACATATATACTGAGATTATACATAATCTTGAAATAAACACAATAATAAGGTCATAATTATGCCTAATATAATACAATTATTCATCATACAACGGGAAACACACCAATCCTCAACTCAAATGTTATTACATAAAGTCAACAACACTTAACTGCTGATATGAAGTCAATAAATCTTATGTCACATGATAAAGGAAAAAAAGTTCATCAGAGTTTACAAACTCAGTGTCTCCTGCTTCATCAGGGTCCTCCCACACATCCCCATTCCAAGTTGCAGGCTCCCATTCTTTTCCAATCAATGCCCTCACTATAACAGTAGACAACTGCTGAGGCTGTGTATGCACCTTTCATTGCAGGTCAGCCACTCAAATGATAAGAGCCTGTGTATGGTTTTCCATACTTTCAGCTCTTTCTCTACAGGAGATAAGACTCTCACTCAGGACAATATTAGCAGATCTGAAGCTCAGTATCTTCTTCTGAAGCTGGGAGTTAGAATCCTGAGTTCATCATTTTCTTTCAACACTTTGTTCAGTGAACTTAGGAGCAACCAAGCAACCTCATCATGTTTCTTGGTTCTCCATATCTGTCTCTTATACACATCTAGATGTGTATAAGAGACAGGTGTATATGTATATACACATACACAGACACACACACACACACACATATATATATATATATATGAGTTTATTAAGGAATATTAACTCACGGGATCACAAGGTCCCACAATAGGCCATCTGTAAGCTGAGTAGCAAGAAAGTCAGCCCAGGTTCCAAAGCTGAAGAACTTGGAGTCCGATGTTTGAGGGAGAGAAGCATTAAGCACAGGAGAGAGATGTAGGCTGGAAGGTAAGCCAGTCTAATCTTTTCCCATTCTTCAGCCTGCTTTTTATTCTGCCTGCACTGGCAGCTGATGAGATTGTAGTGACCCAGGTTAAGGGTGGGTCTGCCTTTCCCAGTCCACTGACTCAAATGTTAATCTTGGCAACACCCTCACAAACATGCCCAGGAAGAATACTTGGCAACCTTCAATCCAATCAGTTTGACACTCAGTATTAACCATCACACAGCATTATGAAAAGATAGGCACAATTTTTTTTTAATCTAGTGTTTTTAATTTGAAAAATAACTATCCAAAAATTAGCAATGCACATGAAGCTCAAACAAAATACAATATGACAGTTTTGAAAGTCAATTTTAGTATCATATGTATGTGATATGTAATTTAGTATATAAAACAGGGTGATACTATAAGAGAATTAATACTAATATAAAATAAATATTTAAAAATCCTGGACATTATCACAATACAAAATAAGAGGTCAGAGAGATAAGAAATAAATGGTAAGTAGAACAGCAGAAGTCAGCAGTTACTAGTGATTAAGAAAAAAAAAGAAGTCTTCCCTCTTATAAAGTATATTTGTTTTTACCTAGCATACTGTTTCATGGAGGTTTTAGTCTTTGATAACTCTAGCTCAATACGGAGGCTTGTGTTTACAAACTTAATATCTCATCTTCTATGGTTCTACGATCACACCACAGACAAGGCTCTCTTGTCTTTGACATGGGTTTAAAAATCAAAACCTTTGGTCAAAAGCGATCAGTAAAATTTCCATGAGAGGCACTAGTTTTAATATTTGCTTACCTCTTTGGATTTATTTTATAGTTTGTTTTGTGGGGAGGGGAAGAGGATAGTTTCTTAATTTTTGGTCATATCACCCATTCATAAACAAAATTGTCCATCTGTTGTCCAAGATTTTAGTTGTTTTGAGGAGTAATTATATCTCATGTACTTTTTCTGTCATATTATCAGAAACATAAGACCAATGTATATATTTTAATGGACTTTTTTGTATCTTAATTTACAGCATTGCACCAACATTCTTTTACAAACATAAGAGGTAAAGTATGATAGATCACATTAGTTTTCCAAAAATTAACTACAGGGTTATGTATGCACAAACTTACAAGGACTTTTTGAATTAACCCGTTGCTTTGGTTAACTTTCATATAAGACTGAGGCTATTCCATTTAATTTTTCAAGAATGTGTGCTACCTTTTACATCTTCCAAGATGGCAGTAAAGTTTTTCACTGCAGTAGCATGAATCATATATT
>NW_012099255.1:446711-472818 GCF_000951045.1 Mandrillus leucophaeus
ACATATGTAACAATCCTGCACGTGATGCACATGTACCCTAGAACTTAAAGTATAATAATAATAAAAAAAAACATATGACACAAGAAAAATAAGAGCACATCCAAGAAAAAAAAAAAAAAGAAATGTCCAATTCCAAAAAAAGTTATAATAATAGTGTTATAATGTTGATATCAAGAATAAAGAAAAAGGATGATAATGCTATAGTTAATGGATGTATGCATGATTATGCATTCATGAGTTTATTTATGTAAGAATATTCTTTGGGAATTTACTCTGTGTCAGAGTCTGTGGTAGCAAATTGTGGTTGTGATACTCTGGTGATGTGATAGATGAACGTTTTGTCATTAGGGATCTTACAGTAAATATAGCTGAAGTTGATGAAAACTGCAAAAAAAAAAAAAAAACAGTGGATAAATAGTTAGATGAATCAAATCTCCTTTTGGCATACTATTGAGTGACTGACATCAACCTTGGAAAACAAATTGATGAAGTAGCTGGCAGAAAATATCGGGGCGATGGTTGAAAACGGGGTTGTAAGAGACCAGTGGGAATAGCCATTTACAAAGAAATAAATTTTATGTGTAAGACCATTCTGATTAACAACTTTTAAAGGAGTAAAGAAAAATAAGTAAAAGCTTAATTTTTAATGAAATATCAAAGTTGTGTTTTAATGTGAAAATCAAACTGGATGAACTGTTGGTTAGCATCTTAGTGATGAGAAATATTTACTATATTTTAAATATTTCAAAATAGGTTTTCCTGATTCTTCAATGTTTCTGTTTTGTCTTTTTTTTTTTTTTTTACAACTTTTACTACATTTCCTATATCTTCCAACAGTTTTTTTTTCCCTTTAAACCAGTTCATCCAATTCAGTTTTTAAGCATTGACCTTGATACTTTTATCAGCTGCTGTCTCAGAAATATCATACTACCGAAGCCTATCTCATGAAATAATTTTATTTTCTTCCACAGAGCTCTTCAAAATTATTTAATGTTTTAGGTAACACTTTAGTACTTCTTGATTATCTATTTCTATTCAATACATCCTCACATCTTGATCAGTATTTTCAAAGAGTAACTGTGATCTTTCTACAATATTGTTAAATGTATGTGTTGTATCTATTGAAGAGGGAGAAAGTGTATGATGTTATAAAGGAAGTAATAAACACCTCAGCACTGAAATTCACAAGTGGCTTACAGATATAAGCCACTATAATAATTCTCTTGAAAATGTGAGCAGGGAATAATTTCTATTCTCTTAAGCGTCACTTTACTCACAGAAAGAGTTTATTTTTCTTTCTTTTTTATATTCCTGAACAAGTATATATTTATTTCAGTAACTTAAAACATATTGACCCCAAATATCAGCTCCTTTATGTAACCAATGTATGAATGTTTGATTTTTATTCATAATCTTGTTTCCATGAGAGTCTCATGTTTCCTGTTACTCTCCTCTGACTTTGAACGAATGAGTAAGTCATCTTACAACTATTTTGTATATGAGTTTGGGAAGAATTTTATACTTACTGGGGTACTATCTGAAAATTATATATATAAAATTTCATGAACTGCTGCACAATAAAACATTCATAAACTGCTGCACAATTTAACATTCACATTTCAATTTATCCAATTTTGAAATTTGGTTAAAAATTCTCATTTCTAAAACTTATCTGCCAACATGAATAACTCTTCGACTTCTTTTCAGTTCTATTTTCACCTAAAGAAATCATTTGTCTAATCACGACATATTTTTCTAAGGCAGAAAGAATGGAGAAAACTATATTGAGACACATTGTAAAGTGGCTGCTTAGCCACTGTGTTGTCCATGTCATTAGACGAGTGGCTCACTCCCATAAAGAAACCTGAAAAATTGAAAATAAGCACACATCAGTGACCTTTGGGGTCACTTGCAAGTACTTGTAGCTGGCAGTGATAAATTTACATTTTCCAAATTTTATGATACTTCATACATTTGCCATTTTATAGAATCATTATCACCATAATATTTCCTTTCTTATCCAGTCTTTCTATATTATATATTAGCACAAAAGATCGTCTAGGTTGATCATTTACTTAGGAAAGAGAATCACATATTTTCAAATGCCCATGCAATAGGGAAAAAGTGGATGTGGACTTCAAGACTCCACCATGGTTAGACTGGAGTATGCTATAGAAATAACATTAATCTTAAATACAACACTTTAGGAAACTTTCCCTTTTCGGAAAGGTTTCAATAATTTGGAAGCTGTTCCCTTCTTGAACTATTATCTAAATACAGATAAATACCGTTTCTCTACAGACAAACAATGCAGATAGTCTTTATTTACTTATTTATTTTGAGACCGATTCATGCTCTGTCGCCCAGGCTGGAGTGCAATGGCACGATCTCGGCTTACTGCAACCTCTGCCTCCTGTGTTCAAGTGATTCTCCTGCCTCAGCCACCTCTGTAGCTGGAACTAAAGGCAGGTGCCGCCATACCCAGCTATATTTTGTATTTTTAGTAGACATATGATTTCACCATGTTGACCAGGCTTGTCTCAAACACCGGATCTCAAGGGATCCACCCACCTTGGCCTCCCAAAGTGCTGGGATTACAGGCATGAGTCACCCCACCAGGCCTGATCTTTTTTCTTTTTTTTTTTTAAACATCTGAAGTCTTATGTGGTGCCTTTAAGCTTCTAGCTTTATATCCTCTATTGAAACCAGTAGTAACTTTATAATAACTTTCTTGTCAAAATCAATTTCAATTATTGTTAAAATAATATATGCAACACTGCGTCAAAAACACCATGACAGATTTCTGTTTTGTTTTGTTGTTTTGTTTTGTGTTGTTTTTTATTTTAAAAGGTAATATTACCTCTTTGGATCATCACCATGGTTCTCAAAAGAATACATGGCAATATTCACAGCAGCAGACTTTACCAAATATCAATTATTTTCCTGCTGCTTTCCATTAAAAGAGAGAAAATGAGCACATTAGTACATTGGCCTATTCCCCAAGATAAGACTGTGGTTAAAGCATTCAACTCCTTTTTATTCTGCTTTTCATGGATAATTTTATGCTTCTGTTTTTTTTTTTTTTTTCCCTCAGGATAACGAGAGAGAGCAAGTTAGTAGTATACAATATATAAGGAGGTTGATGACCTATTGTTATGGTGTAGGGACCCCAAAATACTCCCAGAAGTCATAACAAAAACACACATGCACACACACGTGAGCACACACAAACACACACACACACTAATGATATATTTAGCAGACATTTTATGGTTTATGTTATCCTGTTTGCCTCTAAGCCAGTGGTTTTCAATTGCTTTTTCTGTTATTTTTGTTTTGTTTGTTTTGTTTTCTTTTGCTTTGTTTTAGTAACAGCTAATTTCTCTACTCAATGAAAAAAAAGTATTAAGCATGGATTCAATGAATGTCAATGGCTCTACTATGGTATTTTTCGTTTTCTTGTTAGAGGTGGGAGCAAGGATCAGACATATGCCAGATCCCTTCTCTTTTTTCCCTGAAGATACAATAAAAATCCTAATGAAATGAAACAAGCAAATAAAAACAAACTAAACGAGCAAATAAAAACAAACTAAAAACATGGTTCCTAACAGTTTGAAGAACATTGGTATAAGTTTTCCATGGCGTAGAGGGAGTATCTCAAAACATATCTTGATGTTAGCTTACGCAGGAAAGGTAATGACATTTTCATTGTTGTTGCTGTAGATTTTTCATAAAGCATTCACTTGAGCTGTGGTTAGGGAGGTATTTGAAACTCACACATTAAAATAATGAGTTTTCACACATTTTTACTAAGTGATAATTGCAATATGAAAAGAATAAAGTGATTTTTTAACTGTTACATATTTTAAAAGAGATTTTTAATTTTTTTACATATTTAAAGCTATGATCCTTATTCAAATGCACTAATTAAAGCTTCGTGCCAAAGAAAATGTACTTAAGATATAATAAATTTACTTTTATTATAAAATGAGTCTTGAAAAATGTGACATACACATCAGTGTAAACTGACTGACTTCTTCAGGTTGAATTAAAGGTCAAGGGCTTGAAATGTATTTAGGAGGGCCAGACAGAAGAATATTAGAACCACAATGCCAGATAATATGCGCTACTTGGCTAACAAGTTAGAAGTATTGAAAAATAGCATACATTCAGGACCCTGTACTATAATATCATGGATAATTTGGATCAAAGTATATCTTAAAACAGGATTCTTTTTTTAAGCACATAAGAATGAAGGAAAGGACAAGAGAATGGAAAAAAAAGAAAGGGGGAGGCCAAATATTGGGTACAAAGATACTTCACAATAATCTAAAAATTATTCAAAGTGTGCTCTGTGTAATTAGGCTAGAGGGAAAATGCATGTGTTATGCCATTCTTTTGCTACTGTAAAGAAATAACTGAGACAGTAATTTATTTAAAAATAAAAAGAGTTTTTTTGGCTCACAGTTCTGTAGGCTATAAAGGAAGTATGGTGCTGGCATTGGCTTCAGGTGGGAGCCTCAGAAAGCTTCTTATTATGGCAGAATGCAAAGTGTAGAGCCAGTGCACCACACAGTAAGACCAGGAGTGAGAGGGAGGGGAGCGATGCCACATACTTATCAACAACCAGATCTGGCATGGATTCAGAGCACAAACTCACTCATCACCAAGTAATGGTGCTAAGCTATTCATAAGGGATCTTCCCTCATGATCCAAATACCTCCCACCAGACTCCATCTTCAACACTGAGGATGACATTTCAATATGAAATTTGGAGGTGACAAACATCTAGATCATATGTTCCCACCCCTGCTCCCCCAAAATCTCATGCCCTTATATTGCAAAATAAAATTATTCATTCCCAATAGTCCCCTGAAGTGTAATTTGTTCCACCATCAAGTCTAACGTCCTATGAATCATCTGAGACTTTCCTTCTTCCACCTATGAGATTGTGAAATCAAAGAAAAGTTATTTATTTCCAAAACACAGTGGTGGTACAGGCATTCAGTAGACATTCCTATTCCAAAATGAAGACATTGGTCAAAACAAAGGGGCAATAAGCTCCAGGCAAATCTAAATCCCAGCAGGGCAGCTATTAAATCTTAAAGCTTCCATATAATCTCATTTGACTTCATGTCTTATATCCAGGACACTCTGGTGGAAGGGGTGGTCTCCCAAGGCCTTGGGCAGCTCATCCCCTGTGGTTTTATAGGGTACAGCCCCTGTGGCTGTTCTCATGGGTTTGAGTTTAATGTTGGCAGATTTTCTAGGCGCATGATATAAGCTGCCATTGGATCTATCATTCTTGGGTCTGGAGTGGATTACAATTTTTGAAAAATAGAATAAAATTCCAGTGACACGCAGAATTTACATTAATTTGTATAAAACAGTGCTGCTATCATGTCTTTAATTTTAAATTTGTCATAAACCATTCTAAAACTTTTTATTAGGCTGTCTTATCATTTTAAATATTCAGAAACAATATAAGAATAATTATAATATATTCAAAATATTACATTTTACTTTGATTTGACTTTATCTAAAAAATAATACCTGAAAATAAGAAAAAAATAAAACTGGAAAATTGAAGTATCTGCTCTATAAACATATAAATCTGGATTTGTATTTATGCTGCAAATTTGTAAATTTGGACACATTATTTACTTTTTAGAGCCTCAGTATGTTAACTGAAAAATGGAGATATAGTATTTTTCATAGAAGTAAATTACATTACAAAATATTTTAAAAGTACTAAGGTCAATAACTGGAATATAAGGAGAGCTTCATAGGGTATTACAATCGTTACTGTTTCAAATTCAACAGCTTTAAATAATATTTCATGGGTTCAATGTACAACCTTGTAACTTTGTAGTTTTTCAGTTTGTTTCACATATATAATCACCCAAAGTACCTCAAATTTTCACCTTGCTAAAGTGCAGACTTTAATCGGCATTCTCTTATAAACAACAAAAGAAAGATCCTTCCTGCCTCCTGGGCTTCAGTACCTGAGACACAGAGTGTCTCAATTGTCTTACAACACAAGCCCAGTGGTCGTGTGGCTTTCCTGTTTGAATAATGGGAAGCCACAGGAGTTCACACAATCCATTCCACAATATTCCCTCCAACCTTTTGTGAACAGTTTTATATAGTTTCTTTATTATTAAAACAAGTGAAACAGAGAAAAACTAATAAAAACATAGTTGTTGATTCTGTAGTGGAACCAATTACATTTAAGTCATATCCAGGTACATGGTTAGAGTATATCTTTTTGCACATATCTGTGTATATAAAGCAAATAGTAAACATAGTAGTGTTCTTTAAATTTCTGAATTTGAATAAAATGCATCCATAGAATGCTATTGGAATATTTATTTGAGTGAAAAGTGATTCAATGTCCAAACAAATTTAAAATAAAAAATAAAAATTGAAAAAAATAATAAATTCTGAAATAAAAGCCTTACTTATATTGCAGATTTTATTATATGTAGAAGGCTGATGAATCAGATATGATAACTTAATAAAAGATAATATTAACTAAGCTTAAAATTGTCAAAAATAGTTAAAATTTAACTTAGTTGAAAAATTAAGTCATTCTTAGTATTATAGATGTCAGAACAAATCTATGAGCTTCATAGATTATTGAAAATGATTGTAAATGTGTTAAGCACTAAACATGAATGACCTCATTAACTCTCCTGAGGTCATGATGACAAACTTGATAGTTACAGACAATCTAGTATAATAAAAAATTTAAAATGTAGCTAGCATTAAGTACTGCTCTCATTCTACCTTTATAAGAAAAGTCAACATTCTATGTTTTAATAAAATTATATTTATTAGTTTTACATTCCTTTTTCCCAACATGTTACTAAACAAATTTTTAAAACAGGATAATCTTAGCAAAAGGAGAAAAAGAGAAAACGTTGTACACAATGATTGATTGCTACGAAAGCTTAATTATTTGTCATGAGAAATAAATGTTAGTTAAATTCATGAGAAAGTCATTTACTGTTTAATGAAAGGAAGATTCTCAATCTGAAATATACTGAATGTATAATCAAATTAATATTGTACTAATGAAGGTTACTGCTGATATATAAGCTTATTTTGATAATCCACAGATTATGAATGTGAGTTATATGCTTATCACTATAATTGATGCTCTTAATGATTTGAAGACATGCAGAAAAATTAAAATTTTATATCGTATACTAGAGTTAGCTTTGAATACTGTATAGCTTCACATATCCATTAGTCCTGGTTTCATCTTGACTTTCTCAATCCATTTGTCTAATAAATCTGATCTCTTAATTTGCAAAAATATTTCATATCTGCTCGTGAAATATGTTGCTCTGTCTCTTTAATTCTCCAAATAATATGCACCTAATCTTACTGCCAACTGACTACTTAGTCCAGGTTTTCTCTTTACTGTGAAAAACTCAGATATATGTTTCACATTGTCTCCTAGTGTTCCAGTTGTCCAAAATTGCATCTTATTTAAGATGCATGTACTTTTTTCCTTATCTGTACTCTCTCAACTTTGTACTCTTCTACTAGTTCTTTGTGGGATTACCCCGTAAACTAGTAGTTCACAATTTCTTATTAAAGGATATGCTTTTGGGGAAACCAAACAAAATACCTGCGTTCTAATTAAATGTAAAAGAAAATCTGCAAAATTGCTGCAAAAGTCAACAGTTCTACTATGATAGTATACATTAATAAGCTCACTTTTAATCTTTGTTTAGCAAAAAAGCTTTATTGTCTCTCATGAGATATCACTGTCAATATAAAAAAACTACAAAGTTTTTAAAGTCCAAGCAAATAAGACATTAAAATATAATTTGAAATTACATTTACCACCTCTTGGTACCAGATATCTATATAAAAAGACCTCTTGCTGTATAAGCAAGTACTTTAAAATTGCTGATGGTGGCACCTAGAAATCATTTATATAAAATTATGTAACTTGTAAACTGTCAAAATTAGCTCTGACAGCAAACTGGGAGATGAAATTTTGAGGCTTAAAACTTCGGTGATTACCTAGATCAACTCTTCCAAGTCTATATTCATATAAATGTAAATAAATATATATTTGTGAATATATATGTGTGTACGTGTATACATATACATATATGTGTGTATGTGTATGTGGATGTGTGTATATATTTATTTACTACATATGTGTGAAACTTTCATTTCATTAAGTCAGTGGGCTATGGTGGTGATTGGCCTAATTTTCATAGATACCTCACCAAATTTAATTTTCAGAATCTTTAACTCAGAATTGTGAATCAAATGAGATTTTTCTGTAAATTGTTTTAACATGAAATAACATGTATTATTCCATATTAAGTAGAAGTTTAAAATTAGATGTCTAATATTGTGTATGCATTTCTAGATACAATGGTAACACTAGTAAAGTATGTAAAAGCATAATAAATGATCCACCACATATTTTTACTTTTATAAATGTTTAATATAGAATAGTTTTAAATTTACAGAAAAATTATGAAGATAGTGCAGAGTTCCCATATACCCAGCACTTATTTATCTCTACTGTTAACATCTTACGTTAGTATGGCATAATTGTCACAACTAATAAACTGATAATGATGCATTATCATTAACACAACTTCACACATATTACGATTTTATTAGCATTTACCCAATGTCATTTTTCTATACCAGCATTCCATCTGGGATACCACATTCATCATGTCTCCTCAGACTACTCTTCGGTGGGGTAGAGTCTCAGATATTCCTTGTTTTTGATGAACTTGGAGGATTTATGGAGTACTCGTTGGAAATTTTGTAGAATATCCTCTCACCTATAATTCATTTGAAGTTTTTCTCTCATGAGTACACTGGAAATAGGAGTTTGAGGGATAAAAACACAAAACTAAAATGCTAATTTTATCATATGATATCAAGGATACGTTATGTCAAAATGATATATTACTGTTAATCAAAACTTTGGTCATATTTTTTCATTATTTTAACTTATTCATGTTATAATCAGCCAATATATTGTTACTTTATAATGTTTGTTGGATTTTTCATTCTTTACACTTACCTGCATATAATGATCAATATATAGTTACTTAATTTATCTTTAAATCAAATTAGAAAAGTAAAAAATAATAATTTTATTTGTATTTATTCTTTCTCCAACTCTTTCTTTCCTTTTTATAAGTAGTTTCAAGTTTCTGATCCATAGAAGCTTCCATCTGCCTGAAAAACTTCTAGCATGTCTTTTACAGGGAAGTTCTGGGAATGAATTTTTTCCATTTTTGTTTGTCTGTGCAGTTTACATTTCTTTCAGTTTTGAAAAATAATATCATTGGATGTATGCACAGTATTACAGATGGTGAATTTTTCTTTCAACACTTTAAAGAGTTCACTGTGCTCTCCTCTTGCCTGATGTAATATGTTCCCTTGTTTCTGGAAAGATAAGATGTTTTTCATTCAGCTTATTTCAAGATTTTCTTTTTGCTTGTGCTTTATTGTAGTTTCAATATGATGTGCCTGGCATATTGCTATTGTTTCCTGTTTTAGTCTGCTTGCTTTTATTGGTGGGAGTATTTGTTCTTCTTGGTGCTCTGTTGTTTCCTAAATATGTAGTTTGCTGTCTGCTATTAATTTTGGAAAGTATTTCACATTAATATTTTAATTATTTATTTTGCTGCATTTATTTGTTTTTGTGTTTCTTTTTGTAGTTCCAATGGAAGTTATATCTTTGGAAATTGTCAAACAATTTTTTGAGATTTCCTCTTTTCTCTGTCTCTGTATTGTAGTCTGGGAAATTTTATTGATGAATCTTCATGATTACTAATTGTTTTCACTTAAGTGGTAAGTATACACATGATGATACTCATATGATGTGGACCCATCAATGTAATTCTTTATTTCTATTAAAATGTTTTTGATTTCTACTATTTCCTTTTTTTCTTAAAATTGCATTTTTCTTTTGACATTACCCATGCATTCTCGCATGCTATATCCTTTCCCAGTATAGCATTTTACATATTAATACTAATTACTTAAAATTTCCTGTGTGATGAAAATTCCAGCATCTGCATGATATCTGATTTTGGTTCTGATTCTTGCTCTGTCTGCTCAGGGGCTTGTGCCTTTTGATGTTGAAACCTTGACATTGTTTATTGGGTAAATAGATAAAAAGAGATATAGTGTGAAGATTTATGTTAATATGATAGGAAATTGGACTGTGTTTAATATTTACTGTATTTATAGATGTCAGAAACTTCACATTTCATTGCTTTTTTCACATTGCATTTTTAGCCTTTCTTCACATGGTATTTTTAGCCTTAATATGGAGTCTGTGACTTCCAGCTTTTTCAGATTTTGAAAACTATTTTTGGATAAAGTTCAAATTAATATTGAGAAACACCATTAAAACTATTTTAAAGTGTATGATTCAGTGGTTTATAATATATGTATAATTTTGTTCAATCATCACCACTATATGATCATATAAATCACTCTGAAAAGAAATTCCATCTCATTAGCAGTTATGACCAATTTTGTCTACCCCATATGTCTTAGCAACTACTGATTTACTTTCTGTTGTCTTTGCATTTTCCTATCTGGACATTTCATAGAAATAAAATTACACAATATGTGGCCTTCTATGTCTGACTTCTTTCACTTAGCATAGTGTTTTCAAGATTCATCTATGTTGTAGTATATACAAGTATTTCATTCCTTTTTATTGCTGAATAGTATTTCATTATAAAGTAATAAATTTTACTTGTTCAACAGGTAATGGGCATTTGAGTAATTTTAACTTTTTGGATATTTTAAATTTGCTGTTATGAACATTCTTGCACAAGTTTTTGTGTGAAAACATGTTATAAATTCTGCTGGGTGCATACGTAGGAATAGACTTGCAAGTCTATATAGTACTTCTGTGTTTAACATTGTGAGAAACTGTCAAACTGGTTTCCCCTGTGGATGTACCATATTACATATCCCCCACCAATGTATAAATGGTACAATTTCAAGCACTTTCAGTTTTAATCTCCTCGTACTAGAGCTCTTTTAATATGGTGGTAAGGTGTTGGGAGAAAAAGCCTTCTCTCTATATCTATATATCTATATATCTATATATATGATATATATATATCTCATTCTTTTTGGTGAGATATGTCTTTGGGCTACAACTTGCATAAGTATTTCCTCATTGCAGTCTTTTTCTTCCCCATTTTCCCTACTCTTGTTCCTGGTTGCAGTATATTCAGTTTATTTTCATGATGTTCTAACTTGTTAACTACTGCATTAGTCCATTTTTGTGCTGCAGATAAAATTGGGTAATTTATAAAGAAAAAGGTTTAAATGGACTCACAGTTCCACATGGCTGGGGAGGCCTCACAGTCATGGTGGGAGGCAAAAGGCATGTCTTACATGGCAGTAGACAAAAGAATAGGAAAACCTAGTGAAAAAGGGAAACCTGTTTTAAAACTGTCAGATCTCATGAGACTTATTCACTACCATGAGGAAAGTCTGGAGGAAACCACTCCCGCTGATTCAATTATCCCCTACTGAGTCTCTGTCCAACATGTGGTAGTTATGGGAGCTAGAAGTCAAGATCATATTTCAGTGGGGACACAACCAAACCATATCATTCTTCCTCTAGCCCATCCCAAATCTCATGTTCTCATATTTCAATACCAATCATGCCTTCTCAACAGTCCCCCCAAAGTCTTAACTAGTTTCAACATTAAATCAAAAGTCCACAGTCCAAAGTCTCATCTGAGATAAGGCAGGTCCCTTCTGCCTATGAGCCTGTAAAATCAAAGCAAGTTAATTACTTTCTAGATACAATGGGAGTACAGGCATTGGATAACTACACCTATTCCAAATAGGATAAATTGGCCAATTCTCACGGTCTTGGGCAGCTCCATCTCTTCAGTTTTGCAGGGTACAGACTCCCTCTCACCTGCTTTAATGGACTGGCATTGAGTGTCTGCAGCTTTTCCAGGCATGTGATTGTAAACTGTTGGTGGATATACCATTTTGGCATCCGGAGGATGGTGTCAGTCTTCTCATAGCTCCACTAGGCAGTGCACCAGTGGGGACTCTGTGTGGGAGCTTCAACTCCACATTTCCCTTTCACATTGTCCTAGCAGAGGTTCTGTATGAGGGCCTCACCTCTGTAGCAAACTTCTACCTGAACATCCTGGCATTTCTATACATCCTCTGAAATCTAGGCAATCAATTATTTACTTCTGTGCAACCTCAGGCTTAACATCATGTGGAAGCTGCCAAGGCTTGAGGCTTGCATCCTCTGAAGCAACAGCTGAAGCTGTACCTTGACCTCTTTTAGCAATGGATAGAGCAGCTGAGAGGCAGGGTACCAAGTCCCTAGGATGCACATGGGGTTAGGGGGTTGCCTTGGGCCCACCCCACAAAACCATTTTTTTTTTTCCCTAGGCCTCTAAACCTGTGATGGGAGGGGCTGCCACAGAAGTCTCTGACCTGCCCTGGAGACATTTTCTCCATTGTCTTGGTGATTAACATTTGGCTTCTCAATGTTTATGCAAATTTATCCAACTGGCTTCAATTTCTCCTTAAAACATGAACTTTTCTTTTTTATTGCATCATCTGTCTGCAAAATTTCAGAACTTTAATTCTGTTTTTCTTTTAAAATTGAATGCTCTTAGCAGCACAAAAATCACCTCTTGAATGCTTTGCTGCTTACACATTTCCTCTGTCAGATACCTAAATCATGTCTCTCAAGTTGAAAGTTCCAGAAATTTCTAGGGCAGGGGCAAAATGTCCCCAGTCTCTTGCTGAAATATACCAAGTGTCACCTTTACTCCAGTTCCTAAAAAGTTTCTCATCTCCATCTGAGACCACCTCATCCTGGATTTCATTGGCTGTATCATAATCAGCACTTTGGTCCAAGCCATTCAATGCATCTCGAAGAAGTTCCAAACTTTCCCACATTTTCCTGTCTTCTTCTGAGCCTTCCAAAATGTTCTAACTTCTGCCTCTTATGCAGTTCCAAAGCCAAGTGAAAATGGAAACCCCTTATAAAATCATCAGACCTCATGAGACTTATTCACTCCCATGAGAACAGTCTGGGGAAATCCACCTCCCATGACGTAGTTATCTTCCACCAGGTTCCCCCAACAACATGTGGGAATTACGGGAACTACAACTCCAGCTGAGATCTGTCAAACCATATCAACTACTTTTTTTCAGTTGACTCCCTTAGGTGAAATTAAAAAACAAGACAAAACAAAACAACAACAAAACAACCAGAGACAGTTGTATTGGGAAGAATGTCCTTCCTTCCTGTAGCAGAGATAGGACTATGGCAATGTTTTTTACCCCGGAGAGTAAGTCTTGTTATGGCCAAGAACATGGGTATATTTTACAATAAATATTCTTTTCCTCCCTGCGAACAAAAAAGGGTGCATTTCTCATATTTTCACCGTGATAACCATATAACCTTTATGCTCCATAGAGTAAAACACAAAGAAGTAGTTATATACCTCCAGATGCTTGTTGGCCTATGATGAACTTACATCCCAATAAACCTATTTTAAGCTTAAAAAAAAAAAAAAAGTCTGAAGGTGTATTTAATATATCTAACAAACTGAACATAGCTTACCCTACTTTACATGTGCTCAAATCCTTCTATAAGCCCACAGTTAGGTAAAATTATCTAATACGAAACCTGTTTTATAATAAAGTGTTGAGTAGCTCATGTACTTTATTAAAAACTGTACTGAAAGGGAAAACCAGAATGGTTGTATGGGTACTCAAAGTGCAATTTCTACTGAATGTGTATCACTTTTCCATGATAATAGAGTAGAACAATGAAAAGTTAAGCCATTGAGTAAGTCGGGAATTGACTGTCACCGTATGATGGTGCTCCCACAAGATTATAAGGGAGCTGAATCATATCTATCACCTAGTGATGTTATCTCTTTCTTAACGTCATAATATGATGTATTACTCACCTGGTGTGGTAATTCTGGTGTAAATAAATCTACTGCACTGCAAGTCTTATAAAAGTGTAACATCTAATATTGTGTAAAATACATAATTCTTTTTAATGATAACAAACAACTATGTTACTGGTTTATGTACTTACTATAGTCTACATTTTATCATTATTTTAGAGTGTTTTTTTCCACTTACTAAAAAACATAAAACAACTAATTCAAAAACAGCCTCTAGCAGGTCCTTTAGGAGGTATTCTAGAAAAAGGCATTGTTATTAAGGAGAAGAAAGCTCCCTAAACACCTTCCAGTGGGACAAGATATGGAGGCGGAAGAGAGTGTTTTAATGAATCCCCCTTTGCGTAGGCCTAGGCAAATGTGTTTATTTGTGTCCTGTCTTTAACAAAAAATGTTTATAAAGAAAAAAATATTTTAAATAGAATACATTATTCTGTTTTTCTATAACATTATTATTCTATTATTATAAAATAGTAATTCACAGAAATAAAATGTTTGTACAGATGTATAATGTGTTTTGGCTTTAAGCTGTGTTACTACCAAAGAGTCAAAAAGTTTTTAAAAATTTTAAATCCATAAAGAAAAAAGTTACAGTAAGCTAAAATTCATTCACTATTGAAGAAATAAAATTAAAATAAATTTAGTGCATTCTAAGTGTACAGTGTTTATAAAGTCTACAGTGGTATACAGTAAGGTCCTAGACCTTCAAATTCACTCCCAACTCACTAACTCACCCAGAACAAATTCTGGTCCTGCAAGCTCCATTCACAGTAATTGCCCATTTATAGGTACACCAATTTTTAAACTTTTATACCATATTTTTCCTGTATATTTTCTATCTTCACGTATGTTTAAATACAGAAATATTATTGTGTTATAATAGCCTACATCATTCAGAACAGTGACATTGTGTACAAGTTGGCAGTCTTGTAGTAATTAACGATACCATACAGCCTAGCTGTGTAGCAGGCTATATCATCTAGATTTGTGTCAATACCTTCTATGATGCTTGTGCAGTGTAGAAATAGCCCAATGATGGATTTCTCAGAACAAACCCTCATTGTTAAGTGATGCATGACTATATGTGAAAGTAAGGAAATATAAAAGGCAAAGTTCATGATAGTGGGGTCCCTTCCTTATGTTTGGAGAAAAACAGATACAATTGACAAGGGGAGATTATGTAACTTCTAATCTAATTGTAATAAGTTTTCTTATCAAGCTGAGTAGGTATTTATTTTATAGCTATTCTTAATTCCATATTTTGCTCCATGTACATGCTTTCATATTATCAAATCTATATAAATATGTAAGGATAAATAAAAACAGTTTTATTTATATGAGTTAATGCTACATATTCTTACTTTAGAAGGATTACATTGAAATTTATCTGTAGTTAACAAAAATAAGTCTAAATTAAAAAATTATTATATCTTTACATTGTCAGCTAAAATATTAGTTTTTAAATCAAGAAAAACAAATTACATATACTAATAAAAAAACTGAATAATTTTTAAAATTCTTATTTTTATAAGGCAGTGTCTGGATAATATGATACATTTTAAGCAGCATTCTTCAAGTTTCTTACCAAATTCTTACCTTCTCTCAAGCCAAATTTTTAATACTATTGTTATTTTCTTACAATTACAAGGTTTATAATATTTCTATTTTATCCTATAATTGTAATTTCTAACTGGGAATGTTTAAATTTAGTCTATGTTAATAATTATTCATATTGTTATGGCTCCTACAATGTTAAGCATGCTCAAAGTGCACATAAATATTGCATTTTTAAGCACTCTGGCATTTGATAATTTTTCTCCAGTTATTTGTTTAACTAAAGGAAAAATTGGAAGGTAATAATTTAAGGATGTGTTACAACTCCATAATGCTCCAATCCCAAAATGTTGTTAAAAGCATCTAAAAATAAACAAACAAAAAATGCATAGCCCTGGTCAAATTCAGGAAGATGAATATTTTCAGGATCATAGACAATAGATAACTTCGTAAAGAAGAAAGTAGAATCTGAATGAAGCAGGACATCCTAACACAGGATGCATGAGAAAGAAAAAAAGCTATATTAAAAGAGCAGTAGAACCACAGGGAAGCTGAAGCCTGCTGGAAGTAAAATATGAACATCTTGGATGATCAGTTGTTTCAGCTTTCAGCTTACCCAAATACGGCCCCAAAAACTCAGCATGAGGGGGTAGATAAAACAGTGTTTGCTTCCAGCCAGGAGTATAGTTTAGTTTTGGATTGGTGTCATAAGCCAATGCCCTAATTCATTAGCATCACTCAGTAGGAAATGAGAGTACTCTTAGAAAAAGTCTGTCAAGTGACATGTCCTGCCCCTCCAACTTACCATCCTTTCTATTAGATACATAAGCCAAGCTTGAATGCATGAGACAAGACAGTAGCTCAAATCAACTCACCAGTCTCTCTCTTCCCAAGGCAGGCTGAACAGGCTAATGAAGGAGATGATATAGGAAAACTCAAACATGAAAAAAAATCAAACGTTTTAGATTATTCTGCTTTATAAAACTCAGACAACAACCTCCGACAGTGTAATACTTTCAATACAAAGAAACTGACCAAAGGGCAAGCAGGAGATGGTTTAATAAGTATCCATAGGTTTAACAAGTACTCTTAGGTGTTGTTTCTTAACTTATCAACTATAAAAATTCCCTTTTTGTTTCTAATTAGAAAAGGCAAGGAATTGGCACAATTAACTGTGACTTTCAGAATGTTATAGGATTTTCTTTTTAGTCTTAAATTCAATATGAAATTAATTTATTTGATATTTACTTTTTAATGAAAATATATTAGTTTTCAACACTCAATTTCATTATGAAGACTCATGTTTCCTTATGCTAGCTGTAGTTCTACTTTAGTTTTTAAAATGCAAACTTTTCCATTTCAAAGGTGCCAAAAATAAATAAAACCATACATAAAAAAGATAGAGTCTCATTTTTAATAGATGAATTAACTAAAACCAGAAGTAAACTCAAAGTATTGCCATAAGTAAAATCATTGTTTCTTTTTTCTCTAGAGGCTTTCTGTTATAAATCACTTGTACGTTAAATATAAGTTCAAAATTTGAGCAAAAATGTTAAATCCAAAGGTGTTGGTCTACAGGTGACATAAGAGATTGTAGACTCTGGCTCAGTCTTTCTAGTGTGTACTTTAGTTTGATAGAGGACTGTGTTAGTCTGTTTTCATGCTGCTAATAAATAAATACTCGAGACTGGGCAATTTACAAAATAAAGAGGTTTAATTGACTCACATTTCCACATGGACGGGAAGGCCTCACCATCATGGAGGAAGACAAAGAGGGGTAAGTCACATCTTATGTGGTTGATGGCAGGCAGAAAGGAGAGTTTGTGCAGAAAATCTCTCTTTTTGTAAAACCATCAGATCTCATGAGACCCACTCACTATCATGAGAACAGTATGGGAAAGACCCACCCCCATGATTCAATCATCTTCCACCAGGTACCTCTTACAACATGTGGGAATTATGGGAGTATGAGATGAGATTTGGATGGGGACACAGAGCCAAAGCATACCATTCCTCACCTGGCCCCTCCCAAATCTCATATCTTCATATTTCAAAACCAATCATGGCTTCACAACAGTCCCCCAAAGTTTCAATTCATTTTATCATTAAATCAAAAGTCCACAATCCAAAGTCTCATCTGAGATAAGGGAAGTCCCTTCTGCCTATGAGCCTGTAAAATCAAAAGCAAGTTAGTTACTTCCTAGATACAATGGAGGTAGAGGCATTGGGTAAATACAGCCATTCCAAATGGGAGAAATTGGTCAAAACAAAGGGGCTACAGGCCCCATGCAAGTTCAAAATCCAGCAGGGCAATCAAATCTTAAAGCTTCAAAATGATCTCCTATGACTCCATGTCTCACATACAGGTCACACTGATACAAGAAGTAGGTTCCCATAGTCTTGGGCAGCTCTGCCCCAGTGGCTTCACAAGGTACAGACTCCCTCCCAGCTGCCTTCATGGGCTGGTGTTGAGTGTCTGTGGCTTATCCAGATGCATGGTGCAAGCTGAGGGTGGATCTACCATTCTGGAATCTGGAAGACAGTGGCCCTCTTCTTACAGCTCCACTAGGCAGTGCCCCAGTAAGGACTATGTGTGGGGGCTCCCACCCCACATTTCCCTTCAACATTGCCCTAGCAGAGGTTCTTCATGAGGACCTTACCCCTATAGCAAACTTCTCTTTGGGCATCGAAGAGTTTCCTCACAACTCCTGAAATCTAGGTAGAGGTTCTCAAACGTCAATTCTTGACTTCTGTGCATTCACAGGCTCAACACCACATGGAAGCTGCCAAGGCTTGAGACTTGCACCTTCTGAGACCATAGCCCAAGCTCTACATTGGCCCCTTTTCAACCATGGCTGGGGCGGCTGGAACACAAGGCACCAAGTCTCTAGGCTGCACACAGCAAACGGGACCCTGGGCGTGGCCCCGGAAACCACTTTTTCCTCTTAGGCCTCTGGTACGTGGTAGGAGGGGCTGCTGCAAAGGTCTCTGATATGCCTTGGAGACATTTTCCCCATTGTCTTTGTGGTTAACATTTGGCTCCTCATTAATTATGTAAATTTCTGCAGTTGGCTTGAATTTCTCATCAGAAAACGGAATTTTCTTTTCTATTGCATTGTCAGGATGCAATTGTTTTTGAACTTTTTTTTTTTTTTTTTTTTTTTTTTTTTTTTTTTTTTTTTTTTTTTTTTTTTTTTGAGATGGAATCTCTATCTGTTGTCTAGACTGGAGTGCAGTGGCCCGGTCTTGGCTCACTACAACCGCTGCCTCCCGAGTTCAAGCAATTCTCCTGCCTCAGCCTCTGGAGTAGCTGGGATTATAGGCACCTGCTACCATGCCCAGCTAATTTTTTTGTATTTTCAGTAAAGATGGGGTCTTACCATGTTGTCAGGCTAGTCTCGAACTTCTGACCACATGACCTGGCCACCTCAGCCTCGTAACATGCAGGGATTACAGGCGTGAGTCGTCACATCCAGTCATTTTTTGAACTTGTATGCTCTGTTTTCCTTTTGAAACTGAATGCCTTTAATAGCACCCAAATCACCTCTTGAATGCTTTGCTGCTGAAAAATTTCTTCCACTGTATACCCTAAATCACCTCTCTCAAGTTCAAAGTTCCACAAATCTCAAGAACAGGAGCAAAATCCTGCGAGTCTCCACTCAAACATAACAAGAATCACCTTTGCTCTAGTTCCCAACAAATTCCTCATCTCCATTTGAGACCACCTCAGCCTGGACCTTGTTATTCATATCACTCTTGGCATTTTTGTCAAAACCATTAAACAAGTCTGTAGAAAGTTCCAAACTTTCCCACTTTGTCTTGCCTTCTTCTGAGCCCTCCAAAGTGTTCCAACCCTGCCTGTTATCCAGTTCCAAAGGCGCTTCCCCATTTTCGGGTATCTTTTCAGCAACACCCCACTTTACTGGTACCAATTTACTTTATTAGTCCATTTTCATGCTGCTGTTAAAGTCATACCTGAGGCTGGGCAATTTACAAAAGAAAGAGGTTTAATTGGACTCACAGTTCCACATTGCTGGGGAGGTCTCGCAGTCTTGGCGGGAGACAAGGAGGAATAAATAATATCTTACGTGGATGGCAGCAGGCAAAAGAGAGCTCGTGCAGGAGAACTACAGTTTTCAAAACCATCAGATTTTGTGACACCCATTCACTATCACGAGAACAGCATGGGAAAGACTCACACCCATGATTCAATCATATCCAACCAAGTCCCACTCACAACACATGGGAATTATGGAAGCTGCAAGATGAGATTTGGGTGAAGACACAGAGCCAAACAATATCAGTGACCCATAATTGGAAGACTACTACATTTTTAGCTATTTATTAATGATCTAATCTGAGCAAATGATAATGCTGTTTCTCCAATTTCTATCAAAAATATATACTCAGTTTTGGTTGAACTTGAGATTAAAGGTCAGTGGGAGGGCTTGCTGAATTTGCCATGTAATAAGGAGTCAACAAACGATGTTACATTATCATAAGAAAAAAAAAAAAAAACTTGAACAGCATCCCTGATCTTTCTTTTGCTGTAAAAGCTTTCTATAATATCTTAGGTAGATCCAGGTCATTTCCTTGGTTAAAAATGCCATTCTAACAGCGTAAAGGCAAAGACAAAAATAGCCTCCTGGATAGATCAAGATAGCTAATGTCAAGAATGTGTTGCTATTTTTTGAGGAGGAGAGTAAAAAATTATATTATCAGGCTACTGTTAAAAGAGAAAATATAGCCTCTGCCAGCCAGGATGCAGAAGAAAGAAAAATAATACACTGTTGATTGGAATGTATGTTACTATAACCACTATGAGAAATATTATGGAGATTTCTCCAAAAAACTAAAAATAGAACTACCATATGATCCAGTAATCTAATTACTGGGAATCTATTCTAATGAAAAGAGATCAGGATATCAAAGGAATACCTGCTTTCATGTTTATCACAGCACTATTTACAATTGCAAAGATAAGAAATTGAAGTGTCCATTAATAGATGAATGAACAAAGTCAATGTGGTATATATGTATAATAGAATACTATAATAGGTCAAAAAAAGTATTCCATTTGTAGTAACATGAATGGAACTGGAGGTCATTGTGTTAAGTGAACTAAGCTAGACACAGACAGTAGACAGATATTGTATGTTCTCACTCATATATGGAAGTTTTAAAAAATGATCTAATAGAAATAGAGTAGAAAGATAAGAGTGGGATGAGAAGAGTGGGATAGGGGTAAGGGAGAATAAAAAGTGGTTGCTAATTGGTGCAAACATACAGCTAGATAGATAGCTTGAAGCTGGGAGGCAGAGGTTGCAGGCAGCCAAGATCATGCCACTGCACTATAGCCTGAGCAACAGAGCAAGACTCTGTCTCAAAAAAACAAAACAAAACAAAACAAAAAATTATTAATAGATAAGGGAAAGCAAGCTAATTGCAATAAAGAAAGATAGTGCGTATTAATTGACAAAACAAATCATACTAAAATTGAAAGCACCAAGTGTTCATAGGAAAGAGTGAATATTATGGAATGGAATAATCTGAGAAATAATTCATAGATAATACATCACTTTAAGGTAGAATCACATCATATAAAGTAATTTAATAAATGACACAGATAGACATCATCGTTTACCTATACATTTATGTGTTGGTATTAAAGTTGGTTCATGTGTTGGTATTAAAGTTTTAATAGAAAATATTCATTTGCCAGAATATCTATTTCATTCTTTCCATTTTTAATTTTAAAAATTTGTGTCATTCTAGTATCTTATTGCAGTTACATTTTCCAGATTAATGAGATAAATTAGGATTAACTGTTCATAGTAATGTGTACATTTTCTTTTGTAAAGTGTTTACTCAAATTCTTGGTCATTTTTCTATAGAGTAATCTGTCTACAATCAGAAAATATTGTTATTTTTGTAATAATCCTTCTAAATTGCTGTATAAATTGTTGAAATAACTACCTGAATTAAAGTTATGAGCAATTTTAAATTTACCTAGACACCATAAAGGTGATTATTGCTTACCATTTTACTTTACTTTCACTCATCATGTCAGGAATTATACCCAAAGTGTTTGAAACAGTAGTGTTTCATTTTACTGAGTTTGGTATACCTAAAACATGCATTTGAGAGAATAATATTTTATGTTAACTTAAGAAGAAGACATACATTTTTAGTTAAATGGATGAAAATTGTGAGTAAAGTTTTTAGTCCTTAATTATTATTATTTAATTATTAATAAAACAATAATACGGTTGATTAATGCACATTATAAAATGTCAACCTGAGGTCAGATTTCAGTACATTTGTCATACTGTGAAAATAACTATTCTGAAGCTTTTTGATCCCCTGTAAAAAGAAACTATTATTGCAGGATTAAATTCTGTAGTGTAAATAAATCATATTGTTCTGAAAACTATTAGTATTTTTGAAACAATATCACTGCAAACTTTAGGCCAATAAATAAGTGAAAATATTAATAGGATGTATAAAATATGCTTTTTCAAAAATTTTGACTAGAACTAGAATTGTATAAATTTTAGAATGTAGAGAAATAACATAAACTTATTTAAAACTTGTTTCCCTAGTAATACAAGAAAATAAACAAAAAGTTGGATATTGAGCATAAATATGGCCTAGGACCTCTTCCAAATCTCAGTTTTTATATTTAATTAGTATTCAAACATTTACACTGCAAAGCTTTGTATAAGTTAAAACAAGTGATAAAATGAAATGCATTAGGGGAAAAGAGGGGAAGAAGCTTCCCTCAGCTGTAACTGGTATACATTCATGGAAAAAAATATCATTTAAATGATAATTTGAAAATCAGTGCAAATGGAGTAGATATTTTGTTAGGGGAGACTGAAACATACTTTGCTATGTGAAAAATATTCAGGTGAAAGTGATTTTTAAAAAAGATAACGTAAGGACATTGTCTTTAGGTGGACTGAATGGGCATGAAGAAAGAGAGGGGTGATTCAAAGATTTTGCAAGAGATGGTGGGTGAATAGGGCATTAAAATTCAGGGAAGGATTTAGAAGTGCAAATCTAACCACAGATTAATTTAACTAATGGTACTGTATATAAATTTCAAAAAAATAAAAGCATTGGCCCATGAATTTAATTGAAATACTAGGTTGTATATAATGCTTAAATAGGACTTTGTAAAGGCACAGTTGAAAAATTCTAAATAACTGACAGTTAAAAGAAGTTAGAGTATTAACAATTAAATACATACACATAATATGGGGATATGCTTCTAACAAAATCTGAAGGTTTAGCCATTTCAAAAACTAAATATTTGAAAACATTTAAATATATAAAAGTATATATATATTCCAATATATAGTCTGCATATATTTTAACCATAATGTTATTCATTGAGATAACACTTGAGAAAAAGCATGGTGTGTGGTTTAAAATGGTAGAGCTTGCCTTTCAGTACATTTCACTAGACTACCTATAATTTTAAGAATTAATGTCAAATTTATTAATCATTTGGAATACAATTTTCTTAATAGAATAGCTTTCACCTATTATTGTGATGATTCTAAGTATAAATCTATAGACAAATGTAAAATAAGCAGATGTTTTTATATTTAAGGGTGATATGATAAAATGCAATATTTAATATTAATTATATTATAGAATTGTTCTTAACATAAATGATATGAGAAGAAATACATTAAATTTAGAAATGCTTTAATTACAGTCACTGCATATGGGGTTACTGAAATACAAAATGGAAAAGTTTTAAGCCTGGTGGATTTCAGTCACTGTCAACTTCTAGACATTACACATCCAGATGTGGCACCTGGCCTCGTGCCGCTATGAGTATCAATCACAAAATAGTAGGCATTTATTGACTTGACTATTCTAATATGCATTTCTTTCAGACTTATAAGAAACTGAGTATCATAAGAGCCAGGAGATTTTTCTCTTCCTGATGCATGCACATGTTTAGCATATCTGGGATCTACATTGCAGTAGGCCAGGATCTAGGTTCTAAATCTAGTCCGGATTGAAAATGTTGACTTGTACTCACTTGATTTATTCTCACGTTGGCTTATTACTGGACCAGTGTTATGAGTAAAAGAAAGGATACACAAAGTAATGATACTAGTAAGTGAAAATTAATTCCTGAGTTCTTTCAAGTTTTTGCAAGTGAAGTAAAAAATGTGGAGAGCTGTACAACTTACAGCAATAAATCATCACTGACTTTTGTCTTTTGTAGCATGTGATGTGAGAAATAATTCAAATATATCAGATGCGATACAATATTTGTCTTTCCTTTTTAAATAAATGGCTTGTTACAAATATTCAGCAGCAATAACTGTTGAAATAAAATTTGTATAAAATACTCCACTTACATAAATACACATTCAATAATCATAACTTTATAACATTAATATAAACAAGAAAATTAACGTAAAACTATGTGCATCATTTGCTCTGCAGTAATGTAAAATTAACTGATTCATCATTAATATTATAAATCAGACAGTATAACACACATTTTTTCAGTATATTAAAACTGGATAATTGCAGATAATAAAAAAAGAATGTAAAATATATGAACTCTCCAAAAGTCTTAGAAAAGTACAGTAGTGTATACAATAATCATTTATTCCAAAGTCTTTCACTTGTCTCAGTTTGGCCATAAGCTCTGTCTTAGAAGAACTTTACAATTAAATAGAATATAATGTGAACTAGTATTATGTAGCCGGTACATCGCATTACTTCATTAACAGCCTCTATCTGCTTTTCTAACTGAAACTTCTGATGATGATGACAATCTTCTGCCTTCATTTTGATAATTGAATGCTGCTATGGTTTGAATATTTGTCCCCTCAAAAACTCACATTGAAATTTAATTTCCAACGTGTCAGTATTAAGAGGTGGAGACTTTAAAATGTGATTGGGCCATGAGGGCTCTGTTCTCCTAAATGAATTAATCGGTGGATAGATTAATGAGTTAGTGAATTAGTGGATTAATGGGTTAGTGGCTTTTCACAGAAGTGACACTGGCGACTTCATAAGAGAAGAGAGACTTGGACAAGGATGCTCGGCCTCCTCACCATGGGATGCCCTGTGCCATTTTGGAACTCTGGAGATTGTCCTCATCAGCATGAAGGTTCCCACTCTTAAACTTGGGTTATCAGCCTCCATAACTATAATGAGTTTATTTTCTTAAAAATTACTCGGTTTCAGGTATTCTGTTATAATCCAATAAAACAGACTAAGATTTAAAAAATGGTACCAGAACTGATACCAATTTATAATAACACCCAGTAATGTAGAAATGGCTCTGGTACTGGATAATGGGTAGTGGACAAGGCATTGGAAACTGGAGTAAAGGCCATCCTTGTGATGAACTGACAAAGAACTTGACTTCATTGTGTTATTTTGTCCATGTCCTTGGGCTTTATGGAATGCAGAACTTGAGATCAATGCATTAAGGTATCCGGTAGAATAAATATCTGAGAAGCAAAGCATTTAGGCTACTGCATTACTACTTTTAATGACTCACATTAAACTGTAAAGAGAAACAGTTTTGAAGATGGAATTTCTAATCCAAAGACAAGCATATCAGAAACATTTGAAAAACTCTAAGCTTGGCCACATAACCAGTGAAAAAGTGTGTTAGGAGAGAAAACCAAGGATGTAGCCCAGGGACTATTTGAAAAAGATTCCAGCAAGGATAGAAGGGAACCAGGTCCTATTCCTCAGAGGCCTAGGAGGAATAAACCGCTCTTTAGGTTGGGCCCAGGGCCTTGCTGCTTTGTGCAGTCTCAGGATTTGGTGCTCTGTGTGCTAGCCATGACTAAAAGACGCCAACGTACAGCTCGGGCTGTTGCTTCAGAGACTGCAAGCCCCAAGCTTTGGTGGCTTACATGTGGTGTTGTGCCTCATGGTGCACAGAAATCAAGAATTGAGGTCTGAGAACCTCTGCCTAGATTTCAGAGGATGTATGGAAAGACTTGAATGTCCAGGAAGAAATTTGCTTTAAGGGTGGAACCCTCGTGGAGAAACTCTGTTAAGTCAGTGCAGAAGGGAAATGTGACATCAGAGACCCCACACAGAGCCCCCACTGTGGCAATTCCTCGTGGAGCTGTGAGAAAAGGGCCACCATCCTACAGACCCCAAAATGGTAGCTCCACTGACAGCTTGCACTGTGTGCCTGGAAAAGCCAAAGACACTTAATACCAGCCTGTGAAAGCAGGGGTGGAGCTCCTGAAGACCATGGAAACCCACCTCTTGCATCAGAGGCTGTTCATGAGGGCTCCACCCCTAAAGCAAACTTCTTCCTAGGCCTCTGGGCCTGTGATGTGAGGAGCTGCCATGAAGACCTCTGACATGCTCTGGAGACATTTTCCCCATTGTACTGGTGATTAACATTTGGGTCCTCCTAATTTATGCAAGTTTCTGCAGCCAGCTTGAATTTCTTCTCAGAGAAAAAAAAAAAAAGTTTTTTCTTTTCTATCACATTGTCAGTGTTGGGGTCCGTGCCAGGGGTGGTGGAGAATGAAAGAACACACAAAAGACAAAGA
>NW_012099255.1:473298-478052 GCF_000951045.1 Mandrillus leucophaeus
ACCACGCCTGGCTAATTTTTGTATTTTTAGTAGAGACAGGGTTTCACCATGTTGGCCAGGCTGGTCTTGAACTCCTGACCTCAGGTGATTCACCTGCTTCAGCCTCCCAAAATGCTAGGATTACAGGAGTGAGCCACCACTCCCGACCAAAACTGAATGCTTTTAAGAGCACCCAAGTCACATCCTGAATGCTTTGCTGCTTAGAAATTTCTTACACCAGATATCCTAAATCATCACTCTTAAGTTCAACATTTCACAGACCTCTATGTCAGGGGCAAAATGCCACCAGTGTCTTTGCTCAAACATAGCAAGAGACACTTTTATTTCAGTTTCCAACAAGCTCCTCATCTCCATCTGAGACCATCTCAGCCTGGACTTCATTGTCCACATCTCTATAAGCATTTTGGTCAAAAACATTCAACAAGCCTCTAGGCAGTGTCAATCTTTCCCACATCTGTCTGTCTTCTTCTGAACCTCTAAACTGTTCCAACCTCTACCTGTTACCCAGTTCTAAAGTCACTTCCACATTTGCAGGTATCTTTATAGCAGCAACCCCCTCTCTGTGGTACTTATTTATTGAATTAATTCATTCTCACACTGCTATAAAGAAATACCCAAGACTGAGTAATGTATTAAAGAAAGAGGTTTAATTGATTCACGGGTTCTCATTCATGGTGAGGCATTAGGAAACTTACAATGATGGTGGAAGGCAAAGGAGAAGCAAGCACCTCTTCACAGTGGAGCAGGATGGAGTGAGTGCAAGCAGGGGAAATAACATATTCTTATAAAACCAAGAGATCTCTTTAGAGTCACTCACTGTGACAAAAACAGCCTGGGGGAAACTACTCCCATAATTCGATTACCTCCACCTGATCCCACCCCTGACATATGGGGATTAAGGAAATTATAATTAAAGATGAGATTTTGGGTGAGGACACTGCCAAACCATATTATATACTATATATACTGTATAAAATATAAATATTTAAAGGATATTATATACATATTAAAAGACAAGTGACAAAAACATGCTAATTTGAAATATTAGCATTTTTGTCACTAATCCTTTAATAAATATCTGGGAAACTTTCATTTATAGGTAACCATCAACACAACTTCAAATTTAGTTGTATAAGTTTAATTTGATAAAGTAAGTAAATATGTAACTGTTTGGAATCCCGTGCAGTTCTCCTCTTCAATCCTGTGGAACTCATATTCCTGTACTTGAAAAACAGATTTAAAGTAAAGATGATTGCAAACATGAAGCAAAAAACAAATTGTGTTACCTCCATTTTTGTATTTTATATAAATATGTATAGTACTTAGGTGTTGAATATGTAAAATCTCAAAGTCGTTTACTCTTTTGTGTACGTGGTGTCCTTATTGTCATTACATTTCATGTTCAGCTGTTACCATCATGTTGCATCATAAATTAGATTCATGAAGTAGACACAAGCAGTCAAATGCAGAAGTGTTAGGATTTCTTTAAAAATAGAATACTCTCTGTTTTCTTTCATTAACATTCAATGACTATTTAAATATGCTAGAAAATAATAATGATATCATAAATATCCAAATTTTCACAAGTTAGTCTATAAAAATTCCTTTAGAAATCAACTTATTCAACTTATATATTAATTTTTATTTTATGTTTTATTTTTCCATAAGTTACTGGGGTACAGGTGGTATTTGGTTATATGAGTAAGTTCTTTAGTGGTGATTTGTGAGATTTGGTGCACTCATCACCCATGTATACACTGCACCATATGTGTAGTCTCTTATCCCTTGCACCCTCCACCACTCTTCCTCCAAGTACCCAAAGTCCATTGTATTATTCTTATACCTTTGTGTCCTCATAGTGTAGCTCCCACATATCATGAGAACATGTGAGGTTTGGTTTTCAATTCCTGAGTTACATCACTTAGAATAATAGTCTCCAATCTCATCCAGGTCGCTACAAATGCTGTTATTACATTCCTTTTTATGGCTGAGTAGTATTCCATTATATATATATATATATTTGTATACACACATATATATACACACACACACACACACACACACACACACACATACACACACACACACACATACACATACCAGTTTCTTTATTCATTCGTTGATTGATGGGCATTTGGGTTGGTTCCATGATTTTGCAACTGTGAATTGTGCTGCTATAAACATGAGTGTGCAACTATCTTTTCAAATAATTACTTCTTTTCCTCTATAGTGGGATTGCTGGATCAAATGGTAGTTCCACTTTTAGTTCTTTAAGGAATCTCCACATTGTTTTTCATAGTAGCTGTACTAGTTTACACTCCTACCAGCAGTGTAGAAGTGTTCCCTGTTCACCACATCCATGCCAACATCTACTGTTTTTTGATTTTTTTTATTATAGCCATTCTTTTTTTTCTATTTTTTAATTTTTTTTTGAGATGGAGTCTCTCTCTGTCACCCAGGCTGGAGCGCAGTGGCACGATTTCGGCTCACTTCAAGCTCTGCCTCCCAGGTTCATGCCATTCTCCTGCCTCAGCCTCAAAAGTAGCTAGGACTGCAGGTGCCCACCACCATGCCCAGCTTATTTTTTTGTATTTTTGGTAGAGACAGGATTTCACCGTGTTAACCAGGATGGTCTCGATCTCCCGATCTCATGATCAACCCACCTTGGCCTCCCAAAGTGCTAGGATTACAGGCATGAGCCACCACACCTGGTTGATTATGGCCATTCTTGAAGGAGTAAGCTGGTATCACAATGTGGTTTTGATTTGCATTTCCTTGATCATTGGTGATGTTGAGCATTTTTTTCATATGTTTATTGGCCATTTGTGTACCACCTTTTGAGAATTGTCTATTCTTGACCTTAGCCCACTTTTTGATGAGACTGTTTGTTTTTTTCTTACTGATTTGTTTGAGTTCATTGTAGATTCTGGATATTAGTCCTTTGTCAGATGCACAGATTGTGAAGATTTTCTCCCACTCTGTGGGCTGTCTGTTTGCTCTGCTGACTGTTCCTTTTGCCATGCAAACACTCTTTAGTTTAATTAAGTCTCAACTATTTATCTTTGCATTTGTTTTTGAGTCCTTGGTCATGAAATCCTTGCCTAAGCTAAAGTCTAGAAGGGTTTTTCCAATGTTATCTTCTAGAATTTTTATAGTTGCAGATCTTAGGTTTAAGTCCATCTTGAGCTGATTTTTGTATAAGGTGAGAGAAGAGGATCCAGGTTCATTCTGCTACAAGTGGCTAGCGAATTATCCTAGCACCATTTGTTGAAAAAGGTATCCTTTCTCCACTTTATGTTTCTGTTTGCTTTGTCAAAGATTGGCTGGCTGTAAATATTTGGGTTTATTTCTCGGTTCTCTATTCTATTCGATTGGTTTATGTACCTATTTTTATACCAGTACCATGCTGTTTTGCTGACTACATCATTATAGCACTGTTTGAAATAAGGTAGTGTAATGTCTCCGGATTTGTTCTTTTTGCTTAATCTTGCTTTGGCTATGAGGACTGTTTTTTGGTTCTGTATGAATTTCAGATTTTTTTTTTTTCTAATTCTGTGAAGAACGATGGTGCTACTTTGATGGAGATTGCATTGAATTTGTAGATTGCTTTTGGCAGTATGGTCATTTTCACAATATTGATTCTGCCCATCCCTGATCATGGGATGTGTTTCCATTTGTTTGTGTCTTCTATGGTTTTTTTTTGGCAGTGTTTTGTAGTTGTCCTTGTAGAGGTCTTTTGACTCCTTTGTTAGATATATTTCTAAGTATTTTATTTTATTTTTTGCAGCTATTTTAAAAGGGGTTGAGTTCTTGATTTGGTTCTGTGCTTGGTCACTGTTGGTGTATAGAAAAACTACTTAATTGTGTACATCTTGTATCTGGAAACTTTGCTGAATTCTTTCATCAGTTCTAGGAGCTTTCTGCAGGAGTTCTTAGGGTTTTCAAGGTAAAAAATCATATCATCAGCAAACAGTGACAGTTTGACTTCCTCTTTACTGATTAGGATAGGCTTTATTTCTTTCTCTTGTCTGATTGCTCTGGCTAACACTTCCAGTACTATGTTGAAGAGAAGTGGTGATACTGGGCATCCTTGTCTTGTTCAAGTTCTCAGAGGAAATGCTTTCAACTTTTCCCCATTCAGTATTATATTGGCTGTGAGTTTGTCATAGATGACTTTTATTACATTAAGATATGTCCCTTGTATGCTGATTTTGCTGAGAGTTTTAATCATAAAGGGATACTGGATTTTGTCAAATTCTTTTCCTGCATTTATTGAGATGATTATGTGGTATTTGTTTTTCATTTTGTTTATGTGGTGTATCACATTCATTGACTTGCATGTGTTAAACCATCCCTGCATCCTTGGTATGAGACTCACTTGATCATGGTGGATTATCTTTTTGATATGTTGTGGGATTTGATTAGCTAGTACTTTGTAAGGATTTTAGCATCTATATTCCTCAAGGATATCAGTCTGTAATTTTCTTTTCGACTATGTCCTTTCCTGGTTTGGGTATTAGGGGTAACACTGGTTTCATAAAGTGAATTAGGGAGGGTTCCTTCTTTCTCTACCTTAGTGTCATAAGGACTGGTATCAATTCTTCTTTGAATGTCTGGTAGAATACTGCTGTGACTCCGTCTGGTCCTGGACTTTTTTTTTTTTTTTTTTTTTTTTTCTTCTTTTTTTTTTTTTTTTTTTTTTGGTAATTTTTAAAGTAGCATTTCAATCTCACTGATTGTTATTGATTTGTTCA
>NW_012099255.1:479837-482260 GCF_000951045.1 Mandrillus leucophaeus
TGAGAATACTTAACATAGGTCCCCAATCCCTTCTAGCTTATAGGGTTTCTGCTGAGAAATTTGTTGTTAATCTGATAGGTTTTCCTTTATAGGTGATCTGATGCTTCTGTCTCTTAAGATTCTTTCCTTTGTCTTAACTTTGGATACCCTTATGACAATGGGCCTAGGCAAAGATCTTTTTGGGATGAATTTCCTAGGTGTTCTTTGTTCTTCTTGCATTTGGCTGTCTAGATCTCTAGCAAAGCTGGAGAAGTTTTTCTCAATTATTCTCCCAGATATATTTTCCAGGCTTTTAGAATTCTCTTCTTCCTCAGGAACACAGATTATTCTTAGGTTTGGTAATTTAAAATAATCCCAGAGTTCTTGGAGGCTTTGTTTATATTTTCTTCTTCTTTTTTAATTTGTCTTTGTTGGATTGGGTTAATGCAAATATCTTGTCTTTGAGCTCTGTATTTCTCTCTTCTACTTGTTCAATTCTACTGCAGAGATTTTCCAGAGTATTTCACATCTCTAAAAGTGTGGCCAAAGTTTCCTGAATTGTTGATTGTTTTTTCTTTAAGCTATCATCTATTTCTAAGAATATTATCTCTTCACTTCTTGTATCATTTTTTTGGATTTCCTTGCATTGGGCTTCATCCTTCTCTGGTCCCTCCCTGATTAGCTTAATCACTAACCCCCTGAATTCTTTTTCAAGGATTTCTATTTGGTTTGGATCCATTGCAGATGAACTAGTGTGATTTTGGGGGGGGGGGGTATTGAAGAGCCTTGTTTTGTCGTATTAGCAGTGTTGGTTTTCTGGTTCCTTCTCATTTGGGTGGCTTCTGTCAGAGGGAAGGTATAGGTCTGAAGGCTGTTTTTCAGATTCTTTGGTCCCACGTGTGTTTTCTTCATATAGTGCTCCCGCTTTTGCTATGGCTATTGCTTCCTGTAAGCCAAATTGCAGTGATTGTTGACTCTTTTCTGTGTCTAGCTAACCAGCGAGTCTACACAGCACCAGGCTGGTACTGGGTGTTGTCTGCACAGAGTCCTGTGATGTGAATCGTTTACGAGTCTCTTAGTCATGGATACTGGCATCTGTTCCTGTGGAGGTGGCAGAGCGTGCAATGGACTCCATGAGAGTCCTTACCTCTGGCGGTTTAATGCTCTATTTCTGTGCTGGTTGACCTCCTGCCAGGAGGTAGCACTTTCCAGAAAGCATCAGCTGTAGTAGTGTGGAGAGGTACCAGCGGTGGGCAGGGTACTAGAACTCCCAAGATTATATGCCCTTTGTCTTCCACTACCCAGGTGATAGGGAAGGACTATCAGGTGGGGGCAGGGCTAGGCAAGTCTAAGTTCAGACTCTGCTTGGGCTGGGCTTGTTGCAGCTGCTGTGGGGGATGGGGGTGAGATTCCCAGGTCACTGAAGTTGTGTACCTAGGAAGATTATGGCTGCCTCTGCTGAGTCATGCAGGTTGTCTGGGAAGTGGGGGAAAGCCGACAGTCACAGGCCTCACCCAGTTCCCACACAAACTGAAGGGCTGGTCTCTCTCCCACCGTGTCGCCTGCCCACAGCTCCAAGTCTGTTTCTCGGTGGAGGGTAAGATGGGCTTGAAAATTTGCCTGAGACTTTCCATCTCCCAGCTGTGAGAGAAAAGGGCTTTAGCTCTTCCTTGCCTGTGACATCTGCATGCCCGATTAATGCCCTCCCCCCAGTTCTGGTCAGGAGGCTTCTTACCTGGTTAACATTGTTACAAAGTTCAGTTAGATAATTCCTTCTCCCTGTGGAATTTTACCACTGGTCTTCTGTCCACCCTCTTGATGTATCTTTGTGGTGCCAGGCAGGAATGGGCTGCTTGGGGACCCAGCGAGCTCTCAGGGCCTTTCTGTGGCTTCCTCTTCCCCTCTGTTTTGCTGGGCTCTCTAACTTGACTTAACTCCAGGTAAAGTCGGAAACTTCCTCCACAAATAGACCAGCTTCTCCAGTGAGGCTGTGTGTTTAGGAGAAGAGGCTCTCCCTTTCCCATTTCCACAGTTGGGAAACTCACAGTATTTGGGGGTGTTTCCTGGGTGCTACAGGAGCAGTCTGCTTCCTTCAGAAGGTCTATGGGGCCTCTTGGGATTGCTTGTTTGTTCTTGCAGTCTGTCTGGAGCTAAAATTTGCAGTGCAAGCCTCCACATGCTTCTCTGTCCAGAGCTGTAATCTAGTTCTGCCTCCCGTACGCCACATTCCTAGAAATCTTTACAAATTCATTTTCTAATTGTGTGTTTTTGCTTGGGGAGATTTCCAGCTAAATCAATTATTAGAGAATGTGCCTAAAAATCTAATTAATTTATAATATATAATGAAAATTAAGGGCAAAAATAAAAATAATAAAGAATATATGACTGCTCTCTCTCATTTTTTTACTATACTCAATACTGATTATTTTGTCAAAATTAAATGA
>NW_012099255.1:483810-486177 GCF_000951045.1 Mandrillus leucophaeus
GTTGTAATATCTCCTGTTTTGCTTCTTAGTATGGTTATTTAGATTTTCTCCTTTTCTTGGTAAATCTTGCTAATGGTTTATCAATTTTATTTATCTTTCCAAAGAACCAGCTTTTTGTTTCATTTGTCTTTTTTGTTTGTTTTTTTCAATTTCTTTTAGTTCTGCTATAATCTTCATTTTTTCCTGTCTTTTGCTGGTTTGGGTTTATTTAATTATTGTTTGTCTAGTTCCTTGAGGTGTGACCTTAGACTGTCTGCTTGTACTCTTTCAGATTTTCTCATGTAGGCATTTAGGACTATGAATTTCCTCTTAGCACCATCTTTGCGTATCCCAGAGGTTTTGATAGGTTGTGTCATTATTGTCATTCAGTTCAAAGAATTTTTAAATTTCAATCTTGATTTTGTTTTTGATTCAATATTCATTCAGGAGCAGGTTATTTAATTTCCATGTATTTGCATAGTTTTGAAAGTTCCTTTCTGAGTTGATTTCCAGTTTTATTCCACTGTGGTCTGAGAGAGTGCTTGATATAATTTTCGTTTTCTTAATTTATTGAAGCTCATTTTATCACCTATCATATGGTCTATCTTGGAGAAATTTCCATGTGCTATTGAATAGATTGTGTATTCTGTGCTTGTTGGATGAAATGTTCTCTGTATATCTGTTAAGTCCATTTTTTCCAGGGTATGGTTTAAATCATTGTTTCTTTTTTGACTTTCTGTCTTGACAACCTGTCTATTGCTGTTAATGGAGTACTGAAGTCCCCCAGTATTATTGTGTTACTGTCTATCTAGTTTCTTAGGTCTAGTACTAATTGTTTTATAAATCTGGAAGCTCCAGTGTTAGGTGCACATATGTTTAGAATTCGTGTGTGTGTGTGTATATATATATATATATTTGGACAAGGCCTTTTATCATTATATACTGTCCCTCTTTGTCTCTTTTGACTACTGCTGCTTTAAAGTTTATTTTGTCTGATATAATAATAGCTACCCCTGCTCACTTTTGATGTTCATTTGCATGAAATGCCTTTTTCCACCCTTTTACTTTAAGTTTATGTGACTCCTTATGTGCTAGGAGAGTCTCCTCACAGATAGTTGGTTGCTAAGTTCTTATCCATTCTGCAGTTCTATAAATTTTAAGTGGAACATTTAGGCCATTTACAAGCAATGTTAGTATTGAAATGTGAGGTACTATTGCTTTCATCATGCTCTTTGTTGCCTGTGTACTTTGTTTTATTTGTTTTCTTTTTTTTTTTAACTTCTATTTCTGTTTTATAGGTCCTGTGTGATTTATGCTTTAAAGAGGTTCTGTTTTTATGTGTTTGTTTCAAGATTTAGAGCTCTCTTATACCAGATCTTGTAGTGGTGGTTTGGTAATGGCGGATTTTCTCAGAATTTGTTTTTCTGAAGATGACTGTATCTTTCCTTCATATATAATGCTTAGTTTCACTGAATACAAAATTCTTGGCTGATAATTGGGTTTTTTTTGAGAATACTTAATATAGGTCCCCAATCCCTTCTAGCTTATAGGGTTTCTGCTGAGAAATTTGTTGTTAATCTGATAGGTTTTCCTTTATAGGTGATCTGATGCTTCTGTCTCTTAAGATTCTTTCCTTTGTCTTAACTTTGGATACCCTTATGACAATGGGCCTAGGCAAAGATCTTTTTGGGATAAATTTCCTAGGTGTTCTTTGTTCTTCTTGCATTTGGCTGTCTAGATCTCTAGCAAAGCTGGAGAAGTTTTTCTCAATTATTCTCCCAGATATATTTTCCAGGCTTTTAGAATTCTCTTCTTCCTCAGGAACACAGATTATTCTTAGGTTTGGTAATTTAAAATAATCCCAGAGTTCTTGGAGGCTTTGTTTATATTTTCTTCTTCTTTTTTAATTTGTCTTTGTTGGATTGGGTTAATGCAAATATCTTGTCTTTGAGCTCTGTATTTCTCTCTTCTACTTGTTCAATTCTACTGCAGAGATTTTCCAGAGTATTTCACATCTCTAAAAGTGTGGCCAAAGTTTCCTGAATTGTTGATTGTTTTTTCTTTAAGCTATCATCTATTTCTAAGAATATTATCTCTTCACTTCTTGTATCATTTTTTTGGATTTCCTTGCATTGGGCTTCATCCTTCTCTGGTCCCTCCCTGATTAGCTTAATCACTAACCCCCTGAATTCTTTTTCAAGGATTTCTATTTGGTTTGGATCCATTGCAGATGAACTAGTGTGATTTTTTTTGGGGGGGGGGGGTATTGAAGAGCCTTGTTTTGTCGTATTAGCAGTGTTGGTTTTCTGGTTCCTTCTCATTTGGGTGGCTTCTGTCAGAGGGAAGGTATAGGTCTGAAGGCTGTTTTTCAGATTCTTTGGTCCCACG
>NW_012099255.1:488012-490354 GCF_000951045.1 Mandrillus leucophaeus
AGAATGTGCCTAAAAATCTAATTAATTTATAATATATAATGAAAATTAAGGGCAAAAATAAAAATAATAAAGAATATATGACTGCTCTCTCTCATTTTTTTACTATACTCAATACTGATTATTTTGTCAAAATTAAATGACAGTAAAGAAGAGCTTAATATATATTTGAGTTGTAACTTTTCTCATGATATGCCCTTCAGTGTCTCTATTTTCTAAAAAATAAATTCTACAAGTATAGACCATTGAATATTATAGAATATTTTATAATGATATTTTCCAATATCTCTGAGTATATCTAAAGTAACATAATAGTATATTCTGTAGGAAATGATCTAAACATATTTTCTTTATAAAACAAAATAATTTATCATGGCTATGTAATCCTGCAAAGTATTCACAGTCCAAAATTACTTTGATGTATGCATGATTATCTCTCAAAAATTAAAAATAATCATGTGCTTGGAAAACTATGTAGTAAATTGTGATAAAGCTTTATATACCCATTAGACATATTGATATTTAAAACATAATTTTAGTCATATTTATCACACATTCAGCTTTTTTGGCTTGCCCTGGGAAAGCTAAACTGCTTATTTAATTGAATTCGTTTATATGAATGAGAAAAACCAAAATACATCAAAATAGCACATAGCATGATTTTTAGGATAATTATTTTCAAGTAGTTATAATTGATGTTATTTGGATTTTATTGGCTAAAAAATACCACTTTTTTTGTTTATGACTAGATTTTTGAAAGAAAGCTGTTTTTCGATTATTTACTTTTAGTGTTACAAATAAATTAGCCTAATTTCTTCATGATAATGAAGAGCTTGCTTCCTACTTTTCTATTCCTCCAGGACATACAATAATTCATCTCTCATCATATTTTTTTCTGCTCCTGAGTTGGTATTATATGTGTTGCACAATCCAGAACAATCTTTTCCTTTGCATAAGCTGACAGTATCAAGGATTTATGGCAGTTACTCTCTCATGCTAGTGAGGGGAGAATAAGACTCAATATGTTTTAAAATCAAGTATAAATCAAAGCTGGTGAAAGGCAAAACCTGAAGAAATGCCATACTTTTGTAAAAATACCCAAACTTTTTTGAATATTTCTTTTCATGCCTTCACCATATGGTGGAGAGCAGAAATAAGATTTTAAAAAATACAATCTATAATTTCAACTGACATCATATATCTCATCATTACTGACAAATGAGGTAATTGAATATTTTTTATGTGATTTGGAACAAAGAGGTTCCCTTTATCTGATAATGTTTCTTTATATTAAAAAGAAACTTTGAATAAGAAAGGCAGTTGTGTGGAAAGAGCACCAACTTTGATGTCTGAGGCCTATATCCAAATTCCAAGTCATGTTTGGAATGCTTTCTCATACTTACTTATTATACTTAGTATAAGTATACTTAGTAGTATAATTACTCACCTTCTAAGATTCACTGACGTTTGTTTGTCTCCTGCGTGTGTTGCTGTATGTGAAAAGCATTTCCACTACGCAGAAAAAAAAACTCAATGTACTAATACTAATAAGGTTATCAAATTTTCCTTTAGAAGATATAACACACTCATGACTTATAAACGCAGTTTTTGATTAAGCAATACCAAGATGAACCCCCATTTCTGAACAGTAAACTATACAAAAGCAACAACGGAGAAAGAGTTAAGTCTGCATTTCTTCTGCAGAAGTCTTTTCTTCTGTAGCAATTCCAGCACAATTTATCTTTTGAAATGTATGTCATTATAAAGAGAGGAGAATTATAAATATCAATTTAGAGTAAAACTAAATTTTCTCTTTATCTTGTTATGGTTTCTATATTTATATCCTATCAAGTAAAATAAGGGCAGTTCTCTGTTCTTCACCAGAAAGAGCCCAGTGTTCTCCGAAGTGGCTTTATGGTAGGTTATGTCACATTCCTAGCATGTCCTACCTAGAAAGGAATATGATATGTAGTTGCAAGCGCTAGCAATATTATTAAATTATGATGCGTGTTTTGAAATATCAATTGAAAAATATACAATATTTTTAGTTATGTTTCTGTTGTTTACTATTTTCAAGACTTTCTACCATGTGGAACACTATCAGTAACATTTAATCTTGTGGATTTCAGAATCTGCCACTGAAATACATTTAGATTTTATTGCAATTTTAATACACACTCTTTTACCTGCATTACTACAAGTAAAATACTGTTTATTACTATTTATTAATAATGAATATTTATTATTCATATTACTATTCCTATTAGTAGTATTTAATACTACTAACTCATGACCTGTATTACTACGTTTTAAGGCAAAATGTGCAATCCATTCAAATTGCACGT
>NW_012099255.1:490849-499834 GCF_000951045.1 Mandrillus leucophaeus
TCAATTGTTAAATAATAATTTATTATTTAATCATTATTCAATTGTTAAATAATAATTTATTATTTAATCATTATTCAATTGTTAAATAATATTCAGTTATTTTATGGAGGCCCCCTACCCTTTACTACTGCTTTGTTCAAATTTGTGTTCGTTTCTTTATTATTTTTTAGTTGCTCTGTTAGTACTCTTTATAAAATAGAACTAAATGTCTCATAAGATGAATCAGCTTATTTTCCTGTGAAAGATTCCAGGCTGTAGGTCAAAGAGCAGGATCCCAGTTAAAGCCTGGCAGATTCTTTTAGTTGAAGAGGTAAGATTGAGAGTCTAGAAAACGCAAAAAGTGTAGAGTAATAGGGAATATTATCACAGAAAAGGGGCAGCAAAGACAGAGAATTCTAGACCACTGTGCCAGGGACTCCCTCAAATATCCAGAAAATACTAATATTTCATGGATTTAAGGAAGTTAGTCCAGGCCAGTAAAAAAGAAGCACCTAAAATAATTAGAAGAAACAGAGCCTTCACAATACCAGGAAGAGTGCTAATTCCCACTAGTCAAAATTGAAAAATTTTGTAATTTATTGAGAATTGGGTAGAGTCCACAGAAGAATCTTTCTTTAGAAGTGTGGAATAATTAGCAACCTAGGAATACATTTAATCAAGGAGGTGAAAGATCTTTATAAGGAGAACCACAAAACACTGAGGAAAGAAATTTTAGATGACACAAGCAAGTGATAAAAACTTCCCGTGGTCATGGATGAGAAGAATCAATATCCTTAAAAGAGCCATACTGCCCAAAGCAATCTACAGATTAAATGCAATCCTATAAAAACACCAATGATATTTTTCACATAATTTAAAGATAATCCTAAAATTCATAAGAAACAATAAAAGAATGTGAATAGCCAAAGCAATTCTAAGCAAAAAGAACAAAGCTGTAGGCATTACATTATCTGACTTCAAATTATACTACAAGGGTAGATTTAACAGCATGGTAGTGGATTAAAAATAAACACATAGACCAAAGGAGCAGAAAAGAGAACACAGAAATAAAGCTACGTACCTATGGTCAACTGTTCTTTGACAAAGTTGAGAAAAACACCGGGAAAAGTACACACTATATAATACCTGATGCTGCGAAAATTGGATTGCCATATGCAGAAGTGTGAAACTGGACTCCTGTCTCTCACCAGATACAAAAATTAACTCAAGATGAATTCAAGACTTAAGCTCAAGACTTGAAAATATTAAATTATTAGAAGAAAACAGGAAAAATATTTTCTGAACATTGGCATGGGAAAAGAATTCATGACTAAGACTTTGAAAACTAAAAGAACACAAAGATAGACAAATAGGATGTTATCAAACTGAAAACCTGCACAGCAAAAGAAATAATCAATGGCATAAACAGATAAACTACAAAATGGGAGAAAATGTTTAAAAGCTATGCATCTAACAAAAGACACATAAACTATTCAGAGTTTATAAGGAACTCAAACAACTCAATAATAACAACAACAACAAAACAAAAACCCCATTAAAAGGAGGTGAAAGACATGAACACACATTTTTTAAAAGACATACAAGTGGTCAATAAAAATACAAAAAATGTTCAACATCACTAATAATCAGAGAAATGCAAGTTAAAACCTAAGTAGATACCATTCTACACCAGTCAAAACTGCTGTTATTAAAAAGTAAAAATAAGTAACACGCTGGCAAGGATGCAGACAAAAGGGAATGCATATACACAGTTGGTGGGAATATAAATTAGTACACCCTCTATGTAAAACAGTATGACAATTTCTCAAAGAACAAAAAAATAGAACTAACCTTTGATCTAATCTCACTACTGGGTGTCTACACAAATAATACAAAAAATTATAGATAGATATTTACCACGTGGTCCTACACTCACGCACGTGCACACACACACACACAAACACACACACTCTACAATACTAAGCCATAAAAAAGATGAAATCATGTCTTTTGTGGCAACATGGGTGGAACTAGGGGACATCATCTTAAGTGAAATAACTCAAGCACAGAAAGTCAAAAACTACCTGTTCTCACAAGTGGGAGCTAAATAATGTGTATAGATAGGCATACAGTATGGAATAATGGATGTTGGAGACCTGGGAGGGTGAAAGGGATGAGAGATGAGAAATTACTCAAAGGGTACAATGTACAGGGTTTGGGGGATGGCTATACTAAAAGTCCAGACTTTACCACTGCACAAAATATTCATGTAAAAACACTGTGCTTGTATTCCCTAAATCTATCTGTCTACATAAAAGTTGTTTCCTAAAAACTGCTTATGTCTCACTTGATAAATCTTTAAAACGAGACTTGAAACAACAAAAAATTTTCAAGTTATTAAAACCCATCCCTGAACAACATTCAGGAAAATGTAGAGAACTACAAACTGTTCAGTATGATTTTTAAGAACATTCACAATTTCTGGCATCATATAAGAATTACTAGACATGTGAAACCAGAAAAATATGAATGAAAACACAGTGTATCAAAAGGCATGGGATGCAGGTAAATGAATGTTCAGAAATTCTTGTAGCACTAAATGGTTTTATTAAAAAGAATGTAATACAAGAATGGTGTCAAATTAATGAACGCTGCTTCTCTCTAAATAAATTTTAAAAAAAAGAGAGAAGGAGAAAGAAAAAATCTCAAAATAAAGAAAAAGGAAAAAAATAAAGATCACAACAGAAATTGAATTAAAAAGCAGAAAAAGTAGGGGAAATAAATAATAGGAAGTGGATTTTATTGAGAAGGTTAATATAATTGACAAACCTCTGGTCAGAGTAATAAAAACATTACAGAAATGACAAAAAAACAGTAATATCAGGAATAAGAGAATGGAAATCATTACAGATACTACATGTACTGATAATAAAATAAAGAACTATTATTTTTAATGCTGCATGCAAATAAATTGTACAATCTTATTGAAATAGGCTTAATCTTTGAAGAACACAAGCTATCAAATCTCATTGAAAAGGAAATAATGTGAATACGTCTATATCTATTGTCCAATAAACACAAATCTGTACTTTAAGGAACTATTTTATTAAGAAGAAAGACTATTGCAGTAGGAAGAACACTGATTTCAGATAACTGCAAGCATTTCAAATTCAAACAAAAAAGTCTTTTCTTTATAGTGTTAAATTAGAAGGAAAGAAAAGGGATATTTTAAGCAGAAATTTGTTAAACAAGGGAAAGCGATAAGTGGAGTTTAACAGAGACATTGCTTTGCTATGGTCATCAGATGACCCTGAGGATAAGCTGATGTGATGGTATTTTCAATTTTTAGAATTTACTCAAGCTTAGTGACAAGAAAACTTTAGGATTCTGTAGAAAGGAGAGAAGGTTGACTGAAGTTTGTTTAAGACAAAGCAGAGAGTAATAAATGGACATTTGTGAACACCTGAACACCATAAGAGTTGTGAACACAACTTCCTAAAACAATTTTAGCAAATACAACGCACAATTTTGTAAAATGAATCAGAATTCATGACCAAATGACTTCTTCCCAAGAATGCAGGGCTGGCTTAATATTGGAAACTCAGTATCAGAACAAAAAAAAAACTCTTGTTCATTGCTGGTGGGGATGAAAAATGGCAAAGCTACTTTGGAAGATAGTTTTGGTAGTTTCTAACAAAGCTAAATATAATCTTACCAAATGGTACAGCAGTTACACTCCTAGGTATTTGCTCAATTGATTTGAAAACTTATAACCACACAGAAACATTCACATTAATGCCTGTATGCTTGTATCAACTTTATTCTTAAACACCAACAATTGAAAGATACTAAGAGGTCCTTCCATTAGGTGATGAATAAACAAATTGTGGTAAATCAATGCAATGGAATACTAATCAGCAATAGAATGAATGCGCTACCTATCAAGCCATGTTGAAAAATGTGTAAATCCTAAGTGCATATTACTATTTGAAAAAGTCAGCCTGAAAAGGTTAAGTACTGTAGAATTTAAATTATATGGCATCCGGAGGGGGGGAGGGCAAAAATACAAAAATGGCAAACATATCAGTGTTTAAAGTGGTTTGTTGATAGACTAAGGTTGAAAAGTGAATCACAGTTCAGTGAAAGTATATAATTCTGTATGATACTCTAATGGTGATTACATGACATTATTCATTTCGGTAAGCCCCTAGTTCTTCACAGCGATAAGAGTGAAACTTAATGCATGCAAATTATGTAAAACATTTAGGAAATAAAAAGAGACACAACATGCAATGAAGACTGTGACAAAATAAACCAGTTGTATTATAAATGTAACCGAATGCAAGTCCAGCTTCTCACAGCTTTAAAGCAAAAATAGGAGAAGCAGGATCTGGTGAAAGGAAAGCAATTTTATTCCAATGACAGTTCAGAAATGGCCAGGCTCATTCCTCTGAAAGACCATTTCAAAATATTAAGCACATGAGTGAGTTTAAGAAAGGTAACTTGGCATGGGAAGCATGTGGGAGTGGGGCAAGGAACAGGATCTGTGTGTCTTGTTCCAATGGTTATCTTGAGTAAGCTCCCTTTAGGAGGTCTGATTGGTATTGTCTTGACTTTAGCCCAGTAATGGTGTACTGATTGTTCGCAACTCCCTCTAGGCAAGAGAGGATTCTACAGCTGGGTCTCCACGTGTAGTTTATTTCGAGTTTATCCCCTGGTATTTCTAAACAAGCACTTAATTAGAGAAGCTAGCACAGTGCAAGAGAATATCTAGTCGAAAAGAAGAAAAACAAAAGGTTTCAAAGTACATTTCAAGGTTAAGACTAGAAAAGAGAAAAACAATTTTAAAATGTATTTTGAAACTAAACTGCACAGCTACACAACTATAGGAAACCTCATTATGAAAAATTTGGTTGTAAAATATGGAGACCTTTGGAAATAAGTGAAGCCAAGAAGTTTAAAGGTAAAAAGAACTACACAAAAAACGTACTGCACCATATTTTATAAAGCTGCTTAGCTGTCTCCCATGGGGATACCATATAACAGTTCTGAAATTGATATACACATATACTAAAATTAAACAATCAAGTAAATAAGTAGTAGATGATGGGAGCAAGCTTTTTCACTGTTAGAATGGGAAGTTACTGATAAGCAAGGGGAGAAGGAAGTCTAATTTATTTGAAAGGATTAGAAGTGAAGAGATAGTTGAAAGGTACGTTTAGCTTAACATAGATATAGATGGAAAACTTCAGATAGATAGCTAGAGAGATATTTGTATATACATGGTTTGTACACACACACACACATAGATTTGCTATGTCAGCTGAGAGGATCTAAAAATAATGCCACTGGTAGCAATGAGCGTATAGAGCACCAGCATATTGCTTTCCAATATTTTTCCCCAATAAAAGAAATCAGACCTCCCTGAAGAAACAGTTGATTTTAGGATTAAGGCGGGAACTATTGAAGAGGTGCCTGGAGTATCTCACAATACAAGAAAATAAGACAATGTTCAATTAAAACAAAGAATCACCCAAAGTTTGGGGTATGGCAAACAGACCAGGCAACTGAAAAAATTCCCAAAAGCTAAAGCTGGAAGAAATTGAGCAAGAAAATCGAGTAGTTTTGAATTATAACCCAAAGTACAAAATAAATATTTATGAGTCAATGCTTATAAAAATAAATGTTGACTAAAAATAAAAATAAATGAGTGTGGGTAGGGAAATTGGAAAATTCTCCAGTTCTGAATTCTAAACAATTTATTTGCTATGTCAGCTGAGAGGATCTAGGAAGTCTCTAAGACTTCACCCCTAAGGAAGTGAAATAAAACTTCCCACTTATCAAGTGTGAGCTGCATACATGACTACCAAAGATTACAGTATGGAGAGAGGGGAAAAGAGTAACTTTCCCGTAGAGGAACCTGATAAACATTATCTCAACCAGGAATCAAGGTCAGTTATCAACTCTGTTACATTGTGTTGGTGGTGTATACTTTTGTAGTAATGTGATGGAATGGCATTTTACTTGTGTTGTTTTCAAAAACCCATGAACTCAGTTTAAATGGGAAAACAACATCAGCCAAATTCTAACTGAGGGATTTTCTACAACATCCCTGACTAGTACTCCTGAAAATTGTCAAGGTCATCAAAAGTAAGGAAAGTCAGAAAAACTGTAACAGCAAAGAAGTGCCTCAGGAAAAGTGACTGATAAATGTAATATGATATCCTGGATGGGATCCTGGAAAATTATAGACATTAGATAAAACTAAAGAAATCTGAATAAAGTGTGGATTTTAGTTAATATTGAAACATAAATATGGTTAATTAATTGTAAAAATGTGTCCTACTAATTTAGCATATTAATAATATAAGATAAATTGATTGTGAAGCATATGGGGAATTTTAAAAATTCTTGATACTTGTACTATAAACTTAAAATTACATTAAAAGTTTTATTAAAAATTTATTAAAATCAATAAATGTAATGTATTATACTAATAAAGTACAAAAGATAAAAACATTATATTTTAAGGCCTGGAAAATTAGAATTTGACAAAGCAAATATCCATTCCTGGGGGAAAAAGAGATCAAACTGCTTAGCTAGTCAAACCTGGGATTTTTGTGTGTGTGTGCGTGTATTTTAACCAAAAAAGTTTACCAGCAACTAAATCTTAGCTCTAAGCTCTCAGCTCTTCCCTGGGTTATATACAGTATGAAAAAGAGTTGACCAAGATTTACCGGTATCGGAATATTTTCAATTTGGAAAGAAAATTACTGTTGTGATAGGTATGGCATATCTCTCATGACTATCAAGGGCCAGGATAAGTAGTCAATAATGGTAATAGGTTGATATCATAACATTTTCTGTGACAAAGCACAGATTTCAGAGGATGAACAATCTGAGTCTAAAGAGAAATGGGTCATATTTTATATGCTTCATATATGCTTTATAGACTTCATAACAACATAATAAATAACCAATTTTGCCATCCTAGAAGGGATTGTCATTCTCTCCTTGGCACCATAATTCCATCATTTTCACCAATCAGTAATGGATTAAGACCCTACATTGAATACTAATTTCCTTATTAGTTTTAACTTTTGGTTGCAATGACAGGAACACAACTCAATCAATCTACTTTTGGCAAATAGATAACACTTTTACTCACAGAATCCACACACTAGATGAAAGATAACTCCAGAAAGATGCACACATCTGGGACACTGAATTAGAAGGAACAAGAAAGTAAATAATCTAGGGTCCCATTCTTTTCTTTGTTTCTCCACTTTGATTGTTAAGATGAACCTATCTTACTTTATCTGAAATTTTTTGCACATTGATTTAAATTAGTAAAGATGATAAGTCTAATATTACAGCAATTATTTAGATTGACTTCAAACTCTTTATAAATGAGGCCCAAGTGTTACTAAGAAACTCATTGATCTAGTTTGTCAGGTGACATATAAACCAAATCACTGAATCCAGAAGAATAAAGATTTAGGAATTTCCTATCATAGCCTGGTTATTAACCTGTGGGGATGATAAGTTGAAACAGGATGTAAGATCTTGCACTGATATATGAATAGGGGGATTGGCTGTTCTAAAGGAAAATGGTAATGGGCAGCCAATCCCACGTGTCCATAACAATTGATAAATAGTACAGACTAAAACTTAAAAATTGTATTGTATATATGTATGACTATACACACACACATACATACAAACAAACACATGCACATGAAATTTGGCTTAACTACAGCCATATTATTTAAACAAGGCAAACTTTAAGATTGATATTCATAAATGAAGCAAACTAGGTACTATAAACTGAAAGTTTTTGTTGCTTGTCCCCCTGTATAATGACATTTGTAAGTTGGAACTTTGGAAGGTAATTAAGTTTAAATTTGGTTATGGGGGGGTTACCATAATGGGATTAGTGTCCTTATATGAAGAGGAAGAGAGACCTGAGCCTTCCCTTTCTCTCATCACCATGTGAGAACACAGTTAAAAGGCAGCTGACTGCAAGCCGGGACCATCACCAGAAACCAAATTTGCCAGCACATTGATCCTGGACTTCCAGTTTCCAGACCTCTGAAAAATGGATATCTGTTTTTTAAGCTACCTGGCATAAGGCATTTTCTTATAGCAGCCTGAACAGACTAATAGATGAGGTTAATCAAAGCATGATGTATTAGGAAGCTCGGGTATTTGAAGCAGACCAATATTGATTTTTATTTCGGCTCTTTTTACTGTTATTTGTACAATGTTGAACAAATGGTTTCATCAATCACAAATCTGACTATAATTTCCCTACTTGGAAACTTAGTAAACACACCCTAATATGATGTTTGTGAGAATTAGCTTTGGTATACTGTAAATAGCTGAGCATAGTCACGATTCAATTTCCAAACTTATCACACGGGATATTCTTAATAAAGTTACGTGTATGTGTGTGTAATATTTTAACCCATGCTAATTTTGATGCTGATTTATATATCATTTTAAAGAAAATTCTTAAAAAATATATCCCAAAGCAAAATATTAAATAGATTGTAGAGATATATTTATATATTTTACGGGAGGAATGGGGAAATACCCAGGATACTTATATAAAGAAATATTTGTTCTTTGTAATACAATTTATGGTGAAAATTTCAAATATAAATTCTTGAAATAAGGAATTTCAAGGAATTGAAAGTAGATGAAAGTAAAAGCTATAAAATACTTTATAAAATGTCTCTAATGCTAATAATTTATTTTATGCTTTTGTTGCCTCTCCCTAAATATAATGGCATTTGTAAGTTGAGCCTTTGGAAAGTAATCAAGCATTACAGTCATCCTAAAATATATGCGAACACAAAGAAACTTCAAAAAGTCCATGAAAAAATGCATATTGAGAAAAAAGCTATGCATAAAATTCAAAATGTATTGCACCAAAATAAACTCATTCTTACTGAAATATGTCTGAACAGGATCTAGTTTGAAGCACTAAGGATAATTAAAACA
>NW_012099255.1:500221-502454 GCF_000951045.1 Mandrillus leucophaeus
TACAATTAAAAACAAAAGAAAAAGCTGACATCACAGACATCACTGTAATTAACTCAGCTTATACAATCCTGGCTGAAAAAAAAATTAAAGTTGAGCAAATTTTCCACTCAATAGAAAAAAACACTGTGTCCAGATCACCTGAAGACAAGAGTAGAGCTTTCAATGGAAATTTTAAACAAGTGGTATTAAGATTCGGAAGCATTTCTTCGAAGAATTGTAATAGTTAATGACACATGGTTTTACTAGTACAACCTTGAAAACAAAGCACAATCAAAGGCTACTAAAGGTGAATGTGGTTCAGTCGAAGACAAAATAGACCAGTCAAGAGCAAAAGTCATGGTAACAGTTTTTTGGAATGTGTAAGACATTTTGCCTGTTGACTTTCTGGAGGGACAAAAAACAATAACATCTGCTTATTATGAAAGTATTTTGAGAAAGTTTGCCAAAACTTTAGCAGAAAAATACCTGGGAAAGCTTCATCAGAGAGTTCTTCACCATGACAAAGCTCTTGCTCATTCCTCTCATCAAACAAGGACAATTTTGTGAGTTTCGATGGGAAATCATTAGTTATCCCCCTTATAGTCATGATTTGGCTCCTTCTAACTTCTTTTTGTTTTCTAATCTTGGGGAAAAAAAATCTGTAAAGAGTACCCATTTTTCTTCCGTTGCTAATTTAAAAATAGGCCGTATTGATATGATTAAATTTCCAGGTACCTCAGTACTTTAGAGAAGGATTAAATGGCTAGGATAATCACCTACGAAAGTGTCTTGAACTTGATGGAGGTTATGATGAGAAATACAGTTTAAATTTAAGAGTTTTACTTTCTATTTTTATTTTTCCACAGCCTTTTTGAAATCCGTTAGTAGTTTGAATTTTTATGAAGTGTGACAACAGAAAGTAATATTTTCAAATAAATGTGCACAGTGATTTAATCTATATGGATATCTGTTTTCAAATAAAGTAACTTGATATCAGATATTTATTTATTTATTTATTTATGAACAACAACTCTTGTTTTGAATCTTCTTGAAGAAATAATGAGGAATAAAATAAGTAAAGCATATATTGTAATTAAGCACAATCTAGTAACCTTTTTACTATATTAGTTAATTTCATATGAAAGCATTTTGTAAAGGAAAATGCTTTAAGTGTGCTATCTTATTTTAGTTTGTAACTCCAAAATTTTAATTCTAGAATTAACATAGAAGTATCACTTCAGAAGTCTTCAGTAGTCATTTCAAATGCCACCTCGGCATTAACCTCCTAACTTTTACAGCTGATTTAAATCGTTATTTCCTCATTGATTGTAATGGTCATGTATATCATTTTATTGATTATTAATCTCTTTCTTGTATTTTTATGTAATGTTTACTTGACTGTGTTCCCGTCGTAGGAAGTGAGGCATACTTTTTTGGAGGTAGAGGGAAATTTATTAATGATATTAGTAATATTTTTTAATCTACCTATATTACCAAAACCTTTCCTGCCTTTCTCCAATGCCTAGGACAGTTTCTTGTTCAGAATAGATGCTTTGTTTGTTTGTTTTGAGATAGAGTCTCACTCTGTTGCCCAGGTTGGAGTGCAGTGGATCAATCTTGGCTTGCTGCAACCTCTGCCTCCTGTGTTCAAGCAATTCTAGTGCTTCAGCCTCTGGAGTAGCTGGGATTACAGGCATGCGCCACCACACCTAGCTAATTTTTGTACTTTTGGTAGAGATGGGGTTTCACCATGTTGGTCAGGCTGTTCTCCAATTCCTGTCCTCAAATGATCAGCCCTCCTTGGCCTCCAAAAGTGCTGGGATTACAAGCATGAGCCACCGTGCCCAGTCTTAATAGTATGCCTTAAGTGCTGAATAAATGCGTATCCTTGTTTAAGATACTGTGCGTAATAGCCTAAGAATTTCTTTAGTGTTGTTTGATTTTGTTGTGTTTATTTAAAACTTCTGGGTGCATCTTTCCCTAGATTTCAAAAGCACATGGGAAACAGCAGTTTAGGTATTTTTTTTTTTTTAAATATATAACCAGGCATTCAAAATAATGTGTTTAAAATGTGATGATGTGACAAACGATGGGAAGCTCAAAAAGAGCCATTATATGTTATTTGCTATAAAATCATTCCTGGGCTTCCGCATGATGCCTTTTTAGTCTGGCTCTCTTAAGTACCTAGGGCTGGGATAAAGCTATTTGTACTTCTGTTGATAAGAATAAAATATTTAGGACAGTGTTCATGTGT
>NW_012099255.1:506249-508301 GCF_000951045.1 Mandrillus leucophaeus
TATCTCATGTTGCAGAACATGTTCCACATGCTTCAAAGAAAATGTTAACCATCACAGCTGTAGATGATGCGCTTGACACACTACTTTCTCTCAACACCACATTCTCATCAGTTGTTTCTTTGTTTGATCACCAATAAACAGCATGGGCTCCCAGAGCTTGGGGACTTCGCAGCCTCCATACTAGCGGTGGCCGCCTGGTCCTACCTTATGTGCTCTTAAACTTTTCTCATTCCTTTGACTCTGCCAGACTTCATTGCCCCCACAGCCTGGTGTTGGGTCTGATCACTCCAACAAAGACCCACCAAATTAAGAGCAAGACAGTAAAATAAAATAAGTAAAGACAGCCTAAACAATTAAAATAGAAAGAAGGTAAAATATCAAGTAAATACATAAAGACAAGTTATTTTTGGAGAGAAAAATATATGCACAGATACATAATATTACACCTTTGTAATTTATCAGATTGATTTCGGAAACTGAACATACAGCTACAATTTCAGTCCTATGTATGTCTAATAGAAGTACATATGTCAACGAAAAAGACATGTGAAGGAATTTTCATAAACACTTTAGATGTATTACACAAAATCTGGAAACAAAAAAGGTAATCAACATAAAAATAGCTACATAACCCTGAGATATTACTGAAATGGAATACCCCACAGCAATCAATAATAAAGAGGATGTCCTGCTATGAACAATATAGGTGAATCTTATACATGTTTCATCGAACAAAGCAAGTCAGGAACAAATGAGTATGTGTAGTACATGGTATAGTCTCAATTTATTAATTTCAAGAATAGGTTAATATAGTTGATGATGATAGATTAGAATAGTGATAATCTATTGGGGAAATATTAATGGGGAAGGAGCAGAAGGGAACATTCTTGGGTGCTAGAAATATTTATATCTTAACCTGGGGCTGTTTCATTAGTTAACATGTTTGCATGTAAAACAGCATTGGGTTGCATACTTGAAGTATGTTAACTACACTGTTAGTATCTACCTCAAAAACTGTAGTAATACTGCATGTGTGAGTTTCAGTTGACATGGTTTAGTGAAGATGTAGTTTAGATTAAAAATTAAATGGTAAAAATGGAAAAGTGCTGAGATAAAAGAAATAAAAATATGAATTAAGTATTGGAAAATATAGTCACATTTAATAATAAAGATTCAAATGGAAATTTAATGTGCAATTTTACTTTCAGAGTGTGTTTAACTATATTTAATGTCAGTTTATGAGAATTCAAGCCACCTAATGTAACTACTATTAGTAGAACTATAAGTTAATAAAATTTCTGGAAGGGATGCTGATATTGTGTATAAAGAATAAAATGTACGGATTCTTTGAAAATAATGAACTACCTCTAATAAATACTTATCCTAAGGCAGTAATAAAAGAAGTGTGATCATGTTTGTGGGAAAGTAATTGTGTTTTTCCAACAAATTAAAAGTAAAAATGAAAAATGTTATTAAAAAACATATTTATATTACAAATAGGATCTTACATAAGAGAAGTAGAAATAGATTGTCCAAAATGAGAAAAGATAGTCTTAGTTCAGTAGTTGTTACACATTTACTCCGTCTGTCTTTTCCATTGCTTCCTAATTTGTGAGATAAGAGAAAGCAGGCAGGGAGGATTATGATCATCTCTGTTTTGCTTCTCATCTATGATAATGTTCTTATTATATGTTTTAACTGTCTTCTCTTATAAACTCCAGCAGTTGACAACTCCTCTTGCCAAATATGGTCTATTACCAGTCACTTACACTAGGAAGAAGTAAGGACACCATAAAATTTCTTTATAATGTTTCATGGCTGAATGGCAAAATATTTTCGCTTTTGAAGGCACTAAATCAATATTGCCTTATACATTAAATATGCATGTTCTGAAGTTGTTTATGTACATGTAATTATGTATAGTATTAGCTTCAGCTGATATGTTCTCTGTGGACTTAATATACGTGCAAGAATTTTTGATGTTTTGGGAAAATAAAACAGTAATCACAAAATGATATGAAAACAGCCACTTAAAATTAAGAATTTTTTTCT
>NW_012099255.1:509151-511164 GCF_000951045.1 Mandrillus leucophaeus
CCGCATGATGCCTTTTTAGTCTGGCTCTCTTAAGTACCTAGGGCTGGGATAAAGCTATTTGTACTTCTGTTGATAAGAATAAAATATTTAGGACAGTGTTCATGTGTCATTGACTGACAACTAAGTTACATTTAAATTAGCTGGCATTAGAGATTAATTGTCCCCATGGCCATATATTATTACAATCATCTGAATTATCTTCATTAGGTTTATTTTCATGCTTTATCACTGTGAAAAATTGTTTTAGTTTTTTTCTTTCAAAGTTCTGCAGCTTTATCTGTGAAAATTATTGAAGTGATTGCAAATATAGTACAGCACAGTTCCATCCTTTGCATAAAAGGTATTTGAACATCAGAGAAAATATATTCATAACAAATATATTAAATACTTAAGTATCTGGATTTTTATGTAGAAATAAACATAGTTATACAGATATATGGGTAAATCATTCTATATTAACAAATATAAAATCTATCAGAAGATAATATTTTCAGATTCTAAAAATTAATCTTAAACCACACAATTTGAAATTTGAAATTTATTTTTCATATTATATATTTCTGCTTTTAATAATCACCAAGGCACTAGGACTGTTGAAATATAGTAGTTTTTAATTTGCAAAATGTATATTAATTATGAATAAGTGAATGGGCCTATGATATTACAAGTAAAATGTTCCCAACTCAGAATACTAGAAGGGCAAAAACTATGTAAATCTGTCTTCTTAGGCTGTCTCATGAAAGAGTTGTTTTTAAAGAATGTATTTATTCTTTTAACACATATTTAACAGATACTTATTTTGCATATAAAAATGTTTTAGACACTAGAATGCTTTTGCCCTCAAAAGTGGAATAGTGTAACAAAATGCACATAAAATGCTTTGAAATTCACAAATAAATTTTATTCTTTTCTTTCAATTTTATCATCAATTACAGAGTGTTAGAGTTACTATAAATAAAATTAAAAAAATGAGAATCGTCATGTTCTAAACAGAAACAACTGGAGTAAAATAAGTTTGCATCCTCATAAAATTCAATACAGAACTCTCGTAGGTTATTAGAGGTTATTACCTCTAATAACCAAATCTTGAACTGTGTCCATCTAAGGAAGCATTGTCTTGGGAAAAAAATTATAAAATATTTTATTATAGCTGACGTTTGTATTTTCCCGACTAATCTAAAGGAGGGAAGTTGAATAGTTTGATTTCTTCTCTTGTTTACTTGACAATGCTCTCCTCCCTCAATTTCTAATGATGATTACAATAGCTCAGTTCTTCATCCCAGTGGTACGTAAATGACTGTTCATGACAATTCAGAGATTTTTTTGGACAGTGTTTGTCTTCTTTTCCCTCTCTTTGGACTTTTAAATGTCTTTTTCTTTTAATTTCTCACATTCAACCGCTTCTTATCATGGGTTAGTTGTTCAGCTCCATCAGATTTATTAGATCCTGGAGTGCAAAATGAAGAAAAGTAAATGAATTTCAGAGTTCACTGCCCACAATATGTGATATCTGTAAGATAACAAAATCTTTTATACTAGTTATATTAGCATTTGGTGTACATTCCATACAATTTTTTAAAATTAGAAGGGATTATGCAGGTTAAGTATGTGAAAACTTATCTCTCTCTCTCTCCTGTCTCTCTGTCTCTCTTTCTTTCTCTGTGTGTGTGTATGTGCCACATATTTGAATGCAATGAATTTTTTCCAGTATTTTGGTTTTTTTTCTGAAATTTACTAATTCTTGATTTCTACTTGAATTTAGCATTGTTTCCTAGGGTAAAAGCAAGTAGATTCAGGTGTTAAAGCAAGTAGATTCAGGCCAAGCACTGTGGCTCGTGCTTGTAAACCCAGGACTATGGGAGGCCAAGGTTGGAGGATCTCTTGAGCCCAGGAGTTCGAGACCAGCCTGGTCAACAAAACAAGACCCTATCTCTACAAAAAACAAAATAAGCAAACAACAACAAAAAACACCTAGGGATGGTTGTGTGTGCCTGTGATCCCATGATCCCAGAC
>NW_012099255.1:516224-521154 GCF_000951045.1 Mandrillus leucophaeus
TTCTCTGTGGACTTAATATACGTGCAAGAATTTTTGATGTTTTGGGAAAATAAAACAGTAATCACAAAATGATATGAAAACAGCCACTTAAAATTAAGAATTTTTTTCTGGGGATTTTGAAGATGACATTAAACTACGTTTTAAATCAGCTTAAACTCTGTCACCATATCCTTAATTGTGAGAAATCTTGGTCCAAAGAGATTTTATTATGAGACCAAGCAGATAGTTCAAAACAAAACTGTTAATTGCGTAGCAATAATATTAAAGCATAGTAAGGAAAATAAGGTAATTCAACAAATTATTTGGTTAAAATGAAAATTTAGTAAGTATCCCTCTGTAACTCAGTAATAAAAGATGAATTGAGTACAGTCTCTTGAACTTATTTTGTTTAGACATTTTTTTGGGGGGTAAGGGAGAGGATATACCTTTCTAATCATTATTGCTTCACAGGCACACAAATATTAGGAACAAAATTTTAAAATTTTAAAGTGTCAAAATGAGGTTAAGTTTATACCAGTATTGGAAAAGATTAAACTAAACACTTTTCCTTCCTCCCTCCCTGCCTTCCTTCTTTCCTTTCTGCCCGCCTCCCTCCCTTCCTTCTTTTCTTCCTTCTTTTTTTCCTTCCTTTTATCTTTCACTTCCTTCTGTCATTGTTGTATTCCTTCCTTCTATCATGGATCTGAATATTTATTTGCTATAACTTAAATATTCTATGCTTATTATGGAGATTTTTGAAATATTGATAAAAAGTGACTACAAAATTATCTTGTAAGTTAGCCACTTTGAGAAAACCACATTTATCTAGTAACCTTTTGTTTAAAACACTGACTCTTATGTACTCGCACACACAGATATACATACTCATTCAATAAATATTTGTTGAGAATTTTAATAATCTGAAATTCAAGGACAGATTTTTAAAAAAGCAGTATAATACTCCTCAATATTCCAAGTACTTAATAAAAAATTAAATTAATCAAACAGTAAGAAAAACTAAACAGTTCCCAAAAAGTAATTAGGTAACTGCTGTAGTTAAAAGACAAACCCTGACACCACACAATTGCAACTCTGTCTTAACTACAATAGAACTGTAAACAGTTTCCCGGCCCCCTCCTGTTCTAACATTTCCTGGGCTTCCCTTTACCAATTTAACACCATTTTTATGGCAAAACACAATCACAGCAGCACATCACATATCTCCACTGAAGCATCAAGCTTTTAAAAAGCAGGGAAAACATTATATGTGTAGGTGGAAATCCATTATTGCTGAATTGCAATTTAAATGGACATACAGTAATTTTGTGACACAGTAGGAACACTGTAAAGAAGAATCTCTCTAGAATTGGCATTTTCCTTTGTAACTGTCCATAAAGTATGCTTTCTAATTAAAACTTTTCAATGATTTTACTTAATGGGATATAAAAAATAGAACCATGTCAAAATTAGTCCCATGTCTACTGACAAGTCATTAAAACGTAAGGTCATGGCCTTGTTTAGCAAAAGCGAAGATAAGATTCAGTGGTTGAAATCTTAATATATGGTGAAAGTTTTTATGGTTGTCTGGCTTTTTGGGAAACCCTGTGTTTCTATTGTCTTATTTCAATAAATTATAAACTAAATGAGATAAATTAAGATTTTTGAAAAAAATTTTATAAAGAGGATATCTAAGATAAATTTTTGTTTCAAAGAAAGAATTAGTCATTAACCTTGCTATAATTGACTACTTGGTAGTTTAGTGTATGACATACCTGGTCATCTTTGGGAAGAATTTGTCAGAAAAAAAGAATGAGTTGGTGTTAAGAAGTTTCAACATGCTTTAAAAATACATTGTGGAATTAGATTTTGATGAGATAGATGTCTCCATGTTGTTTACAGATGTTTAATTGTCTAGTTAGACAAATGGAGAGAACAACATCAATCAAGCACAAAAGCTACCTCTCTGCTTTATTTACTTAGGATACTTCTGAACTGGTGAGTTGTGCTCACAATGAGGTTTCCTCTAAAGGTAACTTTTCTGCTTTCTTCTGCTAGCAAAGCAGTTGCCGCTACAGATCAAATGCATCTGGGCCATCTGCGGGTTACTGGGTTAAGGATTTTCCATAGGAAGACTACGGGTTGTCAGTGGTCCTTGGGCTACACCCTTTTTCACACAGGCAACAAGTTAGTATTGGAGTGTTATAAGGTCACAGAGAAGACCTTCAATTATTAATTATAGGTTTTAAATTTACCTTGCTTTTAAAGGAATAGGGTAAACTGTTGTTTCTTCACTACTCCTCTTTCTTTCTCTTTGACTCGCTCTTTGTCTCTCTGTCTCTGCCTGTCTGTCTTCCTTTTTCTTTTGTTTTCTCTCTCTCTCTCTCTCTTTTTTTTCTGTCTTTCTATCTCTGCCTCTCTTTGTAGCTGGATTTCGGAAACACAGTGGAAGGACCTTCGCTCGTTTTCCCCATTTGCCACTATAGGAATATGCGTCTCCCTTTGATTTACTTAATTCGTTTTTATCCCGATCTATTATGTTGTTGTAGACACAGTTCCAGTTGTTAAAGTACTGTGTCATCACTTCTAAGGCCCTGGCCAAGGAACCAAGCCTTGGAGATTATATTGCAGGTGGGGTAAGCTGGGTAGAAATGCGGCAGGGAGAGCAACTTACACAATGGAAGAGCAATCCTCCTAGCCATTTACAAAGTTGGGGCCCTGGCAAGGGTGGTGGGGAATGGATCTCATGTATCTGCCAATGTCGAGAGCTGTATATCTAAATTGAGAGGGACTCCAGGGACAAGACTCCCTGGGCTCATAGCCTAGATGCCCAAGGACACAAGGTAGAGCTTCCTTAGATCCCTTTGGAGATACAACTTGCTCTAATACTTGGGAGAGGAAGTGAAAGTCTGAAGGTGGGTGCCGTTACCTTCCCCAGCTAGGCTTAGGAATTCTTAGTCGGGCCAAGAAATCCAGCTAGTCCTGTCTCTCACCACCATCTGCCACCCACTCACTTTATTGTTAAATTCCAGTATACATGTAGAGTCATTTCAAAATCTTTAAACACTATCCCAGTGAAAAACAAAATTATCAACTACAATAGTTTTTTTTTTTTTTTTGCTGCTGCTGTTGTTGCCTTTTTGTTTTTTGCCCATAGTCTTATAGACTCCACTCATTTCCAAAGTCACTTAGGACAGCACTGCTTTTTTCCCACCTTTTTCAGTGATTTTGTTTCACATATTTCTTAAAAAGTTATATTATTTTGTCACGTTCTGTATTCCAGTGTGGGACTCTCTAACCTCACAAAGATTTACAAATTAAGGTTTACTTCTTATACACTGCTGGGTAGCTACTTAAGCTTTTTCTCAATGTGCAGGATAAAACAGCTTTATCTCCACCCATATTACAAATAAACTTTTAACACTGGGCTCTTTCGCCTACCTTCTTAACTGTCACACTAGAGAGTTTTAAGGTTTTCATTTAAGGTTTTTCTGTAATGCTTCAATGGTGAACCTCCAAAACTTCTTGTCTGGCTGAGTTTTCAACTTTGGATTTCTCTTTATAACTTCCAAACTCCCTTTTGGGTTAATACGAAAAAGAAGGACTCATTATCTATAGTCATGTGCCTCATAGCAATGTTTTGATCAACTACACACTATATAGTCCCGCCAGATAATAATGGAGCTGAAAATTTTCTGTCCCCTAGTAACATCATAGCTGTCATAACATAGCACAAGGCATTACTTACATGTTTGTGTTGATGTTGGTGTAAACACACCTACTGCACTTTCAAGCATAAAAAATACAGCACATACAATTATATACAGGACATATATGAAGATAATAAATGACTATGTTACTATTTATGTATTTACTATACTAGACTGTTTATTGCTTTTTTAGAGTGTATTATTTCTACTTATAAAAATCAGGTGACTCTATAGCCTTAGGCAGGTCCTTCAGGAGGTATTCTGGAACAAGTAATAGTTAGCGGACAGGACAGCTCTATGCATGTTATTAGCCCTGAAGACCTTCCAGTGGGACCAGATGTGGAGGTGAAGAAAGACAGTGATATCGATTATCCTGACCCCATGTAGGCCTGAGTTAATGTGTGTGTCTGAGTTTTAGTTTTTCACAAAAGAAGGGTAAAAAGTAAGAACAAAAAAAAGCCCTTGAAAAATCGAAAATTTTGTAAATAGAAAAAAGCTCATAGAATATAAAATAAAAAACATTTCTGTATAGTACAAATATTTTGTACAGTACAGTGTGTTTTAAGCCATTTCATTACAAGAGTCAAAAAGTTAAAAATATTAAAAAGTCTGTAATGTAAAACATTACAGTAAGCTAAAAACAATTTATTATTGAAGTAAGACAAATTTTTCATGAATGTAATATAGCTTAAGTATACAGTATTAATAATGTCTATAGTAATATACTCTAATATTCTAGGCTTTCACATTAATTCACCACCCACTCATTGATTTGGCAGAGCTTCCATTCCTGAAAGCTCTAATCCTGGTAAGTATAGGTACACCTATTCAGTTGTACCATTTTTATCTTCCATGCTATGTAGTTACTGTAACTTTTCAATGCTTGGGTGTATTTAGATTCACAAATACTTATTGTGTTGTGTTACAGTTACCTACGGTGTTCAGTACAGTGACATAATGACATGCTATCATAGCCTAGCATCATATTCACACCACATAGCCTAGGTTCCTATTAAGCTATACCATCTAGGTTTGTGTAAATACACTCTATGATGTTCCCACAACTATTAATAAATTAACTAAAGACACACTTGTCAGAATGTATCCATGATGTTAACCTGTGCATGATTGTACAGCTATTTCAACCAATCTTATTTAAATTCAGAAATATTATGGAAGAGTAAGTATTATCACTTGAAAATTTCATAGATCGTGCCACTGCACTCCAGTCTGGGAGACACAGC
>NW_012099255.1:525289-526603 GCF_000951045.1 Mandrillus leucophaeus
AGGAGTCTATCATCTAAGTACTACCTATTTTAAATCATTAATCAAACATTTAGTAATAAAATTAATATTATAAAAGCACCTCTAACATTAAAAGGGCTATTTTCTATCTATTGTCTGTTGTGGTACATAGCAATTTCAATAGTAATTAGCACAACTTTCTGGATACTTAATAATATTTATAAGATAAGTCAGCTCTCATTCTGTGAAATGAAAGTGTATGTTTTTTCTAATGAAGTTAACATATAAACTATACAGGAATTCACAACAAAAATGTCTTATTGAAGGTTTGTGTGTGTGTACTTGTAGACATTAGAAAGTGGAATTCAAACCTGTAGGTCCAATGTCAACAGGTGCCTTCACGGTAATTCAGTTCTGAAATACATAATTTCAACTCTATTTGCTTATTTTCTACCTTTTTGCCTACTCAAAGGGACTTAAAGTTACTGAAATAAAATCAGTAATCTTGTATCCTCTGAGAGCAAAAACAAATACTTTCTCCTCAAAATATGATTCTTTTTCGAAGTTGTATTCTGTAACTTACATTAAGAAACTTCAGTCATTGTTAGATCATTTCCAAAAAGCTGTGCTATGATATTTGTTCTGCAGCAGAAATGAAGATTCCCAAGTAAGAATATGCTTGCTATCCAATAAGTGATTCTTAACTTTTCTGCTTTATTTTAATAATTATGTATATTTGGCATATAAATATATTATCTTACATTTTATTTAAATTTAGACTTACTAAATGCTAAGTTCTATTCAGACAAAAACATATTTTAAAATAATTCACATTCAAGAATCTGAATATTGCTTTAAAATTTTTCTTTTATCAATAGCAATTTATTTCATTTGTCATAAAACTCCTATACAAGGGACTAACCAATAACCCTTAATATTTCTCTAACCAAAATACAGCCCACATATCATTTTTTCATATGGCTTTTTCTCCAGATGCATTGAGTGCACATGTGCCACTTCTCTAGTGGAAGGTAGCCTTTCATTGACTGCTTGTTCAGGTAGTTAAGCTTATATTAGCACTTTTCTTCGCAGTGGGGAAACTCTAGAATCAACAGATGCTCACTGATCTAGTAAAATTAGTAATTAATTGATAAGTTACTAAGCCACATATCATACACATAAACAAAAACATGATATGCCAATGTAGGAACTGATGTAAAGGATGTTGACTGGTGATTATGACTCATAGCTATGGCAAAAAGACACTAAATATCACACTTTTAAGGAGATATTTCAATAGTTTGGGCCATATACTTTACTCATGAGATTTTGGGAGGTAAAAAAAAAAAAAAAAAA
>NW_012099255.1:531786-533514 GCF_000951045.1 Mandrillus leucophaeus
CTAACTTGTACAATATGAAATTAAATATAGATTTGAATTGTATATCATTATGAAAGGTAAGCACAATACACTAAAAAAACAAATTTCACAACTAATTATGTTTTGTGCTTAAAAAGTATAATCATTTTAAAAAGTCTAAACTTTGACTCTTTAAGTTAGTTTTTTCCATTAGTTTATCTTTTTTACAAATATAGCTATGTTTTTAAACCATCAACTCAAAATGTTGTAACAAATTATATACTATAAAAAGCTCTTTTAATATTAACATCATTAAAACTCATCCATTTTGTAACCAGGAATATAACATTTATAAGATTTGCTTCATATATTAATAAACGTAGACAGAGGTTAATAGATGATTTGCTTAAATGTCAGACATAACTTTAATGCCAACAAATAATCTAGAAGCACATTTATGTTAACTTCATGTTTTTTTCAATTGTTCAACAAAAAGAGAATTATTCTTTTTTTAAATAGAAGAACTAAAAAGCAAGAGAGAAAAACAATTCCAGATGGATGTCTATGCTGACAACTGCACTGACAATCTGTCTCTTTAACTCAGACATTAGCTTTGCTACCAAGGCTAAAATATTACTCATTCTTGAGGTAGAACTTGTTTTCTAACATGTTTTGTCTATATTCTTAAGATGTTACTAGGCTAACGCTTAATTGGCAATCATTCCTCCCTTTACCTAGCTGTACCTTAATTATGGCTCATGCCGTAATCAATCTTCACCTAACTTTATTTCATTTTCCTAGAACTGTCAAAACCTTTACCCTATACGAACTGAAGCTATAGTATAGTTTAGATTTACTTTTGCAAGGTAAGAACTGTTGAAAATAATTTAAATTTAATGTTTCTAAACCCAAGTAAAATAATCTTCGTAAAGATATTTGCTGAAAAAATACTTTCAATTCACAGAATCCTTATGTGTTGTTCATAAAAATAATTAGTTTTAGATTTAATTCAGACTATGTACCCATTCTTTAATAGTTGCATTAATGTACATTCAGAATTAGTTACAGATTTATGCCACAGCATAATTTTATTTTGTATATAATTTTCACATGCAAATATTGTAATAATTTAGTTATTTTCAGTTGATGTTTCATGAGTGGAATCCAAATCATTGTTAAAATAAGTTTTATAATATGAGAGTTATATATACTTTTTCAAATAATTATTCACAGTGTATTTGAAAAGATCTTACCTATTTCTATAAATAGATAGAAAAAGAGAAGGAGTCTATCATCTAAGTACTACCTATTTTAAATCATTAATCAAACATTTAGTAATAAAATTAATATTATAAAAGCACCTCTAACATTAAAAGGGCTATTTTCTATTGTCTGTTGTGGTACATAGCAATTTCAATAGTAATTAGTACAACTTTCTGGATACTTAATAATATTTATAAGATAAGTCAGCTCTCATTCTGTGAAATGAAAGTGTATGTTTTTTCTAATGAAGTTAACATATAAACTATACAGGAATTCACAACAAAAATGTCTTATTGAAGGTTTGTGTGTGTGTACTTGTAGACATTAGAAAGTGGAATTCAAACCTGTAGGTCCAATGTCAACAGGTGCCTTCACGGTAATTCAGTTCTGAAATACATAATTTCAACTCTATTTGCTTATTTTCTACCTTTTTGCCTACTCAAAGGGACTTAAAGTTACTGAAATAAAATCAGTAATCTTGTATCCTCTGAGAGCAAAAACAAATAC
>NW_012099255.1:537969-540463 GCF_000951045.1 Mandrillus leucophaeus
GTATTTAAAGAAAAAGGAAACCCTGGAGGGTTTTGGCTCAAGGAGTGGCTTTGATTTGATCATTTTAGTACATACTACATATTTGTATGCTGAATTGAGCTTTAGACCCATATCAACCATAATCAGCCAGACAAAATATTTTTCTGAAGCGTTTTCTCTTGCCTGAGAATTTTCAGTGCTATAGCTTTTCTGTGGATAAAGGTAATGTTTCATATCTCTGATGACCAAACCAAAAATCATAGTTTGAAGAATTTCTTAGAGCTATACATATGATAAGAAGTGCATGAATTTTCAACATAGAATTATTGATTACATCCAGCTTTGTCAGTTAAAAAACTGCTTCTATCCTATTTCTTTACGTAAGTTTACATCTAACATTTTGATTCATTTTTACCATTCACATTTTGTAAAATGAGTCATACATTTCAAAATTTACAAAAGTTTTTAATGTTTTTTACTTTTATTTTTATTGATATATAATTCACATGCTTAAAATTCACTATTTTAAGGTGTAAAATCTAGATGTTTTACGTATACTTACAGAATTGTGCTTCCATCACTGCCATTTAATTTCAGGATATGTTCTTCACCCATAAGAGAAATGCTGTACTCATTAGAAGTCACTCCTTATTTCCTCTACCTCTAGCCTGTGAACACCACTAATCTGCTTTCTTTCTCTCAATATTTGCTTTTTCTGGACATTTCATATAAATGAAGTGATAAAATAGGTGACCTTGTGTGTGTGGCTTTTTTTAAGTACTTCTTTCACAGCTTCATCCACGTTGTATCATCAATACTTCATTCCTTTGAATGGTTGAATAATGTTACATTGTGGGGATATAGCACATTGCATTTATCCATTTATCAATTGACAGGAGGCTGGGTTTTTCCACTATCCAGCTATTATAAAAAATGCTGCTCAGTAATTCATGTATAAGCACTTTCAATTCTCTTGGGTGTGTATCTAAAAGTAGAATTCCTGAGACATGTAGTAACTCTATGTTTAACTATTTGAGGAACTGCAAAACTGTTTTCTAAAGTGGCTGGTACCATTTTAAATCTTCCCCAGCAAAATATGAGTGTTCCCATTTCTCCATATTTTTACTAACTCTTGATATTGTCTGTCATTTTTATTCTTGCCGTACTAAGGGGTGTGAAGTGGTATCTCATTGTGGTTTTGATTTCTATTTCCTTAAAGAGTAATGATATTGAATATATTTTCATATGCTTATTTCCCATGTGTACATCTTCTTTGGAGAGATGACTATTCAAATAATTTGACCATTTATTAATTAGGTTATCTGTCTTTTTATTGACGACTTGTAATAATTCTTTTCTTCCATTCTGACAGTTGTTTTTTACTTTCTTGATGGTCTATATTGAAACACAAGTTTCTAATTTTGATGAAATCTAGTTTATCTGTGTTTTTCTTTTGTCAGTTGTTTTAGTTTTTATATGTAAGAAATGATTTAATCCAAAGTCATAAAAGCCCCAACGGATTTTATGCCTGTATTTTCTTCCAAGGGTTTTATAATTTTCAATTTCACATTTAGATCTTTGATTCATTTTTTTTTCACATCAAATTTTTTCACCTCTTAAAACTCTGTTTCTATAACTGTACATTTAAATTTATTGTTAAAGTTGACACATGTAATAAAACATTTCAAACAAAATACATTTAGCAAAATAACACATTCTCTTCTGAAACCATAGGTAATTCTTTAGTATTATGCGTTTATTTGAGAAACAACAAATGCTATTTACATTAGTGTGTGGGTGTATAAACACACATTTGTATAGAGTATTAATTTGTCAAATAATACACTATCATTATATTACTATTCTATTGAAAGAATATAACTGTAAGGTCAAAATGTTCTTTTTTTAAAACTCCAAGCATTATTAAAACTCATGTTAACTTTCGCTTTGCTTTTTTATTGGACCATTACTTCTTGAATGCATTTGTATTTATCTTAAAATATTTAACTCTTTCTTTTTTTTGTGAGAAATGTATCTTTTTTCCTATAATCTCAAGATTATCTCCCATTTGATAAGGCCAAATTTTTGGAGTAATTTTTTAGGTTCCCACTTACCACTATCATACCTGGAATCAATCTATAAATCTTTCTGACTTTACTTTCGCAATATATTTGAAATTTATCCATTTCTGATATGAATCAACTCCTTGCCTTTTAATTCTTCTCTAGCCTGGATTATCTCATGATTCCCAAATGGTCTCACACATGTGTGTCTGCTATCTATGCTCACAGACTAGTCAGAATACAACATTCAGAGCATTTCTTTTTAAAAAGAGGCAGGATATGTCATTCAGTTTGAACTCTACTTTTGGCCTTCTGTCTTGTTCATAATAAAAGTGAAAGACTTTACATTGTTCTAAGTGACTTACATTAGCTGCGCCCTGCTACTTCTCTGATATCTTTTCCTCTCCTTCTGCCATTTTTTTCACTCTAGCCACATGTACCTCATTTTTCCG
>NW_012099255.1:546183-548663 GCF_000951045.1 Mandrillus leucophaeus
TACTGTTGCTTCTGTGAGTTTTAAAATTCAAACCATATATATTCTTACGAAATTATTTTGTTTCCAATGTTATATTTTCGAACTATCTGTATAATTGTATGAGAGCATGGATTTTTTAATGGCTAGGAAACTTTTTCTGAATGTTTATAGAAGCACATTAATTTATCTTATGGTCTAAATAGGTTATAGAGAAAAACAATACTCTCTTAACTTACAGAAACATGACACAATATTATGAAGGTTGATTGAAGCATTTGATTTCAGAAAATTACTTTTCCACATTAAGAAAGGTGTTTATACAACAACATGACTATTAACTACCAGGCATGATAATTTCTCCACTCTACCAGCTGCTCACATTTAACATTTGCGTAATAGTATGAATAGTGTCTATAGTTATTGGTCTATTTTTATTCTTATTCTATGTGGACACACTTTTATCAAAAAAATCACTTCTTTCATAAGCTTTCTGTTGGGTCTAATTTTCTTTTGTAGTTATATGGTAATGAGGAAATAAAAGTTTTGCTACTAAGTAAGTCTGTTGAGTATTCTAAAACCATATCAAGTTTCATTTTTTTTGATACATTCAGTGAATACTATTTGATTTCAAATCTAATAAATATTCAGCACAGTACAAAAACGTTTCTGTTTTATGGTTTTTATAAGGTGTTCATATTTCTAATAGTTTGTCAAACATGTTGTCTTCTTTGAAATAGGAACCAAATTATACGTTTTCCCTGAAAAATTATTCATCATGTATATTGTTGTATTTTTCCTCTTGCAATACATCTATAACATTTAATAGAAAGCAATATCTTATTATATTTCTGTCATCAGAAGACTTAGTTAAAATATACTGTGAATATGTTTGTAAGTCAATAATTATGTGTAAACACACATATATCCACATGCATCCTTACACATACATGGAACTTTATACCCAATATGTATATCTGTTTGAGCCATAAAAGAAGAGAAATAGAAAACATGTGATTTCTATCTCCTATTATGTATTACCCTGGATTTTCAGAACAAATCTGTCAATCACAATTAATAAAGTCATTTTTTTAAATTTTTTTATCACTGACTTACAATGAATATAAAAAGCCAAAAATTGATAAAATTGAAAGCCTTGAAAATTGGTAAAATGCAAAAAATTTATATTGATGAAATTTTATGATATTGAGATCATGGATTTCTGGGACTTATGTGATAAATTCTAGTATCTAGACCAAGTAAGAAGGCTCACATTGCTTCCCACAATGAAGAAAGGAAATCCAGAAAAGATATGCCTCCATCTTAAGAGGTGAAAAATAAAGTATCAACAGGCAAGCAACTTGCTAATGTAGATTTTGAAACTGGGTTTATGGGGATAATTCTCCAGTAAAAATCCATGCTCATGAACTGGACTTCATAGACATTTCACCTGAAATTCAAAGCACTTCAGAATCGGTAGGAGGTAGAATGGGAGAATTCAAGCAGGTAATTTTAATTTAACAGGATCCAGATTATCTTCTGTTTTCATTTGTCTGGCAGATAGAAAGGTAAATACTTTCGGTATGATAAAGTTTGACTTCAGCTGTAAACATTGCCATGAATTAATAATAATTTAGTGAAATATCACAAATGCACAAAGAAAGAGGCATCCTGAGGCTTAACTAGACGAAACAAATGTGAGCTGAATCAAGAACCAAAAACACTTCCAATACTGAAATTGTGAGACACAGAAAGGTTTTATTCAGTTAATGACATGAAATATAAGTTAAATATATGAGAAAGGAAGAGGAGTCTATGAAAATTAAGATTTGAAAATTTAGAAATTTTAAAAGTTAAAAAATTAATGACTAAATTAAAAAAATACTAAGTTAGTTAAACCACATATTAGATCAAGCTGAAGACGTATCGGGTTGGTCAGTTATATAATAGATTTGAAGCAATAAACTAGAATGCAATTCAGAAAAACAAAAATAGGAAATATGAAAGATTAAGGTGCATATCAAGGAGAATAAAAATATGTAACTTTTATTTGAAGAAGTTTCCAAAGGGATACCTGGAGAATTATAAAAGAGAAAATTATCAAAGCAGTAATGACTGACAGAATTTGTCAGAATTACTGAAAAATTCTCAGTTCTATAAACACAAAAGTAATTAAGATAAATGAATCTGTGACTTAACATATAATAATAAAAATGAAAGAAAACAAAAACCAAAGAGAACCTCTTATAAACAAAAACCAAAGGAAAGACAGTATTTTCAAAACAATTCAAATTAGATGGATGATTGATTTATCAACAACAAATGGAACTAGAAGAACCTAGTATGTTTTCCCTACTGTAGCCTCCTAGATTTTGATGTTTTGTGAGAATATTTTTATGAATATGGCAAAACAGTTCAATTAAAAACAGAATAGTTTGTGTGCATGCAAAATTTCTGCTCATAGCAATTATAAACTCTAAACAAAATATACAAAACGACTATTT
>NW_012099255.1:551738-553746 GCF_000951045.1 Mandrillus leucophaeus
ACCAGCATCATCACTGTTAAATACAAGTGTTTGTAAGAGTTACTGTTTTTGAGAATGGCAAGAGTCAAATAAAGTATTGTCTATTTTCTAGAAACTTAAACTAGTGCCATTTTTAAATTTTTAATTAAATTATTATTATTATTATTATTATTATTATTATTTTGAGATGGTGTCTTGCTCTGTCTCCCAGGCTGGAGTGCAGTGGCACGATCTGGGCTCACTGCAAGCTCCGCCTCCCGGGTTCACGCCATTCTCCTGCCTCAGCCTCCGGGGCAGCTGAGACTACAGGCGCCCGCCACCACACCAGGCTAATTTTTTTGTATTTTTAGTAGAGACGGGGTTTCAACTAGTCTCAATCTCCTGACCTTGTGATCCGCCCGCCTCAGCCTCCCAAAGTGCTGGGATTACAGGCGTGAGCCACCGCGCCCGGCCAGTGCCTCTATTTTTTTTTTTTTTAATTACTTATTTGACTATTTCTGTAATCACCTTAAATAAATTATGTATATTTTAAAGTACACTTAAAATGTCTTCCATGCAATCTTAAAATGAGTTTACCATTCATTTGATAAAATGGCCAAGATTGATGACCTGACTTGACAGATTATTATCTAGAAATCATTGCATGCCCTTTTATAGCTCTGTAGCTTTGTGCAAGGCATTTATATTGTAAAACTGCCTTTTCTAATATCTAAACTAAAGATCATAATATCTACTTACAGCACTATTGACGAGTTCAATTAGATAACGTATTTAAAATCTCTACCACAGAGTCTAGGAGTTTATGAGACATTGATAATTGACCATTTTTTCTTATTACATGATATGGTTTGGCTCTGCGTCCCTAGTCAGATCTCATGTTTAATTATGATCCTGATTGCTTGAGGTAGGGCCTGGTGGGAGGTGATTGAAACATGGGGGCAGATTTCCCCCTTACTGTTCTCATGATAGCAAGTGAGTTCTCATGAGGTCTGATTGAAAGGTATATAGCACTTCCCCTTTTGCTCTCTGTCTCCTGCCACCATGTGAAAACTTGTCTTGCTTCTCCTTCATCTTCTGCCATGATTGTAAGTTTCCTGAGGCCTCCCTAGCCATAACTCCTGTACAGTTTGTGGAACTGTGAGTCAATTAAGCCTCTTTTTCGTCATAAATTACCGAGTCTCAGTCAGGTAGTTTTACTGTTTGTTTGTTTTGGTTTTTGTTTTTTGTTTTTTTTTGAGGCAGAGTCTCCCTCTGTCGCCCAGGTTAGAGTACAATGGTACAATCTCGGCTCACTGCAACCTCCACCTTGTGGGTTCAAGCTATTCTCCTGCCTCCACCATGCCCAGCTAATTTTTGTAGTTTTAGTAGAGACAGGGTTTGGCCTTGTTGGCCACGCTGGCCTTGAACTCCTGATCTCAGGTGATCTGCTCACTTCGGCCTCCCAAAGTGCTGGGATTATAGGTATGAGCCACTGTGCCTGGCGCAGGTAGTTCTTTATAGCAGTGTGACAATGGACTAAGGCATTACCTTTTCACAAATCTCCAACAAGTGTCATGTTTTCAATTGCATTACTGTTGCTTCTGTGAGTTTTAAAATTCAAACCATATATATTCTTACGAAATTATTTTGTTTCCAATGTTATATTTTCGAACTATCTGTATAATTGTATGAGAGCATGAATTTTTTAATGGCTAGGAAACTTTTTCTGAATGTTTATAGAAGCACATTAATTTATCTTATGGTCTAAATAGGTTATAGAGAAAAACAATACTCTCTTAACTTACAGAAACATGACACAATATTATGAAGGTTGATTGAAGCATTTGATTTCAGAAAATTACTTTTCCACATTAAGAAAGGTGTTTATACAACAACATGACTATTAACTACCAGGCGTGATAATTTCTCCACTCTACCAGCTGCTCACATTTAACATTTGCGTAATAGTATGAATAGTGTCTATAGTTATTGGTCTATTTTTATTCTTATTCTATGTGGACACACTTTTATCAAAAAAATCACTTCTTTC
>NW_012099255.1:555919-565640 GCF_000951045.1 Mandrillus leucophaeus
TTTTTATTTAATTTTATTTTACAATCCTTCATAATACCACATAATATGGCAGACATAGTAATATTTGACACTGTGTTCATCAACAAAAATAACAGTATTATTTTACATTCTTTAACTAAAAAATGATTTTTTTTCAGGCATCACACATTCTCAACAACTGGGGTGGTGAAGAGAAGCCATTGTTTACTAAATTGTAAACTACCTCTTGTTGTGAAAACAGCTCTATTCCAGATAGTATAATGTAGGATTTTAAAGACAAGAATTTAGGTATTCTTACATAATACTGCCCATTTACCTTCTACAGGGATTATACAATGCTTTGTTTTTATCAGTCCAGTGCCAACAATTTTACCACCAAGAAGATGAAGGTGTTATAACATGAGAAGATATTAGATAACACTAACCAGGAAGATGTTAGAGAACAACAATAGAAACAACACTTTCCAGTGATGTCCTCTCATAACAGATTTACCAGAATGTCTCTCTCAATTCAGCTCCATAGCATTGCTTTCTAAACTCTCAATGACTTTCTAACTGCCTTCTAGGAGCAAAGGCAAATCATCCCTGGAGAAGTCTCAAATTATCTCTGTAATTTTTAAATAATGTATCCAGCATTTAGTTAAAAATTGATTAGAATAAGAAGAAACAAGATGAAATCTCCAAAATTGCAACAGAGGCAGAAGATCAATATTCTTATAAGAAATTAAAATATTTATTTTCTCAAGAAATTGAAGACCACATGAAAGATTTTAAAAGAGGGAAGTATTGTTTTGACAAAAATCAAATGGAAATGTTAAAACTGAAATATGCAATAACTAAAAATAAGACCTAAAAATAGGGGTTTAACAAAAGATTAGACACAGAAGAGGAGAAGATTAGTAAATAAAGATAGGTCATTGCAAAATATTTTAACTAAAAGAGAAAGGGAAGGAAATAAACTGAGTAAAAGAGCAGGAGTTACATATGGGATACCATGAAATTTCTAACATACTGTGGGAGATATAGAAGAAAGGAAGATAGAAAATGATGCAGAAGAAATAGATGAAAAGACAGATAAGTTTTCCAAAATCATTTAAGACTTCAAGCCATATATTCAATAAACAAAATCTAAGCAGAATAAATGCAAAGAAAGTAATATTTTAAAGTAAAGAATTATCAGGAGACCCAGGAATGGAGAAGGCAAGGACCAGAGAGGATGAAAATAAAAAATCTAGTGACAGTGTCGTTCAAAACTGAAGGCACAATACAGACATTTTAGTACCAAAATAATCTGACCACATTTGTCACCTAAACACCTACACCAGAGAAAACATAAAGCAAAGACTTTTGGCAGAAAGATTATATGCCCAAATAGAAATAAAAAGATGCGAAAATGAATGAAAATCTAAATAAATTGGTAAACATGTAGGTAAATATAAATGAAAGTTAACAATATAAAATAACACTAATAATGTCATGTGGATTTTAAAATATACAGAATTAAAATACATGACAAAAAATAACACAAATTCACTAAGGTTGCATATTGAATTAGTTTTCTAGGATCTTAACACTGAAAAGAATATAACATAAGTATTAATTTATACTCTGCTTTAAATAATCAGAGGAAAATGTTGTAATCTGTAGTTGAACTACTAAGTCAAATAATACATAGCTAAAAAGAATGGATGAGACAACTAGAAAATTAATTTCAAGTTAGTAATTTAAACCACATATTTCAATAATGTTATTAGGTTAAAATAATATAAAACTCCAGTTATAAAGCAAATTTTGTCTAACTTAAAAATACAACAAAATGTCACTGCTGCTTAAAAGAAACACAACTTAAATATATTTTAAAAATTGAAAGTAAAGAAATAAGATATGTCACCCCTATTTTTATCAAGCATGAGCTGGTGGAACTATAGTTGATATCATGTAGTCATTATTAGAGATAGAGAGGTATATTTTAGAGTGATTAGGGGGCTAATACATAGGAAGATATGAAAACTGTTACTGGGCCGGGCGCAGTGGCTCATGCCTGTAATCCCAGCACTTTGGGAGGCCGAGGCAGGAGGATCATAAGGTCAGGAAAGCGAGACCATCTTGGCCAACATGGTGAAATCCTGTCTGTTCAAAAACACAAAAAAATTAGCTGGATGTGCTGGTGTGTGCCTGTAGTCCCAGCTACTCAGGAGGCTGAAGCAGGGGAATCACTTGAACCCAGGAGGTGGTGATTGCAGTGAGATCGCGCCACTGCACTCCAGCCTGGCAACAGAGCTAGAATCTGTCAACAAAACAAAACAAAACAATAACAACAACAAAAACACCTCTAACTTAGTATAAATCAAAAAAACAAATAGTAAAATATAAAGCTACCCACCACCCCCCCCAAAATAAAATCATACTTATTGTCAGAGATTTAAATACACTTCGTCTAGTAACTTATTGAAAAATGGGACAAAATATCAGTATGGTTACAGAAGATTGAAACAGCATATTTAATTATAGCTGGCATTTGCTGAAAATGAGACACTGGAAAAATATCTAAAAGTTTAGAAATTAAGCAATATAACTCTAAATAACTTATGGGTCAAAAGATAACTCACAATTGAAATAAATATTTAATCTGATAAATATTTTGTATACAGAAAAATTTGTTGGTGCATACGTAATCAGAGTTATATGGAGAGTCTTAAATGTATATATTAAAGATAAAAATAGATGCAAATTATTCATTTAAATACTATTTTTAGAAGTTTTGAAAAAAAGCAAAGGCAAAGAAAATAGTAGACAGTAAAAATGTATTCTAATAGCAGAAAAGAATGAAATAGGAGAAAGAAAATAAATAGAAATAAGAAAGACAAATTTGGTTCTTTGAAAACACTAATAAATTACGTAAATACCTGACAAAACTAGTTGAGAAAAATAAGAGAGACAATAGAGAATACTCACATTTTTAATGGATATTACTACAGGTCCTACTGAAAATAAACAGAGATAAAGAAGATATGAACAACATTTTTATCAATAAATTTGAAAATGTAGATCAAATAAATTTCCACATAATTCTAGATAGACAAAAGATTTTTAAAATATTCAACAGTCATTTAAAATATAAGGTCTAGATTGAGGTTCAGCACATTCTTACTTGAAGGACAAAATAGTAAATATTTCAGTTTTGTAAGTCATACAGTTTCAGTCATAACTCTCCAGCTCTGCTGTTGAAGCATGTAACAGCCCAGACAATATACAAATAATCATTATTATGTCTCAGTACAATTTATGAAAATAGACTATAGTTTGCTAATACTATTCTACCGGTCCTCACAGTGAATATAAGAGAAAACTTAACTGTAACTTCCAGAACGGAGTGAGAAAACGCATTTTGCACTATGCCAGAACACCTTTCTCTTAACAAGCCTGCTCTCAGAGAAAAACAAAACCAAACTAAATGAACAAACAAACAAAAAGATTTTACCAGAGCCTAACCTGCTGGGGTTTTACCAGTGCCTAAACATTTAGAGGAAGGAAATACCCAGCTTTATCCCCTTATAGTCATCCTATCCCACTTAAGGGGTAAAATAAATACTGAGAAGCACAGGTAAAGTTCACAATCCAGAGACACAGCTTACCAAAGGGTGATATAGTCATAAGACTAAAACATGTCTTTATAGTCTTATGTGACCCACTCCGCTTATCCAATGTGCATCACCCCCCAACCGTTACGATTATTATAAAAGCCTACTTACCCTAGTTTCATCTACACAGTACATCACGACAATCAACCTTTCAACAAAAAGTTACAGAATATATTAAAAATGCAAAAACTACCAGCTTAAAGAGTACGAATACACACCAGAACCAGAGTCAGCAATGACAGGAATGTGGAATTAGACAAGAAATTTAAAATAAATATTCAAGGGCTTTATTAGAAAAAGTAGAAGGCATGAAAGCATATATGCACAATGTAAGCAGGGAGATGGATAGTCTAAGAAAAAAATGAAAGTAATAGAAAACATTGTAACAAAACTAAAGAATACCTTGCATGAGCTCATTAGTAGACAAGACTCCCCAGAGGAAAATATTTCTGAGTTTGAAGATATGACATTGCCTACTTCCAAAACTAAAAAGTAAAGAGAAAAAAAATGGCAAAATCAAAACAATACAGAAACAAAAACCAGAACAGAATTTACAAAAAATATGAAACAAATACAAAAAATATAATTTATGCCTAATTATATGCCAGAAGGTGGAGGGAGGAATAAAGCAATATTTAAAGCAACAGTGTCAGCAAATTTCCCCAAATTTATCAAGCACCAAACTGTAGATACAGAAAACTCAAAGAGACCAGACACGATGTCATATACCTGTAATCCTAGCACTTTCAGAGACTGAGGAGGGCTGTTCACTTGAGGTTAGGAGTTGAGACCAGCCTGGCCAACATGGTAAAACCCTCTCTCTACTAAAAACACAAAAAGTAGCCAGGCAAGGCGGTTCATGCCTGCAATTCCAGCTACTAAGGAGGCTCAGGTGGAGAATCACTGGAACCCAGGTGGCGGAGGTTGCAGTGAGCTGGGATCATGCCACTGCACTCCAGCCTGGGCAACAGAATTAGATTCTGTCTCAAAAAACAAACAAACAGACAAACAAAAAACAAACAAGCAAACAAAAACTCAAAGAATACCAAACCAAAAAGCAGAGTAAGTGACAAAAAAGAGAGAGGAAAAAAAATAAAGAACACATGTATCTAGACATATCATATTAAAACTTCAGAAAATCACAGATAAAGAATCTTGAAAGAAGCCAGAGGGAGGAAACAAGGTCCACAATTATCTATATAAGGGCCAATGTAAGGTTAACACCTCATTCTCCTCAGAAACTATGCAAGCAAGAAAATAGGGGACTGAAATATCCACTACACTGAGAGATAAAAAAAATATAAACCAAAATTTCTGTACCTAGCAAAACTATTCTTCAAAATTGAAAAAATAATAAAAACTTTCTCTGGCACACTATATTGAGGAAATTTGTGGCCAGTACACCTGCCTTGCAAAAAAATTGTTAAAAGAAGTTCTTGGGTGAGGCATGCAGATCACCTGAGGTCAGGAGTTCCAGACCAGCCTGACCAACATGGAGAAACCCTGTCTCTACTAAAAATACAAAATTAGCTGGGTGTGATGGTGCATGCCTGTAATCCCAGCTACTCGGGAGGCTGAGGCATGAGAATCGCTTGAACCTGGGAGGTGGAGGTTGCAGTGAGATGAGATTACACAATTGCACTCCAACCTGGGCAACAAGAGTGAAACTCCATCTCAAAAAAAAAAAAAAAAAAAAAAAAAAGAAAAAGAAGTTCTTCTACAGAGATGGAAAATGGCGTAGGTCAGAAACTGAGCTCTACATACAGAAAAGAAGAATGTTGGAGAATAAATAAATAAAGATAAAAAGTTTCAGGTTTCTTATTCTAAATTGATCTAACAGATAAGAGTTATTCGAAGTAATTAAAGCAAAAGCTCACACAAGAAAAACAATCTACATAGATTGTCTATATCTATATATCTCTATATATATTAAATAAATTGAGTCAATAATGAATATTCTTCTTAAACAAAAAGCACCATACCAGGATAAGTTCACTGGTAAATTTTATCAAATATTAAAAGAAATAATTGCACCAATTATTTATAATCTCTTCCAGAAGATACAGAGAGAGGCTTCCCAATTAATTCTATGAGACCAGCATTACTATAATACCAAATCCAGATGATAACATTACATAGAAAGATAATTACACACCAATAGCTCTCATAAACATGAATGCAAAAATCTCCAATAAAACTATTAGCAAATTGAATCAAGCAAGGTATAAATAGCATGATATATCATGAACAAGTAGAATTTTTGCCAAGAATGCAAGGCTGGTTCAACGACAGAAAAACAGTTAATGTAACCCATCACATCCATAGGCTCATAAACAAGAATCATATGACCATATCATTAAATATATATTTTTTAATTCACACAATTTTTAACCCATTAATAATAAAAACCCTCAGTAAGCTTGGAATAAAGGGAAACTTTCTCAACTAGATTAATCACCAACTAATATCATATTTAATAAGGAGAAATTCAACCAATGCTTTTTTACTAAGGAATAAGGTAAGGATGTCTCCTCTCACCACTACTTTTCGATATCATCTTGAAAGTCCCAGCTAAAGCAATAACAAAAGACCAAAACATAAAAAAAGACAAAAACATAAATAGTACACAGTACGGAAAAGAAGAAATTTTTTTTTACAGACTACATGGTTACTTTTCTATTTTTTTAAAATTTGCAAGTAAATGAAAACTCCTGAACTAGTTAGTAATTATAGCAAGTTTGTGGGATATAAGATTATACACAAAAGCCAGCTGCTTTTCTGTATATCAGTAATTAAAAATGAAATTTAAATTTAAAAAGACATTACCATTTAAATTAGCACCTCAAAAATGAAATACTTAGGTATAAAGCAAATATGTTCAAAATTATATGAGGACAAATATAAAACGCTGATGAAAGATAACAAGGAAAAAGTAAATAAGTGGAGAAATACTCTATGTTCATGGGTAGGAAAGCAAAACATTACCAAGATGTCAGTTTTCCTATCTCAATATATAGATTTAATATAATTTTCATCAAAATTCCAGCAGGTTATTTTGTGCATATCAACCAACCAATTCCAGATTATATGTGAAGATAAAATACCCAGACTAACAAGTCAATACTGAAGGAAAAGAAAAATATTAGAGGACTGACTCTCTCTAACTTAAAGACAAACTATAAAGTTACAATAATCAAGACATGTGACAATGATGAAATAGACAAATAGATTAATACATTAGAATAAAGAGTTCAGAAGGAGACCCACATACTTATAGTCAACTAATTGATCTTTGACAAAAAACAAAAGCAATGCAATGAAGCAGAGATAGTCTTTTCAACCAATGATAAAACAATGGATCTTAGACATTACATGCAAACAAATAATCTACACAGATCACACAATCTTTACAACAATTAACTCAAAATAGATTATAGACACAAATGTAAGAGCCAAAACTAAAACTCTTAGAAGATTACATAGGAGAAAACCTTGATAACCTGGGAAATGGTGATGACTTTTTAGATACAACATAATCAGCATCATCCATGAAAAAAAATTGATAACCTGGACTTCATTACAATTTAAAACTGTTGCTGTGTATATGACTATATGTCACAAAAACTAGGATAATAGAATTGCAAACATATATTGATAAAGGTACCATATCCAAAATATACGCAGTAACTCGAAATTAAGAAAAACTGATTTTAAACCTGGGCAAAAGATCTGTACACATATTTCACCAATGAAAATACATAAATGGCAAGTATGAAAATGAAAAAAATGTTAAAAATCACGTGTCATTCGATAATTAAGCATTAAAATAATACTTAGATACCACTACACTTCTGTTGAAAGAGGCAAAATCCAAAACACTGAAAACACCAAATGATGGCAAGGATGTGAACGAGATGGAAGTCTCATTTATTTCTGGTGGGAATACCGAATAGTATAACCACTTTGGAAGTGAGTTTGGTATTTCTTATAAAAATAAAACATATTAATACCATATGATGTAGCTATCACATTCTATAATATTTACCCAAATGAATTGAAAACATATCCACACAAAAACTATACGTAAATATTGATAGCAGCTTTAATCATAATTGACAAAATCTGAAAGCAACCAAGCAACCAAGATATTCTTTAGTAGATAAGTTGATAAACTATGGTACATCCAGACAATAGAATACTATTCAGTGCTGAAAAAAATAAATGAACTACCAAACTATAAAAAGACATAAAATAATATCTTAAATGCAAACTACTAAAAGAAAAAAGCCAATCTGAAAAGATTTTGTACTGGATGATTTCAACAATATCATTCTAGAAAAGGCAAAACTATGAAGAGAGTAAAAAGATAAGCAGTTCCCAGGAATTAAGGGAGAAGAAGAGATGAATAGGAAGAGCAAAGAGGATTTCTGGGGAGGTGAAACTTTTCTGTAGATTGTGCATACACATTACTAAATATTTGTCAAAACCCATAGCATAAATAATGCCAAGAGTGAACTGTGATGTAAACTATGGACTTTGGGTTATGATGATGCCACAGGATCCTTCAGGTGTTGCTTTGACAGCTGGAAACCTCTGCGGTTGTCAGTGCCCCTGCCTGAGTTTCCCTCATGCACAATGGGCTCGTTCGACCTACTGGGACCGGCAGGTTATGCTCTGCTTGCGCTACCAGCCTGGATCCCATGCCTGCCAAGGGCTAGCGAGGTGCAGAGGAATTGGGGATGTGTGAGCGAGTGAGTGCAGGGCCACTGCACACAGCCAGGCATGCCAGCTGCTGTGGCAGGGTGGGCAGCTCCAGACACTGTTACAGGCACTGGCTCCAGGCGAGGCAATAGCTGGACTAGGCGTACCACAAGCAGATTCTGCTGCAGGTGCCAGTATCAGGTCAGGAAAAGGGGAATGCCGTGGTCCCAGAAAACATGGAGACGCCAACAGCTGTAGAGTTCCTAGGATTGGTAGGTGTGCTTCAACTCTCTCATTCTCACCACCCACAGCTCTGCAAATGGGCAGGGACATGTTTCAGCTCCTTCAGTCCCATGCTTTGCTCTGTCCAGTGGCTCCCGGGCTCCCCTCCACTACTTCGTGTCACTGGAGCAGGAAGGCTATAGTGTTAAAGCTCTGGCTTGGAAAATCCTGTGGCCTGGGCCCTGCAAAGGGTGGCTGCACTTCAATTCTGGTCAAGCAAACAGGAGCATGTTACCATCCAGAGTTCAGCAAGCTGGCCAAGAACGTGTTATAGCCCTTTTCATGTCCTCCTTTTGGTGGATCCCAAATTCTTGTCCTGTCTCCAGGAAGAATGCAGTTATGTGGACAAATGGAGAATGAGCAAGACATGGAAGAGTTTTCCTGATAGAACAGCTCTCAGTGAAGAGGATCCCCCAAGTGTGTAACTCCTACAACAGGCAGGGACTCCCAAACCTGTGGCTGAGTCCAGGGTTTCATGGGCTTGGAATGGAGGAAGTGGATTCTGATTGGTCCATGGGCAGGAGGACGTGCATTCTGATTGGTCTATGGGCAGGAGGAAGTGCATGCTGATTGGTCCATGGGCAGGCCTGGAAAAAGCACCATTTGATTGGCTAAAAAGCATCAAGGACGTTTTCACTGTGGATGGTGAATTCTACCCAGAACTGGCAGCCTACTTTTCAGTCTTCAGGCTGTCTTTGGCTTGAAGCTTGGGTTTTAGTGCCCCACTCCCTCCCTTCCTGCCTAAGAATTTGTCTGCCTCCTGCCACTATAGATATTTCAATGTAGGTTAATTGATTGTAATATACATACCAGTGTGGTACAGCATATGGATAGTGGGGAAGATTGTGTGTATATACAGACAGGGGGTGTATGAGAACTCTGTACTTTTGTTAAATTTTGCTATAAAACTGAAACTACTTAAAAAAATACAGTTTATTAATTAAAAAAAACAGAGGCTTGGATATTTTAATACAAAATATCTCATATTTAAAGCATTGTAGGGTCCAGTGGAAATATGACCAAAGGCTGAATTTTAGTCTGTAGGCAACTTTCCGCCTATGTGTGTGTAGAATGCTGTGTAACATAGCAGAAAAAAGAAAATAATCTTATTCACCTTC
>NW_012099255.1:567590-568504 GCF_000951045.1 Mandrillus leucophaeus
TTTTTTTTTTCTTTTTAGTATGTTCCAAGATCTAGGTTTTAGAAAAACAAGAGTTAATACTTCTTAAAAATTATGAATCCATGGAAGCTTAAGGGAACAGTAGACAGGTTCTAATTCTGTTTTCATCACCTATTAATTGTGATACCTTGGACAAGTTACACAACTCCATTTGACTTTTCAAAAAACTGACTTTAGACATATAATTGTATTTACCTATAGGTGTTGTAACAAATTACTGCAAATTTGGTGGTGTAAAATACAAATTATGTTACAGTTCTAAGTTCAGAAGGCCTAAAATCAAAGTGTTGGCAGGGCTGTATTTCCTCTAGAGGCTCTAGGTTAGAATCCATTTTCTTGCCTTTTACAGCATCTAGAGTCCACCTGCATTCCTTGGTTCGTGATCCCTTCCATCATCTTCAAAGCAAACAACACAACATCTCCAAATCTCTTCTTCTCTCTCACTCTCACTCTCATTCTCCTCCTCTCATCAGGCTCACATCTCTTTGTCTGATTCTCTTTGTCTGATTTTGCGTGCACTGATAAGTACCTTTGTAATTATATTTGTATCACCTAAATAATCTCCCCCACTGCAAGATTCTTCATTTAAGCATATCTACAAGGTTCCATTTACTATCTAAGGTAATATAATCACAGGTTCTGGAAATTAGGATATGGATATGTCGAGGTGGAGGGAATATTATTTGGCTTACTATAGTAACATTTACCTTAATTTAAATATATAAATATTTTGTATAAAGGATTGACCTATCATAAAGGTCTCAAACATAATTTTTTATCTAAAATATAATTTTAGACATTATTAATATTTCTAAATATTAAAATTTTAATATGAATATAATACTCAATACAAAATATTTTTTGTGCTACATGTGTACATATCATACATATTAAAT
>NW_012099255.1:569554-570796 GCF_000951045.1 Mandrillus leucophaeus
TTTAAGAACGTGGTTCCACATATGAATACAATGTTAATTTATAGAAAACAGGGATTTTGAAAGATTGAATTATATAATGATAACATATCTTAAAAATCAAACAATAAGATGCTGAAATAAGCTTGGGAGCCTAATATAGTAACATAATTGAAGAAACTGGAGTATAATATCTTGGCAGCATGTCCAATTTTACACAATAATAGATTGTGTCTAAGTGTTAACATCTCAACCTGTTTAGCCAGAAGTCGCAGTCTTATGTGTCTGTGTCAAGTTATTTAGCTTCATCTGTCACCGTTTCCAATTTCCATCATGCCTTCTATCCCTGCTTTGGAAAGGACTAAAATAATTAAATACAGCATTTCATTCTTCACAATGACAATTTTCACACTGTCATTTTTAAATAATAAAACAAACAGTCTCAAAATCTATGCTTCTCAAATTAATTTGTACACTCTTGTGAAAGGATTTTGTTTATCTAGTTATTCACTTTATTTTATATTTCACAATATAAGCTCCTACTGATCTCTAAACCCTTTTAGTAAGTCATGATATTTTATCTACAAAAGCAGTGGAGCAAATTATAATTTTATTGACTATTTAATATATGTGTTTGGCAGTATGAGATCCACTGAAAATGTTATATTAAAGTTAACATTAGGAAATCTTGGTGTCACACTTGAAAACAAGGCTGTGATGCCTGTTTTCTGTATAAATAAACTTTACTTTCATATGTATGACAAAAATCTTAATTCACAGGTTACATTTATGAGATTTATTTCATATTATGGCTTACTGCACTTCCTATAGTCTATGAATTGAAATGTAAAATGTCAGTTGATTCCATAGTGTGAGCCAAATCACAGCTGATAGAGTATAGTGGTGACTATTTAGGATGGTAAAACCAACTTGCTAAACATGTACAGATACACAGACATACACTCAACATCAATCTCAATCCATACTTTACTACTTGTAAACTTGAGTGAGCTTGGCATCAACCAGATAACAGAGAAATACACATTGTACGTTCAATAGGTATGGTACCTTGTTTATTGCATGTAACATGCAGATACATTTTGTATTCAGCTAGATATTGTACATTAGTAAAGTGATGTTTCTTTCTAGTAGAATAATAGAAATACAAACCCAGTGAAGTGACAGGAAATATTACTTAAATAAATAAAAATTGAACAGTACAACTCAGTGCAATGTTATAAGGAATAATTGGAATAAAGACCATTA
>NW_012099255.1:572221-573795 GCF_000951045.1 Mandrillus leucophaeus
AAATAATTTTTATAGGATTAAATTCTCATTACCACTTAAAGTAATAAGTCCTATAATTTGTAAGATTAAAAATTACATTGAAAGTGATTTTTCAATCCTGTTGATCCCTTCATTCTTCATGACTGATAGTTAAGAGGGTAACAAAATATTTTCAAAATAAAAATTGTGTATTTAAGCCAAAACTTTTAGAAAAACTCAAATTCCCTTAGTAGATAAATTTACATAATATTTTCAGTGACTAGTTTCTAAATACATAATAACAAAGAATATTGAACATACCTATTTACATGTTATAAAATGAAAGGTCATTACTATTTATAATTATCTACAATGTTTCTTTTAAACGTAAGTACATAAGTTATTTTATACAGGAGACCCAACATGATTTAAGAATTACCTTGAAAATCTTCTCTATAATTGAAAAGTCAACTATCAATAATTTGTTCACATATTTAGCTAACTTCCAATTGATGGCATTAATTTCTGTTTCTCATATCTTAATGTAAATCTTTTTGATGTATTTATCAATTTACCAGAAAAAAATATTAAACAGGTGAGATATAGAAAGAGTAATGTTTGCCTGTGTCACTGATATAAATTGGGAGCATTGTTATAAATGAGGTTTTCAAAATTTATTAATTTTTTTACTCTTGTTACACAGATCTGTCATGAATAAAATGGAAACATTTTAATGAAAGAAATACTGCCCCTCTTTTTCTTCTTCTGTTGGTTGAAAAGTTGCTTAAAAATATGATTGTAGCATTTCTATGTCTAAGTAAACATTCTAAGCACAGCAGCATGTGAAAAACCATGGGAATAAAATTCAACTACTTTAATCTTTCCATTTACTTAATAACTAAATAAAAATAGGTCTAAAGACTAAATGATGAACAGACTTACATATAATTTGTTAGCAAAAATTCTTATGTTTCTAGATATGTTGGAAGTGTAATTACAATAAATTATGTTTTTTCAAAGAATATTGCCTTGTATTACACATTGAAAATGCATATAAATATTTTAGTTTCTTATTTACATAGAAGAAACACAATTAGTTTTGCTTCAATAACTTAAGCAAACCTTAAAATGATAAACCAGCTCAACATGTGTATATATTTAGCATGGCTTTTTATTTGGGAAAATTAAAGTTTCTTCAAAAGTAAAATTATAGAATTGTGTTTATTATTTTTTGTTGCATAAAAACTTTTCTATGTAATATTATCCAAGAAGAGAAAACTCTTCAGGGGAGGCATATGGTCTTTATTAGGTTAGGTACACCTAGCACAATGCATAACTCATACAAGATGCTTAATAGTCATTGTGTGTCATGTAAGAAGTTGCAATTAATGAAATATAGTTTTTTTTTTTATTTTGTTTTGTTTTGCTTTTTATGACAAAGTCAACCTCATGGATTCAGGCAATTCTCCTGCCTCAGCCTCCCGAGTAGCTGGGATTACAGGCATGTGGCACCACATCTGGCTAGTTTTTGTATTTTTAGTACAGATGGGGTTTCACTATATCGGTCAGGTTGGTCTTGAACTCCCGACCTCATGTGATCTGCTGCCTCAGCCTCC
>NW_012099255.1:578981-583423 GCF_000951045.1 Mandrillus leucophaeus
ATATTAACTCTGATAATGCAATTTTTTATTATTAAAATTACTTTAATTCTTATTTCTTCATAATCATTGAATAAAACAAAATGTTAATGATCCAAATATCTGCTAGCATTGAATTGAAAAATAAAATAATTCTGTAGGGATGTGAGTAGCCACATTCTGAAATATGGATTCAAAAATACAGAAACTGTTTTGGAAATTCCATAATATTTCTTTAATTGCATTTTCCTAAGATCTATAACCCATGGTTTTAAGGAATGATATCTGCTCTAATAAAAAATAGTTTATGATGGACAAAGTATTATGTCTTATTTATTCTCCAAACAGTAAATAACAAGAGTATTCTCTGGAAGAGCATTATTCTAATTAGAAGATAAATATCACACAAGCCTTCAAATTTTTATTGAAGGTGATACTACTTTGCAAACCAAAGATACAAATGAATTAGAATGGCTCTACAAAATATGGGTTTTGATGTCAGATACCATGAATTAAACATTTCACTGCATCAATTACTACTTGTGTGAACCTGAGAAATGCACATAATCTGCTTATCTATAAGTGGAAATATTTATAGTAGTATTCATAAGGGTATTTATGATAATTAAATTCTTGTTACTGTGTCTGGTATGGATAGCATATACATAATTCTATCAATAGAACACAAAAGTATTAACATTATTACCACTTTTAAGATAGTTCTCATATTTTACTTGTAACTTTTATTTCATGACATCTATATTCAGATTCTCTAATATACTTTCATTTTTTGCTTTTTTGCTTTTGATTATCCATTTTCTTTTAAGAAACATGATGTCTTGTTTACGCATTTAAATTATTCTTATACTATTCATTGTAATGTGCTTTAGGCTTGTTTTTAATCTATAGCTTTTGCCTTAACTCTTTAAATAATGTTTCCTTAACATTATTTAAAGATCTTTTCTAACCCTGTTTTCTAACTATACATATATGTAGTTAGTCGATAAACACTTGATGGCTGATTGGGTTTAGAAGAGAAGTGAAAAAACTCTTAAGTCTTTGTAAATCTTAAGTAATTAATTTATAAAGTAGTGAAACTGTTCTATCAAAAAAGGATGAATATCTTACCTATAAAGGAAGATAATAGGAAACTTGCTAGGAATCATACTATGTTAAATGGTCAAGCCTTTTTCAGAGTTCAGAAAACCCAGAAACCTTGCAATAGAAATCATCTTATTTTGAGAAATTTTATAGTCATGAGATTAGTCTGCCACAATATCACTATAATGAATTTATGTTTTTATTATTGTACTACTCTAATAAAGTTGTCATTATTCCTACAGTGTGTATGAAGCTCCAATATCCAGACTCATATATGGAAAACTACTAACAATATATTTTTTTAAAACAACTTTTCTTTGAAAACCCTAAGTCACTCATCAACTATAATCAGTTTTTTAGGGAATAAGGCTTTTTCCACTGATAGTGTATATACAATTTTATTTTTATATTGATTCAGAAGAAATGCAACAAGTCTAATATTTTCTCCAAATATTGCAGAATTTTCAGCAGAGTAAATAAAACTACATAGCAAGTACCATCTCCACACAAACTGAAAAGACAGACCGTCCACACTTCAAAATAATTAAGAAAAGAAAAAACCATCAAATCCCAGTGAACTCCCTATTTTAATCAGTTCCATTACAAATTTATGTGGCAAGCTTACAAATTTTTGTGACAAGCAATGCCAGTCCAAGATAAACGTTAGGGGGAACGAAAAGAAAATCTAGGTAAATCTCAGTTTTCAAGAATAAGTTAACCCTAAGCATAAAATCTTTTTATAAGTAGTGGTTCTCAGCTTGGGGCATTTTCCCTTTCAGAGGACAATTCGCAATGCCTGGAGGCATTTTTATTTTTCACATTGGACAAGTGGTTACTATTGGTATCTAGTGGGTACAAACCAGAGAGGCTGGTAAATATTCTACAATACACAAGAAAGTCCCCCACAGGAAAACAAAAACAAAAACAAAAAAATGCAGTCTAAAATGTCAGTAGGTCCGTTGTTGTAAAACATTGAAGGGAAGGTCATTATGTATGATTTGCCACAGAATTTGAAAGACCTAGGTACTAGGATAAATAAACATGTAAAGAGAGGGGCACCAATTAGCATTTCAGTGGTGATGGGGAAAAAGTGCAAATGACAGAAAATTTAGAATACAATAAAAAAAAAATCACAGGAAATAAAATCTTTTACCACCAAAAAGAAAACTTTTTTGAATCTGTAATCTGCTACACTGATAAAAAGATAATATCTAACTAAAAATATTTTAAATCATCACAAATTCTCATAGTGCATGGAAAATTGAAAATATTTACACATCTTTCTTGCAAATATTATGATATGTGATTAACATGCATCTGAAGAAAATTTCTTGCCAAAGTCTATCACAAAGTAGAAAAACTATATGGGATGATATTTTAAGTAAAATATATTCAAACAAGTATTTATGGATATGAAAAGCACATTGAAACAAAAATTATTTTAAACTTAAAAAAGGTATGAACAAAGCACGAAATATTGAAAGTTTATTAAACTCAGGATATAATGAAAGAGAATAATGAATAATTTAGAAATAAAAACTAAATCACAGGAAGATAAATAATTGATATTTTATGAGTATTGGGTAAAGGTAAAACAGAAAGAGAGAGTGAGTGGAATGAGATAGAGAGTTAAAATGGTCATAAATTTAGTAAAAAAAAATCAAGAACAGAATAACATTTGTATAATAAATGGTCCTGGGAGGGTAGTGGGAAGCAAAAATTAAATGGTGAAACAAAGTTAATTGTTTGAAACTATAATCCAAAAAAAATTTCCAGAAACAGACTCAATTTAGAAATCTAAATATTGAAAGGATCCGAAAGTCATCTGAGAATATTATCCCCAGACAATAATCTCCAATATATATTCTAGAAAAATACATTACATCAAGATAAAAAATTCCTTAAGCTTTTAGACAAAGCATCAAATAAAGTACAAGAGTAAAATATTTAAGGTGACATCAGACTTTTCCAATGCAGCATATAAAGCAAGTCATCAACAGAGCAGCTGTTTCAAGACCCAATAAAAGAAAATGAAGCCTAAATATTTTATAGCTAGCTAACCTGAACTTCAGATGTTAAGGCTATGAAAAAGTTTTAAACATACAAGTGGTTAGGGATTTCTGTATCGATAAGAATTTCATGGATTTACTACAAGTTAATCTTTATTCAACCAAGACAGGACTGAAAAAACCTTAGTAAAAGAACTGTAGGTGGGTATAAAACATTTATATATTAATATGCCTCAGACTAAAAATAGACGGCGATGAGGGTAGAAGACTAATGCACAAACAGATCTGTTTGACAAAATAATGCAACCTTAAAAAAGATGATGGAAAGGAAAACAGGGAAGAATAATCTTATTAATTTTTTGTATGAGGCAATAGGTAAGAGTTAAAGTGTACCATTTAAAAATGACAAACTAGTTAAAATCTAAACAGGGAACTTAGGGTCTTAAGGTATAATTGCAAAGCTAACTGGAACAAAAATATGAAGCATGTGAAATATAAATTTATTTTTAAAAGACGATAATATACATTTTGTCAAAAAACAATGTATTCACCCACACATTTAATTATAAAATAATATGATGGGGTGGAAATTAAATATCAATTATATCAATAAAAATGACTTTCTTTCATTGACAAATAAGAAAATCCTAATCTAGATGACAAGGCAAGATGCAACTATTATCTGTAATATGGATATAAATTAAAATTAATCAGAAATGCTGAAATTAAAGTGTAGTCAAAGACATACCCAAAATAAGGGAGAAGAACAAATGTAAGAATACCCACCATGGTATTTTACAAAAGTATAATTCAATTAATCAGCATCAAATGTGAGAGGTTTGTTTTACTGCTAAAAGTCATAATTTACAATGAAGAAATAGTGTTCCTCAATATTTGTGGACTAAATTAGTCAGAAATTATCATTATGAAACAAGAGCTACAGATGATGTAATGCTATATATGGAGGTAAACATTAATAGTAGGGGAATCAGTACTAGAAAAATCAAATGAACATTAACAAAAAATAGTTAAGAGTATTAAGAAACCTAAAATAATGAATAAACTAGATATAATAACTATATATTAAATTCACTTCTTATACTTGAAAATATATCTTTATAACAAAAAAAGTGTTGTTTGTTTGTTTGCTTTTTGCGTGGCAACACTGCTATTTGCCCAGCCCACATCCATTCTCACTTTCACTCCTCATTTCCCAATAATCTCTTGTACCAGGTGGTGATCTTGTGACCCAATACTAGCCAGTAAGTTGTTAGACAATCTTTTTGGGGACTTTCGAGATGTGGGTGTTACTGTGGTTGTCTAATTTTGTTGTTTTAATTTTCTCAGGGGAATAAA
>NW_012099255.1:583663-596714 GCF_000951045.1 Mandrillus leucophaeus
TATTTTTCACATATGTATTAAAAATTGTTTTTCTTTGTATATGAGAAAGTGAAAATCTGAAATTTTTAGTTGTTCCTATCCCTCAGAATTCTTAAATTTGTTATTTTAATTTAGTTAATTACACTCAAAACGTAAGAATTAAGGGATATGCTGTACTAATAGCTCTTATGTGGGTAGTGACTTTAGATACTTAAAAATTTAAAGAGCTTTTTCTATGGCCTCTCGTCTTCTTCGCATAGCTGATTAAATTAAAACAGAACCAAAAGGGGTTGCAAACAGATACTGAAGCTGAATTACAACAGTGACAAAAGTCACAGCATATTTTGACTACAGCATATTATCCTCATAGGGTTGAAAATGTGAACTTAAAATGACAGCAAGATTGAAGAAAAATTTCCAGCAGTTACAAAGATATTAGGATTTAAGTAGACTTCAGCATTTTTGAAGAAGAAGAAATCGAGTTACAGATGGCATACATTGAAATACATTAGGCTTTGAGAAATGGAGATTACTTAGGATTTGTGAAGGAAAATTGAAAACCATAAAATCTATTGAGAGTAGAACATTCTATTCAGGCTGGAGAGAATGTTTAAGATTACCTTGAATGTGTCTCTATGTTTGGCGAATACATGTCTCAGCATTTTAGTATATTTATAAAAATGAAAAAGAAAATGAAGAAGCACAAGTATGCAAGAAAAAATGTAATCTTAGTGTCTCTTTTAATGAGAATATTTTTGCTTGCTTAATTAATGTAAGAAAACAGATGATGCCAGAAACATATTCACTGAAATATGTTCTTTACCTTTACTCCAAATTACATGCATTAATTTATGTTTAGCAAAGTAATAGGTTTTGATGACACTTAAGATAACTAAAGTCTCAATATATCAGCTGAGACTACAGTTGTTTACGCCATTCATTAATGCCTGAATTCATATTTATTCAGCTTCATCTTCTCTGGGGTTTTGGGATACAATTGTGAGCAAAGTAAAAACATTGTCTCCTTTATCCTGGAGGGATGATGAAGAAACAGACAGAAAGATTGCACCATGACAGACAATAAACTTCAAATATAAAAAGATTAGTAAAGTGTATTTATATATTAAGTTGATAAAATATTTTGGGAGAGGGTGAAAGTAGAACATGTAAAGGACATTAGGCATGTTATGAATTCTTAATTCATAGGTATCTTTAATTACTTTTATCTAAAAAATAGGAAGACACTTGTATTATTACAGCTACAGTGATATCAATTTCTCATTCAAAATGTCTATAAACCACAACCACAGCAAGAACAACAGAGCCTTTCTCACCCCCACCCCACAAAATAAAGAAATAAATAAATGAACCCACAACAATTGCCATAAAGTTGAGAGAGAACAGTGTTGCCTTGGGTGAGGAAAATGTGGTTTTAGTTAGAATAGATATTCACTCTCTTGTCAATAAAGGTGTAACAAATTATTCTAAAGTGGATCTTCCTCATGAGCATTAGAACAGAGATCAACGTTACAAATGTATTTTCTAACAAAATAAAAACAGGCTCATAAAAATTTTGTCCCAAAATTAACTCAAAGGGAAAGTTGGGAATTGCTGTATAACTTGAAAGAACAGTTAGGAAAATACTAATGCATCAGTACGGAGTATTGCAGCACTACGCACACCCCTAACTGAAAAATCTAGATCATGGCTTATATAAATTATTCTTACCAAACACTGCAAAAGAGATTTCTGCCTATTGTTAATATTTATTTGTTTGTTTGTTTGTTTATTTATTTATTTTTGAGATGGAGTCTCACGCTGTCGCTTGGGCTGGAGTGCAATGGTGCAGTCTCAGCTCACTGCAACCTCTGCCTCCTGGATTCAAGTGATTCTAGTGCCTCAGCCTCCTGTATATCTGGGATTACAGGCGCCCGCTGCCACACCTTGCTATTTTTTTGTATTTTTAGTAGAGACAGGGTTTTGCCATGTTGGCCAAACTGGTCTCAAACTCCTGACTTCAGGTGGTCCACCCGTCTCAGCCTCCTAAAGTGCTGGGATTGCAGTGTTGAACCATCTTGCCCAGCCAAATTTATTTAAAAGAGGAAAATAGTCTTACGGATAGGGAGTTTACTGAGGTATGCTTTATTTGAATAGCAACTTTGTCATTTCAAAAATGACATAACATTGAACAGCTTTAAATCAATGAGAGGAAAAATCTCATCCTGAATTTTAGCATAGCACTTTTGAGTTTTTCAAGGAAAATCATCTATAAACACATTTTAGCCCTGAAGAAGTTTTCACCAGCAATGATGAAATCATTTTTGTAGTGGTTTGCAAAATTATCCTCTAACAAATGCCAGAAATCAGTGCCTATGGATGTAAGCAAAAAGAAGCAGAATGACTGGTTAAAATTTGCATAAAATAAAAGAAGTTATATGACTGTAATATAAACTTGTCTGAAGATATTAATTTCTTGCTGGAAATTTGTACTATTTACAAAAAATAAATATAGCATGTGTCCAGAATTTGTCTTGCCTTCCAAATTTACTTTGTTAATTTAATGTATTTATCAAAAGACTATTTAACATATAAAACACCATTATAGAACTTTTAAAATTCTGCAAAATTGTTAATGTTGTAATTAAGCACCATTGATTATTATCTGTTTATGTTCAAAATCATAATAGATGATTATTTTAAAGCATAGTGTGAATATTTTTAAGTTTTTAAAAATTGATTGATGAGAGTAGGTCGAATAGAATCCAAGTCTTTTGTTAATGCCAAACTATGAATAAACTGTATGTTTTGTCAAAAGTTCTCCAAAACACTTTACATAAATTTCTAAATCAGCATACTTTCATTACTTCATACTAACCCAATGGAAGTAGATTTGAGGCATAAGAAGTTTATTTCAATGATGATAATATGTTTGTGCTACATTGTACTAGCGATAAAGAGAGAAAGGTTGTCCTTCAGAAAGCATCACATTTATGAGACCCGAAAATAGCAATAGTAAAGAAACGGGATTTAGTTCTTACATAGGATGCATTTTAGGAAGAGAAAATCATTTGGGAGAATAAAACTTGCATCTCTGATTTAATAATATTTTTAAACCTAGCTAAGTTTCACTAATTCACTCATGTGCATAGATTACTCCCAACATCTTTACTGTAATATTTTACATAAATATAAACTAAAATGAAATAGACATTTTTTCAAGGTAATATGGTCACATAAAAAAGATCCAATCAATTTCCTATTTCAGTAATTCTGCACCCTTTAAGTTACAACAGAATCTATAGCATAGTCCATTAAGTAATGTAGGGCTACACCATAAAAACACTCCAGACATTCCTGTAACACACACATTTGGCATGCACATTTTCAAATATGCAAATCACACACATTAAAGACCAACTGTCAAGTCCATGCTGCTTTCAAAAAAATATTTTGACTGATAGAAACTTCTCCTTTCCTAAGATTTTATAGGAAAATATTTGCCACTTTTTGTGGGATTTATCATTTTTTACTATGCACTGTAGGCTTTTAGATATTTGTCTTTATCCTTTGAAACATGCATAAAGATCTTTAAAGACATACATAGTGAAATTTGAAACTCAATTTTTATTTATTTAAAAATAAAATTATGCATTTATTTTATACTACTGACACATTCAAGACAGTAAATGATAATATATTTTTAAGTTATGAGGTTTAACATTAAGACAAAAAAAGGGGAACACATGAGTTAACATCTAAAATTAAAAACTTAATGCTGCAAATAACCTTGAACCCGCTCTCATTCCCTGTTCAATTTTCCTGACAATTTTGGATTAAGAATACACTGAATTTTATGCTTTCTATTCTTTTGCTTTTCTATAATAGCTTATAAAATAATGTTGTATATCATTGTGCACTATATGGTTTGACTTGTTTTTAAAATGTTTCAAATATTACCATAATTTATGAAGTATTTTACAACTTGAATTTTTTCTTTGGACATTTTGCTTCTATGACATATACGTACATATATATTCATATTGCCACAAATAGATGACCACACATTTTTATCTATATATGATATTAATGTATTCATTCGCTAATAAATAAAATGTTTAAATACATTGCTGCTATATGCATTATTATACATGTCTCCTAAGGCAAGTATTCATAAGTTTCTCCAGATTATATAGGTAGAAACAAAATTATTGAAGCATAGTTTATATTAACAAATTTTTAAATGTGATTCAAATTAATATTTTCACTAACAGTATATAAAAGTTGTTCCATATCTTCAACAATACTTTTCATTATTAGACATAAATTTTGACTGGTACATTGGATGTATTATGTTATCTAAATTCTCATTTCTGTGATGACTAATAAACTAGAACATTTTTGCATGTGAGTATTCACCCTGGTTCTCTTTGTAACATGCTCAGTCATGTCATTTATCATTTCTTCATTTAGTTTTATTTATTGACTTGCCAAAGTCTAATAACAACCTTCGTGTACTGTATTAACATTATAGATGCTACAAATTATAGAGATTACATATATGCTGCAAATATCTTCTCTGAACATCTGATTTTTTAATTCTTTTCGAAGTGTGTTAATTAACAGTGTTTTAAAATTTCAACTATTTGAATAATTTAGTTTTATTATTATTATTATTATTTGGGCTTGAGAAATCTTAAACACTTCTCTATACACTTACCTTAAAAATATACTCTATAGATAAGCGATGTCAGCAAGATTTCAGAAGAGGGAATCTCAGACTTCACTACATCTCATAGAAATTTTATCTAGCAGGCAGAACACCTTGTTGAAATCTTCTAATCTTGGGAATAACCCTGAGCCTCCTGCATGGCCCACTAAACTGATTAAAAACTGCATTAAAACAGTAAAAGAACTCGTCTTACTTTGTTTCATCCCTATCTCTTCCCAAAGTTGGCACAGTGACAAACAGAGAGGATACCCCAGGACTCATGGCTTCTACGGTGGAAACAGAGAATTGGAGGTGGACCTACAGCTTCCCCAGCATTTTGAGATACTTCTCAAGAAGCCCACTCCCATCTCACCTCACAGGAAACACAGGGGTGACAGTGTAGCTAGACCATCTGGGGTGAGGTAGAAACAAAACAAGCAGCCTACACCAACAAGTGTGCAATCATGGTGGTAGCTTTGTGTACCTGACAATAGTGGCACCCAATCACAGGTGTCAACTAACAGCACAGTCCACCCACAAAGCCAAGCTGAAGTGGTGGAAATTTCTACCTGTCTTTAATCCTTAGAGGGCAGCTTTTAGATCCAGCTTCAGATCCTATCTCAGGCTACCCAGTGAAACAGAAAAATGCTGCTGTGTATTTTATCAGGGGGAAGGGACTAATTCTGCCACACCTGGGAATTTAAACAGCACTCTGCTAAGATTCAGGCAGGGAGGCAGGCAAATCTCAACCATGCATTTTTATTGAGTATATAGCAGATTGTCTAATTCATCTAAAGCAGTGACTCTAACTGAACTCAGAGCCCCTCCAGAAACACTATTCAATTGAGGAACTCAAATAGAAGTTCTCCCTGGCCTAGGAATACACCCTCTAGAATAACCTTATCAGAGGAAATTGCAGGGTTCATCCAGTCTCTCAGTCTAATTGATGAGCTCAGCCACTGGTATCAGCAGACAGCAGAGCTTATGCAGCTGTTCCACTCAAACTCAGAGCAAAGGCAGCAGTGACAAAGAATTCAGAAGAATTCTACAAAAGTTTAGCCAACTACAAAAAATAGATGAATGAGAAATAAGAAGTGGAAAACAATACAAGAATTAAATGAGAAGTTGAATAAACAAGGAGAAATAATTTAAGAAAGAAAATAGGAATCCTAGAGATGAACGAGACAACTGATATCAAAAACACAATAGAAAGCTTTAAGAGTAGGCTCAATCAAGTGGAAACAAAGATTATTGAACTTAAAAACAGAATATTTGAAACTATTCAATCAGAGGATCAAGAGATGAGAGAAAGAAAAACAATAAAGAAATCCTATAAAAATTATGGAGCACCATCAAGAGATCAAACATTAAAATAATTAAAATTCAATAAGGAGAAGCAAGAGAAAAAGAGTCAAAAAGTCTATTTTAAAAAGTAATGGCTGAAAATATTCTTGATGTTAACATCCAGGTACAGAAATTACAGGTTTCCAATAACATGAAACCCAGAGAGTCCATCAAGACATGTATTCAAACTATCAAAATACAGACAGAAAAATACATCTAAAAGCATAAAGATATAATATAAATTCATCACATTAAAAAGAGTGTAAATGTGACTACTCGTAGATTCCTCAGCAGAAATTATGCAGGTCAGGAGAAAATGGGATGATATATTCAAAGTGCTGAAGAAAAAACAAAAGTGCCACTCATGAATACTTTATCTAGCAAAGCTATCTTTCAGGAATGGGGAAAAAAACAAAAACTTTCTTAGACAAGTTAAAGCCAAAGGAGTTAATGATCATTGGATATGCGTCTAAGGAAAATTGCTTAAGGAGTTATTTAAGCTGAAACAAAAGGCTCCTAATAATAACTACATAAAATTTATGAAAGTAGAAAACTCAATGGTATGAGAAAAGCAGACCAATATTTAGAATACTCTAGGACTGTAATGCTGGTTTATAAAGTGCATTTATCATTAATAAAACAGTTAAAAGACAAAGTGATTAATAACAACTATAGCTAAAATAAATTGTCAAGAAATATATATTACAAAATATAAATTCTGCCACTATAAACATAAATTGTTGGAAAAGGAGCAAAAGTGTTGAGTTGTATGCAATCAAAGTTAACTTGTTGTTAGGTTAAAACAAACTATTATAAATATAAGATATTTTTTATAAACCTCATGGTAAACAAAAAGCAAAGTAGTAATAGTAGTAGTAGCAGTGCATTTTAGTAAATTCACAAACTAAAAGTAAAAGGAATTCAAAGCATACAGAGAAATATCAAATAACAAAGGAACACAGCAAGAAGCAAAAAACAAGACTGCCGGAAAATAATTAACAAAACATTAGTAGCAAGTCAATATTAACATGAATTTGAATGGACTGAGTTATCCAATATAAAAATACAGTGACTGAATGCATTAAAAAGACAAACTCTATGCTACTTACAAATATTTACATTGCTTTTAAGGACATCGACAGATTGAAAATGTAGATATGGAAAAAGGCATTCCAGGTAAATTAAAATGAAAAGAAAGCAAAAGTAGATATATCAGACAAAATAAACATTGTCAAAATCTCTAAACAGAAAAAAAAGAAGTACATTATATAATGTTAAATGGGTCAATTCTTCAAAATAGTATAGTTACATGAAGTCACCCCTTGCTATCAGGCATTCATTTCAGAATCCTCTGAAAATACACAAATTGGTGAATGCTCAAGTATCTTATATAAAATTGAATAGTACTTGCATAAAACTAATTCATACCTTCCCATATACTTTAAATCATCTCTAAATTATTTATAATACCAATACAATGCAAATGCTATCAAGGTAGTAATTATACTCTATAATTTTCTATTTGTATTGTTTTCATTAGTGCGTTTTTTTTTGTTGTTGTTTGTTCAAAAATAGTTTTGATTGGTAGATCTGTGGATGAAGAGCCCTCAGATACAACGGGTTAACTGTTTGCACCCAATATGGAAACACCTATGATATAAAGCAAATATTTAAAAATCTAAAAAGAAGAGGTAGATTTCAGTACAATAATAGAAAAGCACATCAGTAACAAATACATTCAACAATAAACATATCATCCAAACAGAAAATAAATAAGGAAACATTGGACTTGAACAATACTTTAGACAAAATGAACCTAACAGGCATTTGCAGAATACTTCTTCCAATAGCAATGAATACACAATTTTCTCAAATACACAAAGAATATTATCCAGGATAAATTATATATCAGTCACAAGGTAAGTATTAGAAAATTTAAGAAGATTGAAATCATATAAAGAACCTTTTCTAGTCACAATGCTAGAAAACTGGAAATCAATAACAAGAGGAATTTCAAAAAAAATTGACAGATATAATCGTATGTTGCTTAATAATGTGAATGCATTCTGAGAAATGTGTCATTAGGCAATTTCATCATTGTATTGAATCGTGTAGTTTGCTTACATAAACATAGATAACACAACCTTGTACACGCTGTGGCTAAATGGAGACTGTTGCTCCCAGGCTACTTATACACCATGATACTGTACTGAATACTGTAGGCAATTGTAATATAATGGTATCTGTGTGTCTAAACATATCTAAACATAGAAATAGTTATATATTGCATTATAAAATTACTGTTATGATATCTATAATATGATTAGACAATAGGAATTTTTAAGTCCATTAAAGTCTTTTGGGATTACCTTGTTGTCAGGTTGATGCAAAAGTAGTTGGCATTTTGCCATTGAAAGTAATGATAAAAATGTAATTATGCAGTGCATAACTATAAATGGAAATTAAATAAGATGCTTTTGATCAACCAATACATCAAATAAGAAATTAAAAGGAAAATTTCAAAATATCTTGAGGTAAATGAAAACAAAACATATCAAAACTTATGGGATACAGCAAAAGTTCTAAGATAAATGTTTATAAAAATACACACTCACATTAAAAGAGAAGAAAGATTTCAAATTACATTACACCTCAATTAAATAGGAAAAGAAAAAACTGAACAAGATAGATGCAAAAATTCTCAACAAAATATTAGCAAATCAAATCCAACAGCATATCAAAAAGATAATACACCACGATCAAGTAAGATTTGTTACAGGTTGTTAAGATGGTTCAACATATGAAAATCAATAAATGTGATGCATCGTCATCAACTTAATGACAAAAAAATCCATATGATCATTGCAATAGCTGCAGAGAAAGAACTTGTTAAAATTGAACAGCCTTTTTTGATTAAAAAAAAAAAACCCTCAACAAAATAGATATAGAGGGACCATATCTTAAAATAATAAAGGCCATATATGACAAACTCACAGGTAACATGATACAGAAAGGGAAAAAGTTGAAATACTTCCTTTAAGATCTGGATCAAGGGAAGGATGCCTACTTTCTCCAGTTCCATTTAACATAGTACTGAAAATTCTAGCTGGAGCAATAAGACAAGAAAAAGAAATAAAGACATTTAAATAGGAAAAGAGGCATTTAAATTGTCCCTCTTTGTTGATGACACAAACTTATATCTAGGAAAACAAAACAGAAAGTTTTTAGAACTCATTAATTCATCACATTTGCAGGTTACAAAATCAGCATCCCCAAATCAGTAATACTTATATATGCCAATATCAAATAATCTAAAAAAGAAATAGACAATGTAATATTTACAATAGTTACAAATGAAATAAAATACTAGGAATAACCTTAACCAAAGAAGGAAAGATCTCTACAATGAAAACAATAAAACACTGATGAAAGAAATTGAAGAGAATTCAAAAAATGTGGAAAGATATTTCATATTCAGGGATTGGAAAAATCAATATTGTAAAAATATTCATTTTACTCATAGTAACCTATAGATGCAAGTCAATCTCCATCAAAATACCAACGACATTCTTCCAGAAATAATTTAAAAAATCTTAAATTTTATATGGAACAACAAGGGCCCCAGAATATCCAAAGTAACCCTGAGCAAAAAGCACATAGCTGGAAGCATCACATTGTCTGACTTCAAATTATATTATAAAGCTATAGTAAACAAAACATCATGGTACTGGCATAAAAATATAGACCAATGGAACATTATAGAGAAGCCAAATGTAAATCCATGCATCTATAGTCCACTCATTTTTGAAAAAGATTCCAAGAACACATATCAGGGAAAAGATAGTCTCTTCAATAAATGTTGATAAGTGAACTGGATATCCATATGCAAAAGAATGAAACTATACTCTACATCCCACTTTATACAAAAATCAAAGGAAAATGAATTAAAAATTTTAAGACCTGAAGCCATGAAAATACTACAAGCAGTCATTGGGAAAACACTACAAGACATCGATCTAGGTCAAGATTTCTTGAGTAAGACCTCAAAAGCACAGGCCACCAAAGCAAAACTGGGCAAATGTGATTACACTAAAGCTAAAAAGCTTCTCCACAGCAAAAATAGATAAAATAAAATAAAATAAATAAAAAATAAACAAAAGTGAAGAGATAATTCACAGAGGGGGAGAAACTGTTTGTAAACGAACCATTTTACAAGGATTAATAACCAGAATATATAAAAATCACAAACAACAAAAAAATGAAGAATTTGATTTTCAAATGGTATAAATATATGAGCAGATATTTTTCAAAAGATGACTGATGTGTTTGGATTTGTGTCCCCAACTAAATTTGACATCAAATTGTAATCCCCAATACTGGAAGAGGGGCCTGTTGGGAGATTATTGGATAATGGAGGTAGACTTTACTCTTGTTCTTCCTGTGATAATGAGTGAGTTATTGTGAGATCTGGACATTTAAAACTCTGTAGCACACACCCCACCCCACTCTCTCTCTTTCTCCTGGTCTGGCCATGTAGCCTGCCTCCCCTTTGCCTTCTGCCATGATTGTAAGTTTCCTGAGGCCCTCGCAGCCATGTTTCTTATAAGCCTGTGGAACCATGAGCCCATTAAACATCTTTTCTTTATAAATTCCTCAGTCCCAGGTGTTTTTTTTTTGTTTTGTTTTTTGTTTTTTTTTTTTTTTTTTTTTTTTTTTTTTTTTTTAATAGCAGTGCAAGAACAAACTAATACAGAACATTGGTATTAAGAGGTGGGGCACTGCTACAAAGTTACTTGAAAATGTGGAAGTGATGTTTGGACTGGGTAACGGGCAGGTGTTGAGACAATTTGGAAGGCTCAGAAGATGGGAAGATGAGGGAAATCTTGGAACTTACTAGGAACTTGTTAAATTGTTGTGACCAGAATGCAGATATTGATATGGACAATGAAGTCCAGATTTAGGTGGTCTCAGATGAAGATGACAAACTTATTTGGAACTGGAGCAAAGCTCACTTTTTTATGTATTAGTGAAGTGGTTGGAGGCATTGTTTCTCGGCTCTAGGGATCTGTGGAACTTTGTATTTGAGAGTGGTGTTTAAGGTTATTTGGCAGAAAAGATTTCTAAGTGGCAAAGCATTCAGGACGTGGCCTGGTTGCTTCTGATAACCCGTGCTCATATTTATGAGCAAAACCATGACACCACACTGAAACTTATACTTAAAAGGGAATCAGGGCATTAAAGTTTGGAAAAATTGAAGCTTGGTTATTTGGTAGAAATGAAAATGATATTTTCATAAGAGAAATTAGAACTGGCTGCAGAAACTTGCATAAGTAAGTAAGACCTGAATATTAATAGTCAAGACAATGGAGAAAATGCTTCAAGTGCATTTGAGAAATCTGCAAGGCTGCCCCTTCCATCACAGGCCCAGAGACCTAGAAGGGAAGAAAGGTTTCATGGGCCTGGCACGGGGTCCCATTTCTCTGTGCAACCTGGGAACACTGTTTCCTTCATACCAACTGCCACAGCCACAGCCATGTCTAAAAGGGCCCCAGATATGTCTCAGGCCACTGCTCCAGAGGGTGCAAGCCTCAAGCCTTGGCAACTTTCAAATATTGTTAAGCATTTGGGTGCACAAAAGGCAAAACATGAGGTTACAGAGCCTCCACCTAGATTTCAGAGTATGTAAGGGTTGGGGAGCAGATTTTCTTCTTGCTGTTCTTATGCTAGAGTTCTCATGAGATTTGGTTTAAAAATGTGCAGCAACACCCTGCTCTCTCTCTTTCTCCTGCTCTGGCCATGTAAGACATGTCTGTTTCCCCTTTGCTTTCTATCATGATTGTAAATTTCCTGAGTCTTCCCCAGCCATGCTTCCTGTAAGTCTGTGGAACTATAAGCCAATTCAAACTCTTCACTTTATAAATTACCCAAGCTCAGGTGTTTCATTATAACAGTGCAAGAACAGACTAATACAAAGACACATGAATGCCCAACAGGTATATGAAAAAAAGTTTTGCATCGTTAATCATCAGAGAAATGCAAAGTAAAATTGCAATGAGATATAACTTCACCCCAGTTTAAATCTTTTACAAAATAGCCAATAACAGATTCTAGCAACGATGTGAAGAAATGGGAGCTCTCATATGCTGTTGGTGGAAAGGTAAATGTGTACTGCTACTAAGGAGAACAATATGTAGGTTTCTCAAAAAACTAAAAATAGAATTACCATAGTATTCAGAAGTACCACAGTTGGGTATGTATCTTAAGAAGAAAATCAGTATATCAAAGAGAGATCTGCACTACCATATTTATTGCATCTCATTCTCAATAAAGAATCAATGAAAGTGTCCACCAACAGATGAATGGATAAATAAATGTGGTACATATACAAAATGGAATATTATTCATCCATAAAATGTGGAATTCTGTCACTTACAACAGCATGGATGGAAAATGACACTGTTAAGTGAAATGAGTCAGGCACAGAAGGACAAATATTACACGCTCTCATTTTTAGGTGTGAACTAAAAAATATCAACCTCATGGGAACAGAGAATAGAATGTGGTTAGAGAGACTGACAAGGATAGTGGGGAGTGAGGAATAAAGGTCATCATCAATAATTACAAAAAAATTGTATAAAAGAAATAAGATCTAGTGCTCAGTAGCACAATACGCTGACTCTGGTTAATAATATTTTATTGTATATTTCAAAAAAATCTAAAAGATAGAACGTCCCTAACCGTATTAGATTGTTTTTGGTTTGCTATAACAAAATACTTAAGACTAGGCAATTTATTAAAAAAAAAAAAACAATTGGCTCACATCTCTGCAGGCTTCATGAGAAGCATGGTGATGGCATCTGCTTGGCTTCCAGGGAGGCCTCAGTAGGGAAGAGGTGCCATGCACGTTGAAATGACCAGATTTCATATAAACTCAGTGTCCGGAGCTGCGCGCCCCGGCCATAGCAAATAATAATTAATGATTAAACGCCCGAGCTCTATTCCTTTCCACCTTCTACCTCC
>NW_012099256.1:0-3453 GCF_000951045.1 Mandrillus leucophaeus
ATCAGCTGGGCAATTACAATTATGATTATATATAAAATAATTTCAATAACAATAGGTATCATAATGAGAGGTGACAATGTGCTAGCAGCCTTCACTTTCAGTGCCTCCTTGGCCTCAGTACCCATTCTGGCAGCACTTGAGGAGCCCTTCAGCCTACCACTGCACTGTGGGAGCCCCTCTCTGGACTGGCCGAGGCCGGAGCCAGCTCTCTCTGCTTACCAGGAGGTGTGGAGGGAGAGGTGCGGGTGGGAGCCAGGGCTGGTGTGGCCAGCACGAGTTCCGGGTGGGTTCCCGCACTCGGAGCTGCTGGCCGGTGCCAGTGAGGGGCTTAGCACCCTGACCAGCAGCTGCGGAGGGTGCCGCGCATCCCCCAGCAGTGCTGGCCTGCTGGGGCTGTACTTGAATTCTCCAGGGGCCTCAGCTGCCTCCCTGTGGGGCAGGGCTGGGGACCTGCAGCCCACCATGCCCGAGCCTCTCCCCCATTGTGGGCTCCTGCACAGCCCAAGCCTCCCCAATGAGCACAGCCCCCTGCTCCACCATGCCAGGTCCCATCAACTGCCCAAGGGCTGAGGAGTGCGGGGGCACAGCGCTGGACTGATGGGTAGCTCTGCCTGTGGCCCAGTGTGTCATCCACTAGGTGAAGCCAGTTGGGCTCCTGAGTTGGGTGGGGACTTGGAGAACTTTTATGTCTAGCTGGAGGATTGTATATGCATCGGTCAGCACTCTGTCTAGCTCCGGGTTTGTGGATGCACCAATCAGCACACTGTATCTAGCTAACCTGGTGGGGACTTGGAGAACCTTTATGTCTAGCTAAAGGATTGCAAATACACCAATCAGCACTCTGTGTCTAGGTCAAGGTTTGTAAACACACCAATCAGCACCCCGTGCCTAGCTCAAGGTTTGTAAATGCACCAATCAGTGCTCTGTGTCTAGTTAATCTGGTGACTTGGAGAACTTTTATGTCTAGCTTGAGAATTGTAAATGCACCAATCAGCACACTGTTAAAACAGACCAATCGGCTCTCTGTAAAATGGACCAATCAATCAGCAGAATGTGGATGAGGTCAGATAAGGGAATAAAAGCAGCCTGCGGGAGCCGGCAGGGGCAATCTACTCCAGACTCTTTTAGGAGTGTGGAAGTTTTGTTCTTTTGCTCATTTCAATAGATTTTGCTGCTGCTCTGTCTTTGGGTCCGCACTGTCTTTATTAGCAATGATACTCACTTGGAAGGTCTGCAGCTTCACTCCTGAAACCAGAGAGACCACGAACCCACCAGAAGGAAAAAACTCTGAACACGTGCGAACATCAGAAGGAACAAACTCTAGACACACCATCTTTAAGAACCCTAACATTCTCCGCGAGGGTCCAAGGCTTCAGTCTTGAAGTTGGTGAGCCCTAGAACCCATCAATTCTGGACACAATTGTATCATCATTAGTTCTCCAAGAAAAAGCTTGTTTCTTTGTTGAATGTAAACTGTTGGTATTAGGATTATGTGTTTTTAATAGAAAATAAAGTCTTGTAACCTTAGCCTTTGTTTTTCTTAGCGACTAATCAGTATTCTACAACAAAGGTTTCAATCGATCATACTGCGCTTGTGGGCAAGGAAAGAATATAGATGAGAACAGGTCTTGGTGAAGTGAAATCATCCTTTTACTTTCTACTAATAATTTCTTTCATAAGTTTGTAAGACAGCATTTTGGGTCCCAGTCACCTGCCATGAAACTTAAAGTGTTGGTCAAAATTACAATGAGGACCGAACTGTGAATATGGAGAATTTTAAATGGAATTAAAAATGTATAATAATACCACTACTTGAAGGGGATGTATTGATGTATTGTGCTTTCACATTGTAAAATCACAGAGAAATACATAAATATGTGCTATTCTTGAGTAATGTTAATATTACAATTTAAGTAAATAGGATGTATTCATTATGACATTTATGAGATATTGGTAATATTTTAATAATATATGACTTTTATATTTATGATGTTAACAAAATCCTTTGCTGAAAAGGAATATATTCTGGTACCCCTGAAAATACCACTTTTGACAAAGTAAAGTTCAATAGCAATACAATAAAATGGCATATTGATATTTAATGGTGTTATTTTAATTTGTAAGGTTATGCTAAAATGAACAAATATGAATAAATAAAAATGAACATTCTATTTCCAAATTTTGCTACTTTTAGTATTACCAATTCATATGCATTTTAGAAAAAGTAATATAAAATTTATTATTTAAAAATTATTTCTTACTGAGGTGAAATTTATATATCTCATCTGCACAGAGCTTCAGTGTTGATTTTGGTATGTTTTGATAAATATATAAACTCATGTAATCAGCACCTCAATCAAAATTTCGGGTGTTTTCAAAGTCCCAGAAAGCATCTTCATGCCCCTGCTGGTCAACTCCCACGGCCCAAAGGCAACCGCAGCTTATTTCTGTCACCGTGCGTTTGTTTCACTTGTTCTTACTTACTTTTCATTAGCATCACCAACTTCAGACAATACTTTGAAAGTCATTCCTGTGGGTGCATTTATCAGGATTCCTGAGTACTGTTCCACCATCTGATCTGCTATTATTTCTAGATACTCTCCTACTTACATATTTTGGGTCAACCCAATTTTTAAAAAAGTTTATAAATATAGCTGTTATGAACAGTCTCAAACAAGTCTTTTGGTGGTACTGTGTTTTTATTTTTATTTATTTTTGAGACTGAATCTAGCTCTGTCACCTGGCTGGAATGCAGTAGCATGATCTCGGCTCACTGCTACCTCTGCCTCCCGGATTCAAGCAATTCTCCTGCCTCAGCCTCCTGAGTAGCTGGGACTACGGGTGCCCGCCACCACGCCTGGCTAATTTTTTGTATTTTAGTAGAGATGGGGTTTCACCATGTTGTTCAGGATGGTCTTGATCTTCTGACCTCATGATCTGCCCACCTCAGCCTCCCAAAGTGCTGGGATTACAGACTTAAGCACTCACACCTGGCCTTTTTTTTTTTTTTTTAAGATTAGTACCTAGAAATGGAATTTCAAGTTCATAAGGTAAATAAAGAAACTGCCAGTTTTCTACAGTCATTATACTAAACTACAATTCTGCCAGCAGGGGCAGAGTTCCTTTTGCTCTGCATTCGCAAAAACTTTTTGGGATTTTAGACTTTTTTCATCCATACCCGTGAGTGTGGAATAGTGTATCTACAGGTAGCTTTTTTGATGGGAAATTATTAGAGAACCTTTCTGAGTTAACATGGCTTAACATAATGGCCAGCTGCTAGCATGTTATCAAGCTGTATTATATCCCATTTGTTTATAAAGTATAAATTTATACATGCACTTCAGAATATGTAATAAATGCTTTATAAATATTTCAAATCAAAACAATTCAAAAATATACATGAAGAATAAATTTCAAGAAGACATTTCAGAATACACATGCAAAAAGTAATAA
>NW_012099257.1:0-1464 GCF_000951045.1 Mandrillus leucophaeus
TGTGAAATGATAGTCATTAATTTAACCAGAGTGATGATTAAAAGACTTCAAAGGCAAACACAAAGTTACATAGTTGTAGCAAAACCTTAGCTCTTTTACTAGAGCAAACTTAGTTTTCTTAAGTGACCAAAAACCATCTTGGTAAAACACAGAATCTGTTTCTCAGGTAAATTATCTAAAAGGTAAAAACCAAACAAACAAACAAAAAACAACAACAAACCCTTTCATAATTTCCTATTAAGAGCAAACCAATACTGACCCCCAAAATCCTTGTTTTGACACAGCAGTCAAATTCTAGTTTCTCATCAATGTCCTGTTATATGAGTGCTCAATTTTTAGAAAAATTTATAAATAGTTCCCTTATAATGTTAGTCAGCTTGATCACATAATAAATTCTTTTCACGAGATTCATATTCCACAAAGCTACAATCTTTTCATATTCTTTTGTATTTTTGCTATACTTTTCCTCTTTTTCATCTTAAAACAACCAGTTATTCTACTTTAGGACAAAAAGTACTGTCTTCCTTAACAAAATAAAACATACTCCTAATGCATAGCTTTTTCTTTCCAAAAGCACATCTTACCTTCCTTTTATATTTACATATAGACTAGTTTTTATTATAGCTCTAATTTTATATTTATTATTTAGATTTCATAACCATTAGTGACCTTAATTTCCAGTGAACACTAGACAGCAAGCAATTGTGAACTTTCTGTCACATCAGAAATCTACGGATTGGCAAATCTATGGATCATAATTTCTAGAAGCATGTACTTTCTCATAGCACAAATTGTCTATGTGGCACAGAACATGTTTACTAAGAGTAGCAAATTTCTTTTGTCTTTTTGTAATAAGAGACTGAAGAGGAGTAAAGAAGGTAAAATTTTATCTCTACCCTCTTAGGGTTTTGGTTTGGTTTGGTTTTGTGTTTGCTAGGCCTGGGAATTAAAAATGTTTTATACAGCTTTCCCTCATCCTCAACTTCTCATTCTTGACGGTAAGAGTATTAAAACCTTTTGGTATGGAGAAGGCATCTTTCACATGGAATTGTATGTTATTTACATCTATTTAACTCACTTGTTTTAACAGTTATTCTTAGATGGTTCATGAAAGTGAAACACTAAACAGCTAACTACCATTTTAATTTATTTTTCTTGCAAAAACATTTTATAATATAGGTTTAATGTAAGTTTATTTTACCAGTAAACCTAGGTGGAAAAGTCATGCATCTGTATTATATTTAATATTGACAATTATGAAGATATGCCTGTTTTAACCTAACCATCTTTATTATTTACTAGAGATTATCAAAGTCACATAAACTTAAAAAGCATTTGGATTAGTTCTTATTTTTCTGAGAGAATACATAATTTATATGAATGCCAATTTTTCTTTAAGCCAATTCAATAGAACTCTTTTACAATTGAATTTTGGCAATATTATGAGAAAATAAAAATATCGTG
>NW_012099258.1:0-1476 GCF_000951045.1 Mandrillus leucophaeus
ATTTTACCAAATGCTTTGCCACATTAAATTAACAATATGATTTTTCTTCTTTAACCTGTTGACGTAATGGATTACACTGATTTTTGAATGCTGAACCTGCTTTGCCTATCTGGAATAAATCCCACTAGGTCATGCTGTGTAATTCTTTTTATATATGGTTGGGGTCAATTTGCTAGTTTTTTGTTTTTTTTTTTTAGTAGAGACGGGGTTTCACCGTGTTAGCCAGGATGATCTCGATCGCCTGACCTCGTGATCTGCCTGCCTCGGCCTCCCGAGTAGCTGGGACTACAGGCGCCTGCCACCTCGCCCTGCTAGTTTTTTGTTTTTTTTTTTTAGTAGAGACGGGGTTTCACCGTGTTAGCCAGGATGATCTCGATCGCCTGACCTCGTGATCTGCCCGTCTCGGCCTCCCAAAGTGCTGGGATTACAGGCTTGAGCCATCACAGCCGGCCTAGTTCTGTATTTCAACATTAACAATGACCACACTCTAACATTAACAATGACCACACTCTGACTCAATATTGGGGAAGTTTTGAAATTAACCCAATAGTCCCATAGATAGCTTTTTTGGATAAACATAGAAATCAACCCATCTGATCTTAAAGCTTGAAACTTACATTTGTTTTATCTGAGTTCCCCTCTCAGGAAAGGACCCCCAGTCCTCTCAAAAAGTATCAAAGAACTGAAACCCACCAGATCATCCCATCCAGACAATGAGACTCAAGGGCCTTCATTCATCATTATTTGCTTCCTTATCCCTTGCATTCATTTTCCCACACACAGTTACATTTCTTCCCTGCTATATAAACTCCTAATTTTAGTCCATTAGGGAGATGGATTTGAGACTGATCTCCCATCTCCTCACCTGAAGCACCCAATTAAAGCCTTCTTCCTTGGCAATAATTGTCTCAGTGATTGACTTTCTGTGTGGTGAGCAGCAGGACCTAGACCAAACCTGTGGTATTTTAATAACAGTTTGAAGAGTGTGAGTTTCACCTGAAGGGAGAAGCCATTGATGGCAGGCAAAGATGTAGGTCCTGGTTTGCCGGAGCTTCAGACTTTTTTTTTCTTTTGAGACAGACTCTCGCTCTGTCACCCAGGCTGGAGTACAGTGGCGCGATCACGGCTCACTGCAAGCTCTGCCTCCTGGGTTCATGCCATTCTCCCACCTCATCCTCCCAAGTAGCTGGGACTATAGGTGCCCACCACCACACCCGGATAATTTTTTGTATTTTTAGTAGAGAGGGGGTTTCACCATTCACAGGATGGTCTCGATCTCCTGACCTTGTGATCCACCCGCCTCGGCCTCCCAAAGTGCTGGGATTACAGGTGTCAGCCACCACACCCGGCCAACTTTTTTTTTTAAGATGGAATCTCGCTCTGTCGCCCAGGCTGGAGTACAGTGGCGCAATCTTGGCTCACTGCAACCTCCGCCTCCTGGGTTCAAGCAATTCTCCTGCCTCAGCCTCCTGAGTA
>NW_012099259.1:0-1652 GCF_000951045.1 Mandrillus leucophaeus
CGGAGTCTCATGCTATTGCCCAAGCTGGAGTGCAGTGGCACGATCTCGGCTCACTGCAACATTTGCCTCCCAGGTTCAAGCAATTCTCCTGCCTCAGCTTCCCAAGTAGCTGGGATTACAGGCATGTGCCACCACGCCCGGCTAATTTTGTATTTTTAGTAGAGACAGGGTTTCTCCATGTTGGTCAGGCTGGTCTCGAGCTCCTGACCTCAGGTGATCCTCCTGCCTCGGCCTCCCAAAGTGCTGGGATTACAGGCATAGTTTTATTTCCTTATAATGTCTTTGGTTTAGGAATCAGAGTAATACTGGCCTCATAAAATGAGTTGAAAGTTTTTCTCCTTGTCTATTTTATGAAAGTGTTTGTATAGATGAGTATTATGTCTTTCTTAAATGTTTGATAGAATTCAACACTGAGGACATTTGGGTCTGGAGTTTTCTTTGTGGGCAGTTTTAAAATTATATTTTAAATTGATTTAATACAATTTAATTTTTAAGTTTGATATATGGCTATTCAGATTTTTAATTTTTTTCTCGTACTAGGTTTTTTGTTTTTTTTTTTGAGACAGAGCCTCACTCTGTTGCCCAGGCTGGAGTACAGTGGTGTGATCTCACCTTACTGCAACCTCCGCTTCCTGGGTTCAAGTGATTCTCGTGTCTTAGTCTCCTGAGTAGCTAGAATTATAGGTACACACCACCACACCTGGCTAATTTTTGTATTTTTAGTAGAGATGGAGTTTCACCATGTTGGCTAGGCTAGTCTCAAAACTCCTGATCTCGGATAATCCACCCGCCTTATCTCCCAAAGTGCTGGGATTACAGGCCTAAGCCACTATGCCTGGCTTCTTGTACTAGTTTTGATCACTTATAGCACTCAGGGAATTCATGTATTTCATTTAATTTGTTGAATATATTAGCATAGAGTTCATAATAGTTTCTTTTTATTCTTTCAATGTTTGTAGAATCTGTAGTGATACTTCATTCCTAATACTGGTAATTTATGTCTTCTTTTTTTTTTTTTTCTTGGTCTAGCTAAAGGTTAATCAATCTTTATTGATAATGATTAATTTATTGACATTGATATAGATAACCAGCTTTTGGTTTCATTGATTTTTCGCTATCATTTCTTGGTTTCTATTTTGTTCATTTCTGATCTTGTCTTTATTATTTCCTTCCTTCTACATATATTGGGTTTAATTTAATTTGATCTCCTTTTCTCTGGATTCTTTTTTTTTTTTTTTTTTGAGACTGGGTCTCCCTCTGTCACCCAAGCTGGAGTGCAGTGGCTTGATCTCGGCTACTGCAACCTCCCCATCCCGGGTTCAAGTGATTCTCCTGCCTCAGCCTCCTGAGTAGGTGGGATTACAGGTGCGTGCCACCATGCCCAGCTAATATTTTGTGTGTTTTTAGTAGAGATGGGATTTCGGCACATGAAAATCCTAAAATACTTGGAAATTAAACATTAACCTTCTAAATAAATAGACATTTATAGAACACTCCACACAAATCAAACTTTGTTGTTTGCAGTTCAAGCAGTTTAGAGGAAAATGTATATTTTATTTTTTATTTTATTTTTTATTTTTTGAGACATAGTTTTCACTCTTGTTGCCCAGGCTGGAGTGCAATGGTGCAATCTCAGCTCACTGCAACCTCCA
>NW_012099260.1:0-1255 GCF_000951045.1 Mandrillus leucophaeus
GGCCAGAAGTTCCCACCTTCTCAGACACCTGTGCTCCTGGTGACCAGTCCCGGGGCCCCCACCCTAAGTCACCTCATTAGCATAAGCTCCGGTGGAGTCAAAAGGGACTCACTTCTGCTACTCAGGAAATTCTCAGGGTATTAGGATCTCTGTGCTGGGAACCAGGGACAAAGTTCAGTGTATTTCTTTCTTTTTTTTTTTTTTATTTTGAGACAGAGTCTCACTCTGTCGCCCGGGCTGCAGTGCAGTGACGCGATCTTGGCTCACTGCAAGCTCCGCTTCCCGGGTTCACACCATTCTCCTGCCTCAGCCTCCCATGTAGCTGGGCCTACAGGCACCCGCCACCACGCCCGGCTAATTTTTTTTTGTATTTTTAGTAGAGACGGGGTTTCGCTGTGTTAGCCAGGATGGTCTCGATCTCCTGACCTTGTGATCCCCCCGCCTCGACCTCCCAAAGTGCTGGGATTACAGGCGTGAGCCACCGCGCCCGGCCCCCAGTGTATTTCTTATGCCACAGAGGACAATTCGTGCTGTAGCGTGGATCAGTGCCTCCTTCCTTTTTATGGCTGGAGATGCTCCGTTGTACCGTAGCTCTTGTTTCCTGTCTCCGTTGTGTATTGATGGATCTTTTGTTCTTGCTGGGTTTTGGCTATTGTAAATGGTGCTGCCATGAACATTTGTATACACGTTTTGAACATGAGACGGGGAGGGTGTGACATTTCCTCCGTCGGTTCATGGGTGCCTGTGGGGCAGCAGGGCCACCCAGCCATGCTCATCCAGTGCCTGGGACTCTGGAATGAGTGTGGTCCCTCATCCCCCCCTTGACAGAAGAGGATGCAGACTTAGCTTGAACGTGGGCAGTTGGGAAGTCATGGAGGGGGCTGGGGTCAGGCAGCGTGGGCTGCTCCAGAGACCAGGCCCCTGCTTTGTGGCACCTTCCAGTAAAGGGGCCCAAGGCTCAGGCAGGCCAGCTCTGGCTGCCTACAGACAGGCCCCCCGACTTGGAGTCCAGCACGTGGAGGACCTGTCTGTGGGGGTATTTCCTTTGGGTCACAGAGCTGTTTCAGAACTCCTCACAAGGATGGTTTCCATCTCTGCAAGAGTGATGAGCACTTCCAAAAAATAGATGCACATCTGCGGGCTAATGTTTATTTATTTATTTATTTATTTATTTATTTGATGAGTCTTGCTCTGTCACCCAGGCTGGAGTGCAATGGCATGATCTTGGCTCACTGCAACCTCTGCCTCCTGGGTT
>NW_012099261.1:0-1457 GCF_000951045.1 Mandrillus leucophaeus
AAATCTTATTGCCCAAAGTAAATTTCATTTAAATGTTTGTTGAAACATTGTGTTTCAAAAGCCACGATTGTTTTTCTTCACCTTTTTACCATTGAAGACAGTGCTACATTTTTCACTGAAAAAAATACTAAGGAATGTGCTCAACTTCACTCCAAATAAATTGGATAAACACATACATACCTGCCTACCTCCATAAATATATAAGGTGTTTTCTCCAAAATATACATTATATTAGGGCAACATAAATATGAGGAAACATCACATATTTAAATGACAAATAGAAATAGCATACAATGAAAATAAACCTTAAAGTAAGCATCTTATGCTTTTAAATACACATTTTCAAAATGTTCATGTTTTTGTAATAAAAATGATGTTATAGGGAAATAGAATAGGCCAGAAAGAAAAAAAAAAAAGTGTAATCTAGTTTTGTTACATGTTTAACTGCAGAAACCTAGAATAGTTTCCCAATATCTGAATGTCCCTTTCACTACAAAATCTTCTCTCAGGGTTGTTGTGTGAATTTATGAAGGACAAGGACATAGCAGAGGGCCACATACAGGTACCTTCTAAATGAATATCAGCTTTTTTCTGTTTTTCTTCTCCCTTAGAGCAGGATCAAAGTATTGATCATCCTTAGATATGCTAATGTCTTGAAAACAGTGACATAAAATACATAAAATACATGGCTGTATTTTATACTGATTTATTATCCAACTTCTAGGAATTTTTTTTTTTAGAATTTTGGTAAGATATTTCAAGTAATCTCATTTATGTTGTAAAACAAACAAGCTTATCAATTTATAATATAGGGAATACTTCAGATTTTAGTGCTGAGTTGAATTTATTCTATGAATTAAACTAAATTGATATGAAGATTGTTGTAATGTATAGTAAAACTTGTGAAAAAAGTAAATACATGTGAAAAAGTCAATAAGCAAAGCAGAGGCTTATCTAATTAATTTTAAAAGCCTCCTTCCTTTACCTTCATCCTTAGTCATGCATATTAAAAAAATACCAGACTATGCAGACTAACACTATGATTAATCAAGTTCTACATTTGAAAGGAAGCCTTTTAAGTTTCTGTATAAATTTTTCTGCTCTTTGTTATCCTAACATTGATAATAATTATACCTTCCTTTTTAAATTTACTAATGTTATGCAATATTTATTAAGTCCTTTTTATATAAGATGAGGAATTTAGTATACTTATAATTTCATTACTCTTTCTTCAACTTCCCAAGTTTTAGTAGGTACACAATTACTGTTTTTATTCATTTCTTCATTCATTCATTAAAAAATATTTAGTGAGGCCGGACACGGTGGCTCACGCCTGTAATCATACCCCAGCACTTTGGGAGGCCGAGGTGGATGGATCACCTGAGGTCAGGAGTTTGAGACCAGCCTGACCAACATGGAGAAACCCCGTCTCTACTAAAAATACAAAATTAGCCGGG
>NW_012099262.1:0-1430 GCF_000951045.1 Mandrillus leucophaeus
TTTTTTGCGATGGTGTCTCACTCTGTTGCCCAAGGCTGGAGTGCAGTGGCGCAATCTCGGCCCACTGCAACCTCTGCCTCCGGGTTCCAGCAATTCTCATGCCTCAGCCTCCTGAGTAGCTGTGACCACAGGCGTGTGGTACCACACCTCGCTATTTTTTGTATTTTTAGTAGAGACAGGGTTTCATCATGTTGGCCAGGCTGGTCTTGAACTCCTGACCTCAAGTGATCCACCCGCCTCGGCCTCCCAAAGTGCTGCAATTACAGGCGTGAGCCACTGCGCCAAGCCTGGGAATTTTTTTTTTTTTTTTTGAGATGAGGTCTCACTGTGTTGCCCAGGCTGGAATGTAGTGGCACAATCTTGGTTCACTGCAACCTCTGCCTCTCAGGTTTAAGCGATCCTCCCTCCTCAGCCTCCCAAATAGCTGGGACCACAGGTGTGCACCACCACACCCAGTAATTTTTGAAGTTTTGGTAGAGGTGGAGTTTCACCTTGTTGCTCATGCTGGTTTCAAACTCCTGAGCTCAAGCGATTTGCCCACTTGGGCCTCCCAAAGTGCTGGTATTACACGTGTGAGCCACCATGCCTGGACTGGAAATTCTCCATCACTTACCTTAGATGTACTGGTAGAGGGTTGGACCAAATGCTTTTTCTTAGGCAACATTAAATGAGAGTAACCATGATGATGACTCCCAGGAGGACAATTTGGCCTGCTTGGAAAAAGATAGGCTGCAATCAGACTTCCCATCCAGAGCCAAGCCAGTTAGGTATGTCATTCATTCAGGTGTCCTACTTGGCTGGCTGGCGGAAACTCCAGGGCAATGTGATCATCCATTACCACTCACACTTGATAGCCCAAGCTGGGTGTGTGGTAGGCAATTATATGCCTGATATCCACTATAAGAAATGCTATTCATTTGAGGCAAAACTGTAAGAGTGTAAGTCTCCGGCTATCATAGTCCAACCTAGTCTCAATGCTATGTCCTGCTCAGGGTGAATTAGATTCTGCTAATAGGTTTGGGTGACCACAGCAGCAGCACAGTGCTGACACGAGGTCAAGGTCCAATTCTCACAAGACTGGAGGCTGGGATTAACAATATAAAGGAAATTTAAGTATCAGAAAGAGACTGCAAGAAGGACTGGTTCCTGGAAGAATACTTCCAAAGTACTCAAAGGAGGAACTTTTCTTTTGTTTTTTGTTTTGTTTTTTTTTTTGAGATGAAGTCTCGCTCTATCCCCCAGGCTGGAGTGCGGTGGCGCGATCTAGGCTCACTGCAACCTCCGCCTCCTGGGTTCAAGCAATTATCCTGCCTCAGCCTCCCAAGTAGCTGGGATTACAGGCACTTGTCACCACATCTGATTAGTTTTTCATATTTTTGATAGAGGTGGGGTTTCACCATGTTGGCCAGGTGGGTCTCGAACCCCTGACC
>NW_012099263.1:0-1033 GCF_000951045.1 Mandrillus leucophaeus
GATGTGATCCCATGCATGTTTTTTTTTTTTTTTTAGGGGGTCCCAAGCTGTTGCCCAGGCTGGAGTACAATGGCGTGGTCTTGGGTCACTGCAATCTCTGCCTCCTGGGTTCAAGAGATTCTCCCGCCTCAGCCTCCTGAGTAGCTGAGACTACAGGTGCACGCCACCACACCCGGCTAATTTTTTTTGTACTTTTGGTAGAGATGGGGTTTCAGTGTGTTGGCCAGGCTGATCTCAAACTCCTGACCTCGCAATTCACTTGCCTTGGCCCCCCAAAGTGCTGGAATTTCAGGCGTGAGCCACTGCACCTGGCTATCCTGAATCAATTATTAAGTTAATAACAATTAATTATTACATTAATGATAATAACGGTTGCAAAATGGTAATTTTCTGATAGTTTTTTCTACAGCTATTACTCGCCATTTCCCTATAAAAACCTTTCCTTTGTCTCTGCTTTATTTCCTGAACATCATGGACTTTTTCGTTTATTTGTTTGATTGAGATAGAGTCTCACTCTGTTACTTATGCAGAGTGCAGTGGCTAGATCATAGCTCAGTGTAGCCTCGACTTCCTGGGCTCAAGAAATCCTCCTGCCTCAGCCTCCCTAGTAGCTGGGACCACAGGCACATACTGTCACAGCCGGCTAATTTTTTTTTTTTTTTTTTAGACAGAGTTTTGCTCTTGTTGCCCAGGCTGGAGTGCACAATGGCGCAACCCGGGCTCACTGCAACCTCCGCCTCCTGGGTTCAAGCGATTCTCCTGTCTCAGCCTCCCGAATACCTGGGATTACAGGCTCCTGCCACCACAACCGGCTAATTTTTGTATTTTTAGTAAAGATGGGGTTTCACCATGTTGGCCAGGCTGGTCTCAAACTCCTGACCTCAGGTGATCCATCCATCTTGGCCTCCCAAAGTGTTGGGATTATAGGAGTGAGCCACCATGCTAGGCCTGGCTAAAATTTAATAATTTTTTTTTTTTTTTTTGGTAGAGACCGGGTCTCACTATGTTGCTCAGGCTAATGTCAAACTCCTGG
>NW_012099264.1:0-1136 GCF_000951045.1 Mandrillus leucophaeus
AGTAGCTGGGACTACAGGTGCCTGCCACCTCGCCTGGCTAGTTTTTTTTTTTTAGTAGAGACGGGGTTTCACTGTGTTAGCCAGGATGGTCTCGATCTCCTGACCTCCTGATCCGCCCATCTCGGCCTCCCAAAGTGCTGGGATTACAGGCTTGAGCCACTGTGCCCGGCCTTAAAACTTCTTTCCTGTCATTTGTTTGTACCTCTTGAGGTCTTCTAGATTTGGCAGGCTTCATGGTGGTGTTCATTAGGAGGGCTTCTGGATCTAGTTGCTATATTTCTTGGTAAATCTCACCCAGCACAAGTAAAACAAATAACTACCAGCAGTTTTGGTATCAAAAGGAGCTTCAGTCATATGTTCCGGTACTTGATTTTGTAACACATTTTGTCTTTGGTGAGATTCATTCCATGAATTTGGTCAGTTTTTGCTCTAAACTTCCTCAGTACTTAGCTTGAATTTATAATACTCAACTTTCAGCAAGACTTATATTCAGACCTCAGTTTTGTTTTTGTTTTTGAGACGAAGCCTTGCTCTGTCACCCAGGCTGGAGTGCAATGGCGGAATCTCGACTCACTGCAACCTCCGCCTCCAGGCTTCAAGTGATTCTCCTGTCTCAGTCTCCTGAGTAGCTAGGATTACAGGCATGCGCCACCACGCCCAGCTATTTTTTTAAATTTTTGGTAGAGATGGGGTTTCACCTTGTTGGCCAGGCTGGTCTTGAACTCCTGACTTCAAGTGATCCACCCGCCTCGGCCTCCCAAGGTGCTGGGATTACAGGCACGAGCCACCGCACCCAGCCTCAGACCTCAGTTTTTGAGATCTTGAGCTGTGGTTTCGGTTCCCTGAATCCCTGTGATTAGGTCTTTCCACGTATTTCCAACAGTGAAAATGGCTGGTGCTTTCCCATTAGGTGAATCTTTTTTTGCAAGTTGGTCATTTTCTTTTGGTTTCACCTTTTCCCCTCTTTTTTTTTTTTTTTTTTGGTTTTTTAGCAGTTTAGTATTATTTATCTATATAATTGGTTGGATCTGGCGCTTTTTCTAAGGGTAAATTTTAAACTATCTTTTCAATTGCTTACATAGGTATTGATCTGTTTGGGTTTTGCATCTCTTTCTTTTCCTTTCCTTTCCTTTTTC
>NW_012099265.1:0-948 GCF_000951045.1 Mandrillus leucophaeus
GGAGTTCAGTGGCGTGATCACGGCTCACTGCAATCTCTGCTTCCCAGGTTCAAGGGATCTTCCTACCTCAGCCTCCCAAGTAGCTGGGACTACAGGCATGTGCTACCATATCCCCAGCTAAATTTTTTTGTATTTTTGATAGAGATGGAATTTCACCATATTATCCAGGCTGGTCTTGAACTCCTGTCCTGAAGTGATCCCCCCGCTCTGGCCTCCCAAAGTGCTGGGATTACAGGTATGAGTCATGGTTCTTGGCCAGATCTTTTTGTTTTGAAAAGATAGGGGCCACACAGATTTCACATTGGGACTTCTTTTTCCTAGTTATGCCCCTGGGGAGAGGAATAGGAAATGAAGAAAGTTATGGAACATTGAAAGTAGATGGTAGCAGAGGCTCGGCATGATGGCTCATGCCTGTAATCCCAGCACTTTGGGAGGCTGAGGTGGGCGATCACCTGAGGTCAGGAGTTTGAGACCAGCCTGGCCAACCCAGTAAAACCCCATCTCTACTAAAAATACAAAAAATTAGCCAGGCATGGTGTGCACACCTGTAGTCCCAGATACTAGAGAGGTTGAGGCACAAGAATTGCTTGCACCTGGGAGGCAGAGGCTGCGGTGAGCCAAGATTGTATTACTTTACTCCAGCCTAGGCAACAGAGTGAGACTCTGTCTCAAAAAATAAAAATAAAATAAATAAAGTAGATAAGGGCCAGGCGTGGTGGCTCATGCCTGTAATTCCAGCACTTTGGGAGGCCGAGGTGGGTGGATCACCTGAGGTTAGGAGTTTGAGACCAGCCTGACCAACATGGAGAAACCCTGTCTCTACTAAAAGTACAAAAATTAGCCAGGTGCGGTGGCAGGTGCCTGTAGTCTGTGAGTCCCAGTTACTTGGGAGGCTGAAGCAGGAGAATCACTTGAACCTGGGAGGCAGAGGTTGCAGTGAGCCAAGAT
>NW_012099266.1:0-32387 GCF_000951045.1 Mandrillus leucophaeus
GACATTCCAGGATGACTCTGTTCTTTCCAGGATGACTGACTTGCTAGAGCACATGCTACAGAAGTTTCTAGTGGAAAATGGCCAGGATAAAACCTCAACTTTATTTTTTATTTTTTAGAGATGGGGTCTCGCTATGTTACCCAGGCTGGTTTTGAACTCCTGGCCTCAAGTGATCCTCCCACCTCGGCCTCCCAAGGTGCTGGGATTATAGGCGTGAGCCACCGTGCCTGACCAAGCCTCATCTTTAAAAGGCCATTGGTTACATAACCAAGAGCAAGACCCTCAGCAGCCATATGGGTGGAAGCGGGTTTTCTCAGATAAAACTTGCATCTTATACATCTCATACATGCGGCTAATTGCATAGGACTCCAAATATATACAATAAAAAAATTTTTAACTATCTGGACTTGTGCTTACATAATATCAAATATCCTAAATCATATTTTTAATAAAATAATCATCTGATGGTCAACAGAATTCAAAAGAAATATTGCAAGGTTTGCATCAACCACTTTGGCATTTTCTTAGGCTCAGCCAAAAAGAACATTAAGTACAGTTCAAATAATTTATAAGTAATCTAGGAATCTTACTGGAAATCTGATCCAATACATTGGTTAATCAACACCAACTGAGAACCAATTTCATATTTTTTAAAGTCAGGTAAGCTAAAATTTGTCTAAGACAGAAGAGAGATAAATTAACAGAGAAAATAAGTGATATAACTTCCTTCAGAAAGCCAGCACCTGCGGCTGTGTGCTTCGTGCCTGATGCAGCGAGAAGCGAAGTAAGATGGTTGTTGAAAAGACAGAAACAGCCAGGTGCGGTGGCTCATGCCTGTAATCACAGCATTTTGGGAGCCTGAGGCAGGTGGATCACTTGAAGTCAGGAGTTCTAGACTAGCCTGGCCAACATGGTGAAATCCTGTCTCTACTAAAAATACAAAACTTAGCCAGGCGTGGTGGCTCATGCCTGTAATCCCAGCTACTCGGCAGACTGCACTCTAGCCTGGGCAATAAGAGCGAAACTCTGTCTCAAAAAAAAGAGAAAAGAAATAGTAAGCTTAAAAACCAATTAAGGAAGATATTATAATGGCAAGAACAACAGCAAAAGACATTTTCCTCTAGTCTTCAGTTGGAGAAACTGAGTGCTCTAAGGTTCAACTATAATTACTCCCCCAGGCAGCTCAGATCTGAAGAGTACATACAACCATGTGACGTTGTACATGTGACATTTTGCAGGCCAAACTGGAGGCTAGATCTTGGGAGCTGGACTCTCTGGGATGAGTATCCTGGTGGTTCTATAGTTATCTACTCTGGTCACTGCTCCAGGCATCTGTAAATCAAAGGAGCCCTTAAGGTAGAGATAGGTTCATCTCTAACTGAGGAATGCTGCTGCTCTCCTCTCTAGAGAATGCGTCTGCACCTAATCACAGGCCACTTTCACTAGTTGTGATGTAAAAACCCTGACCTGGGCCAGAGGTCACCCTGAGGTCTCCTCTCTAACTGCAGGAAACAAGCCACCCTCCACCTCTTCTCCAGTCAAGTTCAAAAAACAAACAGAGCTCAATGGTTGTTTAACTTGTTACCTGCAAAAAACTCCAAAGCCCGGTTGACAACTCCAGGCTGTGAATGGTGTAAGCACTGAGGTATCATATTTTTCCCCCACATGAATCATATTTGACAAACAGAACTCAGAACCCTTGGGTACCCCATCCCAATCATGGTTTTCAGAGACTGGTGTTCTCTCATGCCCAGCGGTGTGGCCTCCTTGGCAGAAGCTGACGAATGCCGGGATTGTGTCCCACCAGCTGATTAAAAACAAGGGAACATGTTTTTAATGATTAAACATGATTAAAAATATGTCAGCCAATAGCAATGGGTGGATCTTACTTAGACGCTAATATGTGAAGTTCTAACCGATACACCTTAAGTCCCTCATTTCTTCACTGCACAAATATTCATTGAGATCCTCCTATGTGCCAGACACTCTTATAATCACTGGAAATGCAGGGTTGAGGAAAACAGACTCAGTCCTTACCCTGATGGCGTCATTGACTTCATGGTCCTTGAAGCAGTAGCCAGGCACTGGGACAGAGTCTAGGTGCTGGAGAACCCTCACACTGGGGCAGTAAAGTGGTGGTGTTTAGGTTTCAGTCCTTGTTGCATTGTTCTGTTACAAGGTCTTATCTTACATATGTCATTTTGACAAGGTAAAGAATGAGTTATTCATCTCCTTCTGCTTTGAAAATTATAGAAATTCATGAATTGATGTCTAAAAGGTGCTAAGATAGCTAGACCAGAAGAGAATTATAGAAAAAAATGTTTCACTGAGGCTTATAAGTCACCATTTTCATGGGTAGTTACTGATTATGCTGTAGAATTAGTATTAATTACTATCCATTGAGCCCTCTTTTCAAACTCTTTAGTGGTGTATAGTATAATTAGCCTTTCCCTCTTCCCCAAAATACTTTTAATTTCTTGACTCTATAATACCACACTCCCCTGCTTTTCCTCCTGCTCCAATAACTGGTCCTTTCTGGTTTCAGTTGCCAGTTTCTCCTTCTCCAAATTTTGAAGATCTTCCAGGCTCTCTGAACACTCTCTGCTCTCTCTCTGTACTTTCTCCCTGGTTTGGTCTCTCCATTCCTATGGTTTTAAATGGTGTCTTTGTCCTTGTCTGCCTTCTGTACCATCATCCTATATCCAATTCCCTGCTTGACAGCTTCACCCAGATTTCATACAATTATATCAACCTGCTTCTGCTCAAAACTGGACTCCTTATTTGCCCTATCACCTGAAACTTGTTTTCCCCCAGCCCTCCTCATCTCAGAAAATGGTACTGCCACCCACTTCTGTGGTCAAGCATAAATCTGCGAGTCATTCCTTACACTCCTTCCTTGTCACCTCTATCATCGCTGGTACCACTGGGACCTCTTAAATGTGTCAAGGACCTATCTGCTTCTCCATCCTCACTACCAACCCCTAGGTCCAAACGGAGCTACGTTCTTTCATTCATAGCACGTGCCACAGTGTGTATAGCTTGTACAAACATGTGTTTGTGACCTGCCTGTACCATTGGAGTCCACTGAGGATCCTGTGATGGCAGGAACTGTATCTGCCTTGCTCACTCATTCCCCAACTCCTAGTACACAAACATGTGTTGAAGTGAATTGAATGGCGAATTATAAAAAACATAAAATAGTTTCATTAGATTAGCTGCATTCTTAAGTGTGTTAGTGCTGCTTCATAGCTTAAAGATAACTTGGTTCCTTTGAAGGGAATTACTAAGCACGTCTCCACCCAGCACTGATTAGCTTTTAATACACAGCCTATGAAAATGTCCATTTAAGCTTAAGTGTTCAGTGGAATTTTTCCTCATATTCAGGCACATTCATAAGGCATTTAAGGAGCTTCAGATGTTGCTTGCCTGGCTATTTCCCTGGAGATAAAAAGTCTCAAGTGAACAAATGCATCAGCAGACTATATCTCTTGCTTTTAACTGGCAGCAGAGACTCAGTTCTTTTACTCTTGGAGGGGCATTTTTCACTCACTACTATCAGTGGCCTCCCTGGGTCGTTCCTAATTCTGGTACTAACATAGCAAAAATACTTTTCACATCCAATGCTCTTTGATGTTATAGGCACAATCTATAAATCTGTGTTATTTTTAAAATACAAACTTAGTAGAATTACTATATTTTTAGGATACACTAAAATGTGCCCTAATTTGAATTGACAGTGATAATCAGATTGAATTGTGAATACTGAAAAAAGGATTTTTTTCTAAAAAAAAAAAAAAAAAAAGACACTTTTCTTTCAGGAAAAGAAAAATGCTTATTTTCTTATTTCTAATTCTTTGACTTAGTTTGAACTACTGACAAATACTTTACCAAATAGATGTCCTTTTATCTTTGTATTTTGGAAATAGAAAGTACTTATTTTGAATTACCAATTAAATGTGTCGCAAACAAAAGGATGATGCTAAAATACTTTAAAATAACAAATTTGCTTACTTCATTTAAGCTTTCCCCATGACACCTATTTTGTACTGGTAAATCTCTTTTTTAAAGATATGCAAATTTTGTATTATTACGGAAGGAGCCCTGTGTGATCTATAAGGAGGCTTTGATGCTACAGATTGCTGCATAGGACTATTTCTGCTGATTACCAATAGGACTAACGGGCAAATTAACTTCTCTGGGTCTCTTAAGAAATGGTTGTTCCGTCTAGCAATTTCTAAGGTTCCTTTGATTCAGTAAGTGAATGAATTATTAATTAAGTTTAAGTTTGCAATAACAGACCCTTAAATTGATACCACCAACTTTCTTGTCATTTTTAATTTCTATCATTCAAAAATGTGCATTTTTGGTATGTGTTTTCCATATACCAAGCAAGATCATTTGAATAGAGCCAAGGTTTAGCTGGTCTGCTGCCACCATGGTGCCTGAAGACTGGGTGACCAGTCCCTGGAGAAATGTGCCCTCATCAGGCAAAAGGAAGGCGGATCTTAATTTTTTTTTTTTCCCGAGACGGAGTCTTGCTCTGTCACCTAGGCTGGAGTACAATGGCCCAGTCTCAGCTCACTGCAGCCTCCGCCTTCTGGGTTCAAACGATTCTCCTGCCTCAGCCTCCCGAGTAGCTGGGATTATGGGTGCCTACCACCACAGCCAGCTAATTTTTGTATTTTTAATACAGATGGGGTTTCACCATGTTGGCCAGGCTGGTCTTGAACTCCTGACCTCAAGTGATCTGCCCACCTTGACCTCCCAAAGTATTGATATTATAAGCATGAACCACCACACGCGGCCTTGATCTAAATTTTTAATACATGATTTTTAATGTGATATTTAATAAATCAGCACATATGTGTTGACCAGCTGAGCACTACACAGTATATAGAAGAAAGCATAAGAAGAAAGCATAAGACCCAACGCCTGTCCTTGGGGAGACAAGAGGCATGAAAAATGATCAAATATTTCCAAACAGTGCATGAGCCCTGTGGCATGACGTGCATTACAGGCCTAATGAAGGAGGTTAACTGGGCTTGCAGACCGAAAGTGCTGTATAGAAAATGCTGAAGTAGGCCTGAATCTGGAAAGATGGAAAGACTTCTGATGCAAGGAGTTATAGGAAAGGCCAATGCAGCAGATGAGAGTAACTTTTTGTTTTGTTTTTGTTTTGAGACAGAGTCTCACTCTTGCCCAGGCTGGAGAGCAGTGGCACGACCTTGGCTCACTGCAACCTCTGCCTCCTGGGTTCAAGTGATTCTCCTGCCTCAGCCTCCCAAGTAGCTGGGACTACAGGCACGCCACCACGCCCAGCTAATTTTTGTATTTTTAGTAGGGATAGGGTTGCACCATGTTCGCCAAAACTGTCTCAATCTCGTGGCCTTGTGATCCACCTGCCTTGGCCTCCCAAAATGCTGAGATTACAGGCGTGAGCCACCATGCCTGGCAGAAAGTAACTCTTATGAGGAAACAGTCTACATGACTGTGACATCAGAAAGTCACCTCAGTAGGACAGTGAAGAGACACCCGTGTTAGCAGGTACAGGTGGAGGACTGTGGGATATAGCTTTGAGTAGGCTGTGTAGTGCCAGATATGGAAAGCCTCACAGAGTCTGACCATAACAACTTTGATTCCATTATAAGATTTGCTAATTTAATGGGACATGCTTTCCTGTGCCAGTCAAACTTTCCAACTTATGAAAACACTGAATAAAATCATCTGAGATAAGTGAAGATATTGTCTTTCCTATGTAGCTTAAGCTGTGCAGTCCAAATGTGAGGAAGGGGTGAGCCTGGCCAGTGAATGAATGTGCGGTCTCTAACATTTGCTCTTTAACATACTTTTGTTCCCTCAATAAATCTGTGTCATTAATGACAACGTGTAAGTCAACCAGAGGAGAAACAGCCTATTGGATGACAGGCTTAAGTGAATCTTGCTTTATGCCCTAATAGTCAACATATGGACCTCTGTCATCCTGGAGTGGCAGGAATTTCCAGACACAGGCCTATCCAGAGAGAGGAGACGGGGGGAGAAGGAGGTGAGGAGGAGAGGGAGAGATAGAGAGAGACAGAGAGAGAGTAGGGAGAGAAAGGGAGGGGGAGAGAGAGAGAGAGACAGACAGACAGACAGCCACAGAGAGAGAGAGAGAGCCCTTCCTCCAGGTCCCGGAGGTATGGGTCTGGGAACTATTAGCAAAAGCCCCTCTGTTCCTCCTCTGCTGTCAGCAAGATGCATGTTAGTGGAGACAGAAATGTTTTTACACTGGGAACCCTGACTCCATTATTAATTTTATAGCTCTAGAGATGGGATTCTCAATTCTGTCAAGTTCCCTCGGCATTGCCCCACCAAAAGTGTTACATGGTCCCAAACTTATGTGATTTAGAAACTCCAATTCTTTGTCCTTTTTTTAATCGTATGCATTTGTGAGCTCTTGTGCGAGTCGGGATGAGGACCATACATATGGGCAAGCAAAAGGTCCATCTGGCTGGGAGCAGCTGCCTCCTACAGCACAGACATTGCCAAACCTTAGCAAGTCTGCCCGGATCTTACAGACACTGCGTTTAGGACGATGAGCTCACAATTGTTTGGTATAAAGATGACAGGAAGTTTCGAGTCTGCAACCTTCTGTGTCTGGGGGTTGGGCTCTGGACTTAGGCAGGCCACACATCTTGGGGACACTTCACAAATATAAAGCAAAAGGAAGTCAGAGAAATGAATTTCCAACTTGTCACTCTCCTCTTAGGTGAACTATGTAAATCAAACTGCAATAAGAAATAACATTATAAACCAATATGAATGATTTTGTAGAACACACTTGTTAAATGTGAAGCACCCAGATATATGTTTATCCTTTTAAAGTATCAATTTTGGAGACTCTAATGATAGGACCAGTAATTGAAAATCTTTTTAAAATGTCTCTTTTGGAGTATTTTTAAGACCCAGCTACACTTGTTTTGTAGATATAGTGTGGTACAAATATTTGTCCTATAAAGATCAAGATGCTTGTTGGAAATGGCTCAGAGAATCTTCAAATGAAGTATGAAGAGTTAGGTAGATGATCTGAGCAGTTATAGTCTTGATGAGATATAAATTGATGCTATTGGCTTCCCTAAACCAGAAGGTTCTGCCTAGAGAAGGCTCAGTGTCCTCAGCCTTGGCCACATCAGTGACAGACATTAAAATCACCTTGAGGGCACGCATATTTTGGAGACGTGCATCCTGGCATTGCAAACAAATTATTCTCATTTCTCTAAAAGGTTATAGGAATCCATTAGGAATATCGATATAGGAAAAATGCAGCATGAGCAACTAACACCATGCTATCCCAGTCTTTGTTTCAGTTTCTTACATAACTTTATGTGTTTTAATTGTCTACAGCATATCATGAGCTGGAGAAAAAGGCCCTCTCCCCAAAAAGTTACATGTCAGGACCTTTGCAAGTTACTCATTTGATAAAAGAAGAGAGTGCGGGAAAGACGCTGCCGCACCGGTCACATAATATTATAAAGCAGGCTGCTTTCTGGTGCCTGGCCAGGCACGAGGACGAGGCACTCGGCAAAGGGGCAGAATGTCACAACTGTCAAGAGCTTCAGCTCTAGAGAGGCGAGCCTGCTTGCAAATCCTGTCCTTGCCACCAGCTGCCTGTGTGATCTTGGGCAAGTTACTTAATCTTCCTGAATCTCCATTTCCTCATTTCCAAAATGGTGATAATAATAGTACCTTCCTTATAAGCTTATGAGAATTAAATTAGGTAAGGCAGGTAAAATGCTAAGCATGGGGCTAGCTCACATAAGTGCTCCATAAATATTGGTTCCAGTTGTGAACAGAAAGAAAAGAGAGTGAAAAGAAGATAGAGGGAAAGGAAAAAGAAGGAGGAGTGAGAAAGAAACAACAACAACAACAACAACAACAAAAAACCGAGAAAGGATGTTTTTCACTCCATTCAGCTTGGAAAATGTGAAAACTCACCCTTATGGGATTAAGGCTGATAGATGTAGCCGGGTTTGTTTCCCTGGTGGTTCCTGTTGTGGCCCAAGCAAGGGTGAGTGACTCAGTTAACAAGTTTGTAAATTATTTGAGAAAAAAGATCTAAAAGTATGTGTCCCAAAGATTTAGAACTAAACAAATAGGCAGATGGTAAAAGTCAGTGGCTCCTTTTCATTCACACACACACACACACACATAAACATATACTCTTGGTTCTTATATTTTATTAGAAACATAATGGCGATGCTTTCTGTTTTGAAAAGACCAGTGGAACAGTATGGCCCTACTGCTATTGATAATAATGAGTCTTTATTGTAATTTGTTAAGGGAAAGTAATGCCAGCGACTTTGTATAGATTCTGCACTTTGGAAATGATCTTTTCAGGGTTTTGATGAAATGGCTCTATGTTCTGCTAAAATGACAGCAAGTGTCAAAACTGCCCTTCTGCCCTATAACCTGTCATTAGATCTAATTAGATCCAAACCCCCAAACAGGGCCAATTTGTCATCCATCACTAGGCAGCCTCATCCTCCCTTCCAGCTGCAGGGACCACCCTTCCCCGCCCAGTTGGCCCATTCTCTGGTGCCCCTGATACCTCGGGGGGCCCGTCACAGTCCCAGGCTGCGACCTCACTGCTGTTCTCTCATCAGTGGCTCTCAATCCTCAAAAACCCTCTCTCATTTTCTGTCTTCTGGGCCTTCATTATGCCCTGTTTGGGCAGCTGGTGGAGAGTGGCATGTTCAGATTGTGTTTTCCAGCATTTTATAGCTGAGCATTGAACTACTGAGACATCTCATTGCCAAAGTCTTTGTTTCCTTTACTGAAACCACTTCTGAGTTAAGCTTTTGTCAATGGGCATAGCTTTGTCTGCTCCTGTCTCTGAGTTCGGATGGTGTTGAGGTCACTACACTGAGCAATCCTTCTGTTCAGACAGTCTGGTTCAGTTTTCTGCATCTGGGGGACAAAAGACACCATGACCATTACAGAAGGCTGAGTCAGACCACAGGCTCAAACCTCATCAGGCTGTAAGCCACTCAGGAAAGAAAGACCACCAAGTTAGATTTCCGTGAAAGATCAACAGTCTGAGTCAGGAACGAGACACTTCACCTCCTTATCCTGGCCCCCTTAAGCCCAAAGCCCTATGGCAGATAAAGAATTCTAATGCACGGCACTGTATTCCCATTGTGATAAATACAGATCAATAGAAGGGAAGAATGTCTACTGCTGCTCAGGGCATATGAACAATAACAAAAACGTAAAACTTAAGAGTCACTTCTGGGATGCCAAGTGAGAGTACTTTTCACACCCACTTGGGGTCTCATTCACGCCCGTAGCTTCAGTTACCACCACTGCACGAAAGATTTCTATACCCGAGTCTTCATGCCCACCTCTCTCCTGAGTCCCAGAGAGTATTTTCAGCAAACGTTTCTACCTGAATGACCCACAGTCACAGCAAACTCAACCCGTTGAAAACTGAACTCATTATCTTTTCTCTAGGCTGGCGCCTAACCACGTGTCTCCATGTCAGGGAATTAACAGCACCAACAGTCACTCAGGCCAGAACCTGAGAAACCCTCTTAACTTTTCTCATCCTCTCCCAGCCTCCACTCAGTCACCATGTCCCACAGGTCCTGCCTCCTCCCCTTCTCTTGACTCTAGTAACCACTCCAATTCCCACTACCACTGTCTTAATCCAGGCCACTCATGTCCTGCACAGAGTCTGTACTGGTCTCTAACTTGTCTCCTTGCCCTCACTCCAGCCCCCTCCACTTCCTTCCAGCCCCACACCCTTGGACATCCTTCTGAAACACAAATCAGATCATGTTGCCTTTTTGCATGAAAGCCCCTGATAGCACTCTGTTGCCCTCCAGTTCAATTTTAAATCCCTTGACCATTCCGAATGCAGCTTCCCCTCACCACTCCAGCCTCATCTCCTGACACTCTCCCCTTTGAGTACTGTATACCAGCCATAGGGAACACTCTCTTACTCCTCACATGTTGCAGAGCTTTGCTCCTTTCCTGGCCTTGGCACATGCCACCATTGCTTCCTCCTCCTCTTCCTCCTTTGTCTTCTTTCTCCTCCTCCCCCTCCTCTCTCTCCTCCTCTTTCTCCTCTTCCTCTTCTCTTCCTCCTCCTCTTTGTCTTCCTCCTCCTCTTCCTCTTTCCCTTCATCTTCTTCCCCTTCTTCCTTCTCCTCCCTCCCCTTCTCTTCTTACTCTACCACCTTCTTCTTATTATTGAAATATGAAATGCAGAAAAGTGCCCACATTCCATGTGTACAGCACAATGAATTCTCACAAATGGACACACCCACATGACCTGTGCCCAGATCAAGAACCTGAAGAGGCCCAGTATTCCAGAGGCATGTCTCACGCTCTTTTTCTCTATTCCCCAAGGGAAATCACCTCCCTGACTTTAATAGCAATGACTAGTTTTTCCCATTTCTGTACTTTATGTACATGGAAACCTAATCTGAAATGAAAACCTTGTGCAGTTATCTACTGCTGCAAAACATACCACCAAAAAATGTAATGGCCTAAAACAATCTTAAAGTCCCACCTCTGCTCTCATTACCACTCTCGGCCCTACTCTCTTTTGTCCTCTTCATCACCAAGCCCCTTGAAAACTTTACCTACACTCACTGTCCCCATGTCCTCTCCTCCACCACACTCATCTATATCATCCACTGAGACTACTCTCATCAAGGGCACCAGTTACTTCCTTGGTATGCAGCCAAATTAACTTTTTTTTTAGTATTTTCCTACTTGACACTCCCTCTACTCCTTAATTCGATGAGTCATCAAGTTCTAGTGGTTCACCCTCTTCAGCCAATCATGTATTTGTCCTGCTTGTTTCTTCACTCAATATCTCTTGCTTGGACTATTCCAACAGCCCTCCTCTCTGCCCTAAGCTGCTCTTCCAGACTTATCTCTGCGACACAGTTTTCAGAATTAAAGGTCTGGACAGGTCCACCACCCACCTTGTAATAAAAATCAAACTGTGGCATGCATAAAGACCCTTTAGGCCAGGCCTGTAATCCCAGCACTTTGGTGGGAGTCGAAGCAGGAGGATCACTTGAGCCCAGGAGTTTGAGACTAACCTGGGCAACATGGCAAGACCCTGTCTCCATAGAAAATATGAAAATTAGCCGGACGTGGTGGTGTGTGCCTGTAGTCCCAGCTACTTGAGAGGCTCAGGTGGGAGAATCCCTTGAGCCCAGGAGGTCGAGGCTCCAGTGAGCCATGTTCGTGCCACTGCCCTCAAGCCTGGGTGACAGAGTGAGACCCTGTCTCAGACAACACAACAACAACAACAAAAAAAACAGACCCTTTAACCTGTTGCTCCAGCCTCCCTTTCTATGCTCATTGTCCCTAATACCCTCCCTGAATCAGCAGTCTTTTGTGAACTTGCCCTCAGAATTTCTGCCGGAAGATTCTCTCTTGCCCAGGATGCTGTTTACCCCATTCTTTACCTGCAAATCTTCTAGTCATCCTTTATACCTATCTTTAATGCTACCTCCTCTGTAAAACTGTGTAGTTGATGGCTTCTATTTGCTACTGTTAATGCCAAGAAATATCACTATTGTAATATGTTTGGCTCATGCTCTTAGAACATAAACTTCTCAGGGCAGGATCTTCGTTTTGTTCTCTCATATATCCCATGTTCCCAGAACTGTGCCTAGCACATAGTAGTCACTCAAGAAACACTTGCTAGATGAAGACATGTATAGTTAACATTTATTGAGCACTTATTTTATGCCAGGTGCTTTCATGCATTATCTCATTATGTTCTCACCAAAAGCTCTATGATGAAATAACTATTTTTATTCCAGTTTTGCACAGGAGGAAACTGAAGCTTAACAAGTTGAAGTAACTTGCCCAAGGCCACCCAGTTGATACATGGCAAATCTAGGATTTGAACCCTGATTGTTCAAGCTCTAAATAACCTCATTTGACCGTCTTTGAGCTCTGTGCGCTGTGGTGCTTTGCACATGACTGTACTGTGGGTTACAGTAGGTCCTTAGCAAATCAGACAACCCAAAGTAGTGGAAGTTTCTCTTTACATATTTATCTCTGCGCCTTATAGCGGGTTCACTGAGAATAGGAACTTGGTCCTATTTATTTTATTCTCCCTTGTCCCCCAAACCCCAAGCAGCTGGCACAGTGTCTTACACATGTTTGTGTTCACTAAATGTTTACTGAATGAAATAATGGGTGTGCTGTGAAGAGGCAGCATTTGGCAGTGAGTCCTTTCCGCATAATCAGTAAATTTTGAGGACTGTCCTGATGGCTGCCTGGAATCCAAGCTGAGCTGCTGCCTCTTCTAACCCCATGCTTCTTCAGCACGATGCAAGCTCGGAGCCATCCCTGGCTGACCCACCCTCCACCCTGACCCCGGCCTTTTGCCATCCTTCCTGTCCTCATGAAGTTCCCCGGCCAGTCTTCCTGCTCTCCGCTGCCAATCATTCTGACCAAGCGCTGCCCCACCCTCTCCTCTTCTTGACCCCATGCCCTGCTTGAACCTTGCTGCTTCCCTGGTCATCCTGAACAGGCAGAGCAACATGACATTTCTGTAGATAATTCCAACACAGAGCGGACTGTGATAAACAGAGAGCCAGTCACGAGGCATTGTCAGAGATATCAAAAGGAAGAGATTCCTAGTTAAATGATGGAGAAACTCAAAATGGATTAAGTCACTGTCTTTTTCACCCTGATATAAATTGTTTTGTTTTGTTTTTTTAAATAAGAGTTTAGCTTCTCTAGGTTTATCAATTAGGTAGGAATGTTGATAGCAAGCAATAGTAACTGGGACAGTTTAAGCCACAAGGGGAAGCTTCTTTTAAGGATACAGAGTCTCTAGGAACTCAAGCATTAGAATGCAGCCAGACCTCAGGGAGAAATGGAAGCAGAACTAGAAAATAGTTCAGGATCTGGGCAGCATTTCTTCCCATGTCTTGTCTTCACTGTCACTGTATATTTGCTTCATTTCTATTTTTCTGTGGACCTCCTCAAGTCCACAGACCTCACCATGGTGTACAGCTGCCAACAGCAACTGAGTTTTTAAGTGGCAATAGTGACCATCTCTGTCAAAATCACAAATCTTCAGGGAATTTACCTGATTGGCCCAGCACAAGTCAGGTGATTGCCCCTGGTCCAATTATTGGTCACCAGTGAGCAGGGTGACGTTATACAACATGGCTGCCAGGTGCCCATCTCTGTGGGGGAGGAAGTAGAAAGGATCATGGTAAGCCCAGCACTCTCCCAAAATGTCTACTACACTTCGTTCTGTTGACTGATAATGTGCTTATAAAAGAATTCTGAGTGCATCCCCAAGAGTAGAGTAAATGAATAGGCTTTCTAGCTTTAAAATTATTTTTCATAAACAAATACCTAAATATGGATTGCCATTTAGCAAACGTCACCATGATTAACTAAGACAATGTTCCATTGGTAATTCCTAGCAGATTTTCTATGCCAGTTTTGTTTATTGAAGGCCTGGAATCCTGGCTTCACCCAGGACCTCACACACATCTATATGTCCTGCCAGACTAAGCAGGAGAGACAGTTAATATGATAAACCTGGTGAGGCCTTTCTCCCTCCTCGGGGTCTCACAAAAATGATGCCCATTTCTCCCGTTCAGAACCAGCGTTCTATTCTGTTTCTAATAAGCCAGTGTAATCAGGTCTAGGGAGATAACACTGCCTCCCTTTGAGGGCCCCATGCCCTGACAAATTTCAAGAGAGCTAACCTTGGTCACTGCTTCCTTAATGTGGTTTGATGTAGGGAGAGGGAGCCAGGATAGATCCTTCTTTTATTTTGATCTGGCTCTGCTTGATCAAGGATCCTTAAATTCAAGGCTGGGTAAGGACAATCTGCAAAGTTTATCCAACTCAGAAGTGGGAGAGCTGGATTCAGGGTGTCCAAGGATATCCAAAGTTTCATGTTCACCTTTTCGGGACTCGGCCCTCTCAGCACCACTGTACTCCTGCAGCTGGCATAATGGGACTGGCACACATGGCATGGGCCCACAGAATGGGTATAACAGCCCCAGGCTATAGGGAGAGCGGGCCAGGGCTCTGTCCTAGCGGATGGACCTCATGACTCCTCCTCCGGAGGCATATTGGAGTCCACCCAGACCTTTTCAGTAACACTCCCTGGCTTGTCTTCCAGGCTCCCTGGGTACAGCAGGCCGTGTGTGCAACCTGACTTCCCGGGGCATGGACAGCTGCGAAGTCATGTGCTGTGGGAGAGGCTACGACACCTCCCATGTCACCCGGATGACCAAGTGTGGGTGTAAGTTCCACTGGTGCTGCGCCGTGCGCTGTCAGGACTGCCTGGAGGCCCTGGATGTGCACACATGCAAGGCCCCCAAGAACGCTGACTGGACAACCCCCACATGACCCCAGCAGATGTCACCATCCACCTTCCCTTCTGCAAGGACTACATTGGATCTGCAAGAACCCTGGACCTTCAGGTTCTTTCTGGGGGGATATTTCCTAAGGCATGTGGCCTTTGTCTCAACAGAAGCCCCTCTTCCTCTCTGGGGGCCCCAGGATGGGGGGCCACATGCTGCACCTAAAGCCTACCCTATTCTATCCATCTCCCAGCGTTCTGGGGTCATCTCCCTTCCTGGTGAGTTCTCTTTGGAAATAGCGCGACAGGCTGTTCAACCCGGAGGGTGGTGGGCCCAGACCACTGTCTCCACCCACCTCAACTTTTCTTCTTTCTAGAGCAGTTGGCCAGGCAGAAAAAAGAGTGCCTCAAAGGAGCTTTCTCAATGTCTTCCTACAAATGGTCCCAATTAAGAAATTCCATACTTCTCTCTGATGGGAACAGTAAAGAAAGCAGAATCAACTGCCCCTGACTTAACTTTAATTTTTGAAAAGACCAAGACTTTTGTCTGATCAAGTGATTTTACAGCTACCACCCCTAGGGGTAATTGGTAATTGCCTGGAGAAGAATGGCTTTCAATACACTTTTAAGTTTCAAATGTGTATTTTTCAAGGCATTTATTGCCGTATTAAAATCTGATGTAACGAGGTGGGGACGTGTGTGCTTTGGTACTGTGGTGTGTTGTATCTTTGTAAGAGCAAGAGCCTCAGAAAGGGATTGCTTTGCATTGCTGTCCCCTTGATATAAAAAATCTTTAGGGAGTGAGACTTCCTTCTCACTTAGAACCTGAAGGGGATTATGAGGAAGAGGAATGGTCTGGCAATATTCTGTAACTATTGGGTCAATATGGTGGAAAATAATTCAGTGGATGCAATATCAGAAATGTATCTGTACAGATCAAAAAAAAAAAAAAGGGAGAATAAAATTCCTATCTGGTGTTATGCATGTGAGCCATGGAATCTCATAACTGAAATGACTTTAAGGATGAAAATTTTGGGGATACAAGATTGGTGAACTAACATGCTGACAGAGAGGTTTCCAGAGCTAACTCATGCCTGGGGCAGCCTTACATGAAGCAGATGCCTGAAAGAAGTCGGCCACGTCCACCGTCTGCTAATGCCCATCACCCTTCAAGCCCAGTTTAAAGACCTGTCATATTTAATTGTATTTATTTGATGCTTACAAGATGATGTGATACTGTAGCCTAAAGCAAATGACACATAGCATTGCTTATAAAGTTGGTAACCCTGCCATATTATATTGCAAACAAATCGTAACTTGGAGACTATGTTTAAGGGACTCAACTGTAATTATGGGAGCATCAGTATGCAAATAGTGGTTGGCTCCTGCCATCAGCCAAAAGATGACATTCAGGGAAAATGGAGGGGCTGCCTGCACCATTTTTTAATATTAAATGAAAGAAAGGTGAAATAACTACTTCTCGTCTTCTTGAAAAGTTTGGTTCTTATTCTGTATATGATTTCCTTACAGTGCTACATTAACAGCATATTTCATTACATGCATCTGGTATCAAATTGTTGGTGCTTCCTCATTCTTTAATACTGGACAGTAAGGTCATTTAGACTGAGACTCGTAGAAAACAACCTACTGGAGTACTTTGTCATAGTTGACATTTGCCTCCAGCCCTCTTAAAAATGACATAATTCATCCCCTTTCCCTCACTCCCAAACCCCTAACTTGTTCTCTAACTTTTCCAAAGTGACTCTTTCCTCCTTTTATCCTATGGATTCAGATGTTGGGAGCCGTAGAATGACAGTAGCTGCTCTGAACTTGGTGTGAAGAAGGCCAGGCACATGGGCAGCTGCTCAGTCTTCAGTTACACTGAAGGTTGGTGTGAATTCCTTCATGAGAGTGCAAAGGTACTTTCATGGGGGCCCCACAGCCATCAGCCCTTCCTCCTGCTAGATGAACTGTGAAATCATCAATCCAGGCTGTGTTTCAAATTGGAAAGGATCTTAGGAGACATCTCAGCTTCCTTCAGTTTGGGGAAATTGAGACCAAGAGAGGTGAAGGGATCGGTGCACATATCAGGTATTGCCCAATGCTCCATCACAAATAGGACCACACTCTGAGTGTCTGAGATAGTGTAGGACTTCATCCATTAAATGAAACTAGTTTCTCCCAGAATTAACTCAGTGGATTTTAAATAATTTTAGCTTGCAATGGGGTGTTTGCTGGGTTTTTTTTTTTTTTTTTTTTTTTTATGCCTGGGATGTTTAGATGTGACATTCTTTTTATGCTGAGATATATGCCTCCTGGTAAGTAGCAAGGGGACGAGGCATATCCATGTAGAAACCTACATAAATTGTCCTAATCCGTAAGGGAGACAATGGCAACCATCGCAAGTGGTGGTGGGTCCTGCCACTGAGGAGGGAAAAATGAGAGAATGAAATACTGCTATCAGTTTTTACTTTTGAAAGAGGAAATGTCTATTGTTTGGGAAAAAAATTACAAAACAAATGAAGGTAATTTTAGAACTCCTTTGCCTTCGAGCTTGGTAGAGGATCAGTATTCCAGGAACCTGAAATACACTGAAACTCTGAATTATCTGAGGCTTTTAAGGGGACTGTATGGCACAAATTAGCCAAAACAAAATAATTGGGAAATCCCCTTAGAAATTCCCTCCTTATGAAAATCTTATTATAAATCAAAGTTTTCTAGGTCCAAGATAATGTCCATTAATTTTCTGCAATATCTGAAAAAGTGCCCACAATAAGACATAGACTAGTTCACTGGAGTTTTCTACAATAAAGATATAATCTGCACATGACCCTGAGACTGAGCATGTAAGTTGTTTTCTTCAACAGATTTGGTTCTGTTAAGTTGGTTCATGGTGCTGACTGATATTTGTCTGTATTCTTGGAACATAGTTTGTCAATGAGCATTCAGTTTCAGCATCTTGGGTAGCCCCCCAAGGCCTGAAAGAGTTGATCCTCTGCCTTAAGAGATGATTTATCCACTCAAGTGACTTAAGCTCAAGCACGCTAGTCCCCAGTGCCACGACCACACTAAGCTCTGGCTCTGTGTCCCTCAGGGATGAGGGAGAGCTCTGGCATGTTACTGGACTAAAGATGCCTCAGAAAGGAAGCAGGAGAGGCATAGGGCACCCCAGAATGCTATCTGCTCTCCCTTCTCCAGGTGTCACCAGATTGAAATAAACATCTGAAAAGAGGGATCTATCATGTGGCATCTGGGTGGGGCCAGATGATGGGAGGGGACGTGAGAGGGAAAGAACCTGGTAACTTTTGCCAGGTGACTGGCCAAGCTTGGTGATCAAGAGCAGTGGCTTTTTCCAGGCCGGGCACAGTGGCTCACACCTATAACCCCAGCACTTTGGGAGGCCAAGGTGGATGGATCACTTGAGGTCAGGAGTTTGAGACCAGCCTGGTCAACAAGGTGAAACCCCATCTCTACTAAAAATACAAAAGTTAGCCAGGCGTGGTGGTGTAATCCCAGCTACTCAGGAGGCTGAGGCAGGAGAATCACTTGAACCTGGGAGGCGGAGGTTGCAGTGAGCGGAGATGGTGCCACCGCACACCAGCCTTGGTGACACAGTGAGATTATGTCTCTTAAAAAAAATGGGGGGTGGGGGCCAGTGGCTTTTTCTGCTTTTGTTGGTAATCCCCACCCTTCTTCCTGCTGCCACTTCCCTGTCCCTACATTCAGCACCTACTTCCTGAGCCATCGTGAGGCCCACCGGGCTCAGGGACCCAGGCCATGGCTCAGATTGTCCACACCTATTGTGTAGCTCTGTTCCAGGCAGCCAATATTAATTTCAAGAGGTGTTTTGAAATGGTCACAACTGTATTGTTTTTTAACTAGAATTATTACAAAGTCTGAAAAAAAATCAGGCATTACATTTCTTTTTCAAAGAAGGTAGCTTTAAAGTCAGAAAATCCAGTTTCACATCGACATTTCTAGGCCATATTAATTTATGAAGGAACCTCACATCAACTCTCACAGACCTAAAGCAGGGGTGTCTCAGAAGGGACAACATGACCGTGCATGCGCTCTCCTGGCCGGCTTGTTCAGGCCGGGGTATTGTTATTACTTCTCGGTTATTAAAAGCTGGCCCGGGGCTGTTGTCTCGCTCAGCTGAAAAACATTCATCTCTCCTCTTGCCGACTCTCAGAATAAAGGCTCAGAGGGGTGTCCAATGGACCAGAACCATTCTTTTGTGTCTATTTACTGTACTTCAGCATGGGTTTCCTTATCTTAAGAGCAAGAGTTGTACTCAACAAATAAACCTTGCCAGTTCCAAAGCTGGTAAATAGCTTTTGTCAAGTCCACACTGAGCCTCTGAAAAGCAATCTGCGGGTGCGAACTGACAGCTAAGCTGTGCGTCTTTTGACCTTCTCCTTACCTAGGCAGAGAAGATTTTCACTCATCCATGAGAATGTTCTTTACATTTTTCTGGGGATCAGCAAGGTGACAGGTGATTTGCAAAACCCAACATGATTATTATTTTTCTAAATCATCGTTGTTCCAGCTCTAGCTTTCTTCCCCCCGATATTCACATGGATTCCTGTTTAACCAAACCTCCCACTTCCACCAGCTAATAAAAGTGTCATGCAGATTGTTACAAAGAACTATTGTTATTTACAAGTCTACGTTTTCTGTGAAGTCAAAACATAATAAAGTGAATTTTCAGTGTTAACTCTGTTATTTTAAACTCATGGTAGTCTTGCCAAACCCTCTGGTGAAAAGAAGTCCCTGCAGGTTATGGGAACTATTCCCTTGTCTTTTCTCAGGACCATACTTCAAACAACTCAATCAAGAGGCATCTTTCAAGTTTGTAAAGATGTTCAGGAAGGCAATTGACTTGCCTCAGTAGCTATTCTTGTGAGTTGATGGGTGAGGCTTAGGTTAAAAATTGAGAAATGATGCCACATTTTCACCCTGTGTTTTCCTGTGTGCACCAATCTGAGTGCTTGCCCTCTCTCGATGTTAGCATGTTTTGTCAGTGTTTATAAATTCGGTGTCTTTCCCTAGCAGCTAACTCACCCCCATCAACTTCTCAAATTATTGCATTCCCTGTAAGTGCTGACTCTGGGCTGAAATAGCATTTTCTCTGCTTGGTGAGAAACATGCAGAATCCCTTGCCCAGTTACTGAAATCTGTGCATCCTGATTTTGGGGGCTACTTCCATCAAGCAGTAAAAGCTGAGAAAATGGGAATAAACTCTCCTCTGGAAAAGGAAGTCCACCCTCCCCACTTTTTCCTCCTGGATGAGCTGTGTTTTAGGGCGACCTGGCTGACCAAGGCATGTGTTCTACACTTCAAGCACCACATTGCAGCCCTGTGGTTAGACTGCACACTGTCCCTCTAGGATTCCATCCACCCATCTAGAAACTCCTGCACCTACTTAGATGATCTGAAAAAGAGAAACCGGCCGGGTGTGGTGGCTCATGCCTGTAATGCTAGCACTTTAGGAGACCAAAGGAGGAGGATCACTTAAGGCCAGGAGTTTAAGACCAGCCTGGGCAAAATAGCAAGACCCCCTTCTCTACAAAATAAATAATAAAATAAAATAAAATAAGCTGGGTGTGATGGCACACACCTATAGGTCTAGCTACTTAGGAGGCTGAGGTGGGAGGATGGCTTGAGCCCAGGGATTTGAGGCTACAGAGAGCTATGATGGTGCCACTTCTCTCAAGCCTGGGCAATACAGCAAGACCCTATATCTTAAAAAATTAAAATAAAAAGGGGTGGTGATTCATGTGTCTGTGTGTTTTTTTCAAAGGCCATCTCCCCCAAATATTTTGCCCTGAAATTGTCAATGAAATTTTCCTATTTTCTAACTTCTTGTGTAAGAGGGCTGTCCTACACATTGTAGGATGTTTAGAAGCAACCCTAGTCTCTTCCCAGCCACTATATGCCAGAAGTAACTCCCTTGACTCTCTGCTGTGACAACGAAAAATGTCTCCAGACATTGCCCAATGTTCCCCAGGGAAGGAAGGAGGGGTGAGAGGGAAATTGTTCCCAGTTGAGAACCACTGGTCTAACACTTTGGGTTAAGCCCTCTATTCAAATGCAAGCCACTTTCAGTTAGAAACACCTCATCGGGAACATTAGTTGAATGAGATGGCTTCTTAGTATTAATGTATCAGGCTTGCTAGAAGGAATCTTTAGGAAAAGGGGTAGTTGTGAAACTCCTCAGCATCATGGGGCAGAATAAGAAAGGCTAAGACTTGACTGGAAGCTCCTGTAGGCCTGCACTGTGTGTCCCTGGAGTCTGTGCAAGTGTGAGGCTCCTGGGTTTCTAGGATGGGCATTAACTGAGAGGAATCAGACAAAGGATGGAAGGGTAACAAGGAGAAACAATAATGTGGTTTTAGAAGCTGGAGGCAGAGTTCTTAGGAATTCTTCAGTTTCACAATACTCTCAGTGGGAAAAACAAAAACAGAAAACCCCAAATCCCCAAGATACATATGCCCGGAAAGGTGGAGGAGTGAGAACATCAGACCCTTGCAGCAAATAATTGAACACATTTGAGTTTCTCAAGATAGTCAGCAGGGAGAGTAATAATAAGGAGGAGACCCTGCGAAATGAAGAAAATCTGGGTTTCAAGTGAAGAGAGAGAATTTCAAGTTTAAGGTCAGATGGGTCTCATTTGCAGTTTGTTCATTGAAACCCCCCTCCTCACTGCCAGTTGCCCCACCACATGTCCCCTGGCATGGTCCAGCTGGTATTTTAGCAGAGAACAAACTGAAATACTGTCTAACGTGTGCCAGTAGAGGGTGGGAAAGGGCAGCACATGCTGGAGGGAAAATGAAGTAGAGTGCAGAAGAAAAAAAAAAACAGTCTAGGTGGTGGACAAGAAGAAGGGTAACCCTAGGTGGGCGCAGTGGCTCATGCCTGTAATCCCAGCACTTTGAGAGGACAGGGCAGGCAGATCACTTGGTGTCAGAAGTTTGAGACTAGCCTGGCCAAGATGGTGAAATCCTGTCTCTACTAAAAATACAAAAATTAACGGGATGCGTGGCACATGCCTGTAATCCCAGCTACTCGGGAGGCTGAGACAGAAGAATCATTTGAACCCGGGAGGCAGAGGTTGCAGTGAGCCGAGATTGCACCACTTCACTCCAGCCTGGGCAACTGGGGGAGACTCTGTCTCAAAGGAAAAAAGAAGGGTAACCCCAACTGGCTGGAGAATTTGGGGCAGTTGACAACTGACTGACAGAAGTAATCAGAAAGCTTGTCTTTGCCATGACAATTCATGGGCAAAACTGAATTTATATTTTATGCTGCCCAACGAAGCAATGATCAGACAAGAACCGCTTGGATGAACAAATAGCTCGTGATCTGTTCCTTCATGGTATTATCTAGTTCTAGATAAGAGCACGATTAAAATCTGATCAACACGATCAATTTAACATATAGACTATTTTTGGACCCTTAAATTGATTTTGTAATTTCCAGGTAGTGACTGACCCCGTGAAAGCCCCTGAAATTGAATCACAGGCCCTAGATTTCCCCAGGCAGTTCACCCAGTCCTCTTTTAACAGCATCGTAGGCTTTCCTAAGTTCCACAGACGAGAGGAATCACATTACTGCCCGTAAACCCAGTTCAAATAATTAAATGATGAAGATGCAACCAGGATTCACTCAGCTGGACTGCTCACACTGGTGGCTTCAGCAGGGGCTGGGGAGCGTCGCAAACCCATCTGTAAATGTTTAGGTGCTTCAGGTTACAAGTGGAGGTCGCCCACCAGCCAAAGAAACAGCAGGAAAAACAGAAAACAAAATCTGAATCGGTGTCTCCAAAAGTCTACTCACCCACATAATCTTTGGCATCTGGATCATTATTCTCCAATGGTAATGAAACTTTGTGAAAGGCCTTGAACCCTGAATTGTCATTTTGGAATCGTGCTTAATCAAGACAAATATTCCCAGCCTAAAAGTACGACTAGAAGAAGAAGGGAGTACGGGTTTAACTTTCCTATATATTGCTGTAACTATAAACAATGCCTTATCTTCTCAGCAACTCTCATGAAATAATAAGCACTTGTGTTTTTAAAAGTATTTACACCAGCCCTTGGAGATTTTATTAGAATCATGATTCACAGATGAGAAATTTTCCTCTTCTACAGGATTTAGTAACTGGAGTAAGAATTACTCAGTAGACTGTCTATACAGACAAATGAATTTGAATATTTTCTTTGGCTATTAACCATTCATTGGCAAATTTCTTTAAATTTTTCTGAACCAACGGAATGAGCAAGTCAAGATGATTCCTCTGGCCTACATATTGTAGACAGATAATTAAATAGTTTCTGAAAATTATTATTGTTCTGTCATATGGATATGGGACTTCAACAGAGCAGTGAGGTTACATGACACTTCGGGACCCTGAGAGTGAAAATTCCTGGCATCACAGAATGTCACATTTGGAAGGAAATTTGCAGGTTATTTATTCCAACCTCCAGATGTTATTCATGGGAAAACAAAAGAAACTTCATGATTCGAACTGTGATATGAGCAAGACACTCTGAATCATCTTCAGGGAAGAACAGTTATTATTCATTCAGTAAGGCTGTATTGAGCATCTCCTATGAGTCAATCACTGTGCTACCTACTGGAAATGTAATCGTGACTAAGACAGACATACACTTGCTCAGAGCCTTCTGGAAGGACTGACACTGAACACTTTTCCTTTTGCCTGACAAGCACTTTGTAAAGTACTTGGATTGGATTTGGTGCTTAGAACCACCCTTAGATATGGATATGATTATCCCCATTTTTGAGATGAGGCAAGTTTCAGATATGGTAATTTGCTCCAGGTCATGAAAGACTTATAAGCGTATAAGAGGCACAGACTGGACTCAAGTATTTGTCTTCTCTCACTCCAGTGTCCTTTCTAGAATAACAGAGGCTTCCTGTGATTAGAACTCAATGAGCATTCGTCCAACTGGCTATTGAAAACGACCAGTTCGATGATCATATTCGCTAAGCAAAAATGAGGATACATGGATGGCCAAAATATTTCTATGATTTTTATTTAATTTATGTGAAATTTAGATAGCAAATCATATGTAGGTACATATGGAATAAAACTCTACCAGCAAGTGACTTTGAATTATACACAACAGGCACTTTTCCTTAAAATAAAATAGGCTAGGCACAGTGGCTCATGCCTGTAATCCCAGCACTGCTGAGGTGGGCAGATAACCCGAGGTCAGGAGTTCAAGACCAGCCTGGCCAACACGGTGAAACCCTGTCTCTACTAAAAATACAAAAATTAGCTGGGCATGATAGCAGGCGCCTGCAATCCCAGCTATTCGAGAGGCTGAGGCAAGAGAATCACTTGAACCCGGGAGGCAGATGTTGCAGTGAGCCAAGATGGCACCATTCCACTCCAGCCTAGGTGACAAGAGTGAAACTCAGTCTTAAAAAATAAAATAAAATAGTTTTTAGATTCTTGCAGAAAATCTGAGATTTCTGGTCATGAGAAATCTGCTTCCTCTGTCATGTAGAAAGTCAATCCACAGTTGATGATGGTTCTAAAATATTATGTATCAATTTAGGCATGGTATGAATCATAATTTAAGAGTTTTCTCCAAGCCTCTGCCTAATACTTGATTACTCAGGTCTAATTAACATGTCAATAATTTAAAAAATACTTTTCATAATAAACTTGCCCTCTCATTGAAGAAGGAAGAATTTTCTTAGCAACAATATCTAAGAAATATTTTCCAGAATTACTTTCAAATGTAATGATGTATTTTAAAATATTTTAAAGGCAAAAAGTACATATAAATATGATATTGGCATCTATTAACAATAAGATTTTTGCCTCCTTTAACATGAAGTATGGGTGTTCTTTCTCTTCATAAGGCAAACTGGGAAGATTTTTATAATACAGGATTATTGGATAATGCTTCTAGAAACAAAAGGTCCTCACCCAAATCTCATCTTGAATTGTAGCCCCCATAATTCCCACATGTTGTGGGAGGGACCCTGTGGGAGATAAATGAATCATGGGGGCGGTTCCCCCATACTGTTCTTGTGGTAGTGAATAAGTCTCATGAGATCTGATGGTTTTATGAGGGGTTTCCCTCTTCACTTGGTTTTCATTCTCTCTTGCCTGCCACCATGTAAGATGTGCCTTTTGCCTTCCACCATGATTGTGAGGCCCAGCCATGTGGAACTGTAAGTCCATTAAACCTCTTTTCCTTTATAAATTACCCAATCTCGGGTATGTCTTTATCAGCAGTGTGGAAACAGACTAATACACCTTGTTATCTAGAAACAGTCCAGTAGGGATGAACATAGGTTCCCAGCACTGACCTCCAATTGACTGGTCACTTAGTCCAAACTTGTGATTGGGGTTGTTTCTGATGGTGGTCAAATTAATAAAAGGGAAATCTGTTCAGAAGGTAGGGGAACCAAAGACAAGTCCTCACATAAATATTTGAAGAGTGAAGGCAAATGAGGGAATCTTTGTATAAATGAAATCTTAAACAAGGGGTCGGGGAGAGGGTGGAGACATTTTATTATAATTATTCTAAAAGTGTATGGAATAGATTTACACTCATGTTTATTCATGATAGGGAAAAAAACTGCCCCCAGATATGCATTTTAATCTGTGAGAAAGCTGTTAAGAAATGTGAGATCATGAAGAAGGTGGTGATTTAAATAAGTAAATAAAATCTAGGGAGTTTAATCCTGCCTAGAATTTGATTCTTTCTTTTTTGTTAATCAACTTTTACTGTAGTCAAATGATTCATTCTTTTGGAGCAATAAATAGAGTGAGATGATGGCCAAAGGAAATTTTTCCATTCCTTGGACATGTAAGCCTTTTTCCTAATAGCAACTATAGCAGAGTCAGACCCCTAGGTAGAATATATTAACACCCATGACAGGGAACAACTCATCTCCAAATATCATTTTCTTTCATTGTCTTTGAACAGTGCTGAAAATTCCCATCCTTACTGCTGCTGCCTGGAGTTAAGAATCTATCTTCTGAATATTTCTTCTAAAATACATGGATGTTATTTAGCTTTATTCCTTAATTCAACAATTATTTATTTAACAAATATCTGGTACAATTTACAATCTGCCAAACATTTTTCCCTAGTGTTTGGGAAACACCATAGAATAAGATAAATGAAATAAATGAGACATAAATATTTCTGGTAATATGGCAAACCAAATATTTCTCAAAAAAGCCCCCAGCTACAAATGCCCAGAAATTTTGCATAAAGTAAAATAAACATCTTTTGAAATGTATAAGTGAACTCTCCCAACCTTCAGTCTCTAATATAGGAAAGCTCCAAAGACTAAAATGAAGAGGAAAGCTGAAAACCCAATTCGGTACCCCAGTAGAAGTTTACTAATGTTTCTGTTTAGATGTTTGGGTTTTGAAGACCACGTTGATGTAGGAAATAAGGTTACAGTCAGACTCTTCAAAGAGCTATGTATTTAATAAAGGAAAAATCTGACCACAACCACAGGGAATCAACAACGAGCTAGTCTGTTGTAAAACAGAATTGTAGTAGAGAAAATGTATCCTCTGACCATTTACAGCTGACATCCTCTTCTCACCCTATTCTTATGTTAGAATTTACATAATTTGTATATGCCAGGAATTGTTTAGTCAAGAAATCGACCTTTAAAAACTTTCTGGATTGAGCAGATGCAAAGGCAAAACCTCCTTGAAGCTCATATTTTTAACCAGGCTAAAGGGGATACCCACAGATAAAAATTTCACCAAACCTGAGTTCATAATTCAAAATTACAAAACACACCACAAAATAAGCCACCATGATCAAGAGTCACAGAACAAACAAATCATAGACTTAGACTCCCAAGAATATCAGATAATAAAATTATTACAGACAGATTATATAAATAAAACTGTTTAGAACAATAAAAGAAAATTAAAAATGAAGAATACATAAATAAGGTACATAATATTTAAAGAAAAAAGATTGGCCGGGTGTAGTGGTTCACACCTGTAATCCCAGCACTTTGGGAGGCTGAAGTGGGCAGATCCCCTGAGGTCAGAAGTTCAAGACCAGCCTGGCCAACATGGTGAAACAGCGTCTCTACTAAAAATACAAAAATTAGCTGGGCATCGTAGCAAGCGCCTGCAATCCCAGCTACTCAAGAGGCTGAGGCAAGAGAATCTTTTGAACCCAGGAGGCAGAGGTTGCAGTGAGCCAAGATGGCACCATTCTACTCTGGCCTGGGTGACAAGAGTGAAACTCAGTCTCAAAAAATAAAATAAAATAGTTTTTAGATTCTTGCAGAAAATCTGAGACTTCTAGTCACAAGAAATGTTCTTTCTCTGTCATGTAGAGAGTCCATCCACAATTGATGATGGTTCTAAAATATTATGTATCAACTTAGACATGGTATGAATCATAATTTAAGAGTTTTCTCCAAGCCCCTGCCTAATGCTTGATTACTCAGGTTGAATTAACAAAAATACAAAAATTAGCCGGGCTGAGGCAGGAGAATTGCTTGAACTCGGAAGGTGGAGGTTGTAGTGAGCCGAGATCACGCCACTGCACTCCAGCCTGGGCAACAGAGCAAGATTCAGTCAAGGAAGGAAGGAAGGAAAGGAAGGAAAGGAAGGGAAGGAAGGGAAGGAAGGAAAGGAAGGAAAGGAAGGAAAGGAAGGAAAGGAAGGAAAGGAAGGAAAGGAAGGTTAAGCTAAAAGATGTTTGAAAGAGAACACCCAGGGCCAGGTGTGGTGGCTCACGCTTGTAATCCCAACACTTTGGGAAGCTGAGACAGGCAGATCACTTGAGTTCAAGAGTTCAAGACCAACCTGGGCAACATGGCAAAACCCCATTTCTATAAAAAAGTACAAAAATCAGCCAGGTGTTTTGGCATGCACCTGTAGTCCCAGCTCCTTGAGGGGGCTGAGGCAGAAGGACTGCTTGAGCCCTGGAGGTCAAAGCTGCAGTGAGCTATGTTTGCATTACTACACTCCAGCCTGGGTGACAGAGCGAGACCTTGAAAAAAAAAAAAAAAAAAAAAAAAGGAAGGGAAGGAGGGAAAGAGGGAAGGAAGGAAATACCCAGAAATTAAAAATATAACCACTGATATGAAAAACTCTGTGATTTTCTGCCTGTGGCCACAACAGAGGAAACACAGTAGTCACCTCCTGTTGCAGTCATGTCTTAGTCAGTGTCCCAAAGAGCCCAAAGAACTGCAGAAGCTCTTTATTAAAATAATCATAAGAGATGGAAGAGCCATTTTCAGTAATGGGAAATGCACACAGATTGTGTGGTAATGAAAGATGCACACACTAAGCACTCCAGAATCTTTAGGTTTGTCATATATGCCACCGTGGTGCAAGCAGATTCAGTCATGGATGGAAGTCCACACAAGGTGGAAGAGTTGTGAAATCAAAGAGGGATATTTTTTAAACATTTTACCAAACACCAGGTGCCCAGTTACCTATGAAAAAGATCTTTGTGGCATTAAGGAAGACATTGAAGAACAACATATAAGAGATTATTCTGAATAGTATAGGAAGATTATGCAATCTTATGATCCATTCCTAATAAACTAGGAGGTATACTGGCCCTTCTATTCTCTATTCTCATTCTAGCAGTTATTCCTGTACTACATAAGTCCAAACAACAAAGCATAATATTCTGCCGTTAAGTCAATGCTAAAGGGTGAGGGTGAGCCATACTATACCGTAGCTGCCTAATTTTAGGAGTACTGCTGCAAGTACTATTGAGCTGGCAATGGGGGCTTCCATGTGAGCTTTAGGGAGTCATAAGTGAAGTCCATATAGGGGTATTTTTACTATAAAAGCTATGATACATGCTAGTCATATGAGATTATTGGATCAGGAGACTAATAGTTCCTGGGTGGTGAATGTCATTATTATCATATTTAGTGAACCTAAGGTAATTGGGTATAAATAAGTATAATAAGGGGAGAGACCCTACTAGTGTATAAAATAGAAAATATGAGCTTGCACTGAGGTGTTCTGGTTGGTTACCTCAGCAGGTAATAAAGATTAGCATAGGGATAAGTGTAGCTTCAAAGAGAATATAAAATATGATTAGTTCTGTGGTTGTGAATGCTATAATTTAAAAAATCTGTAGGATAATTAATATAGAAACATAAAGCTTTTTTTGTTGGGGGGATTCATTGGACGGGTGACGTTAAATGGCTTTGAAGGCCATTGGTCTTGTTTAACCTAAATTTCTAGATCATAGATAGTGTTAATGGGGAAACGGGTAAAAGGAGGGTAGAAGAGATAAGTGAGGGGAGGAATAATGTGGGCTTTGTGTTTTCAAACTGTCATTTTATTGTTATGTCATTGGATGTGGGAAATATTGTCACTGAGGCAGAGTAAATTAAGCATACCTAAAAGTATAGGTTGAGTAGGGTTATAATAGCTATAATGGTTGGGGAAATAAGACTGTCGTTTTTTGTAAGTTCTTGAATAATGACTCATGTAGGCAGAAATCCTGTTAATGGAGGTAAACCTCCTAGGGACAATAAAATTGATGGAACTATAGGCTAAGTCTAAGTTCCATCCCCTTATCCCAATCTTCATTTAAAAAAATCAACTCCTGCTCTACAGAAGCAGCCACTAAATCTTTCCTTACACAGGCAACTGCTTCTATCATTCTCATAATAGATAATACATAGCAGTATAGGAAGATTGAAGTGAAATCATTACAGACTGAGGCAGTGATGAGAGGAGAGTCTTTGCTTCTGTAAACTTTGGTGACCATAAGTTCATAAGGTTGCCATTTGGAAACAACATACTGTGAATGGTTATAACTGTGAAGTAGGGAAATCCCTGGCTAAGCAAGAGACTGTAAGTGCCTTATCTAAGTCAAAGTGGTTCTGAAAACTTCAGCAGTCATTGTGGAGGTTATTTTAGAGGGAATGGTAACTTTAATTATGGAGGAAACTACAATGGTTGTGACAGCTTTGGTGGCAGCCATGATGGTGGTGGATATGATGGCAGTGGGGATAGTTATAATGGTATTGGTAATGATGGAAGCAATTTTGGAGATAGTGGAAGCTACAGTGTACAATGGCAATTTCAATAATCTTCAAATTCTGGACCCATAAAGGAAGGAGACTGTAGAGCACAAGCTCCAGTTCTTATACCAGGAGAGCCAATACTTTGCCAAACCACAAAAGCAAGGTGGTTATGGTTGTTTTAGCATCAGCAGAAGCTATAGCAGTGGCAGAAGATTTGAATTACTGCCAAGAAAAAGTGCTTAGCAAAAGAGGAAAGCCTGAAAAATAACAAGAAAGCTACAGGTTACAACAGGTTTATGAACTCAGCCAACTGCAGTGGCAGGATCTACATCCTACATAAAGAGATGCTTTAGAACATACTCCTATGAGCAAAAAACCATAAGGATAGTATTTGTGACTAGCTATATAACAGGTATTTTAGGTTTTGTTCTGTGGAAAGTATGAAGCATTACAACAAAAGTTTTATAATATCCTTATTTTTGTACACATGTTGTTGATCGCTAAATGTAAGAGTCTGATCTTGATGTTGATTAAATACGTCTTTTTTTAAAAAAACTCAGTGGAGTTTTTCTGCTGAACAGAAAAAATAGATTCAGCTAAAGAAAAAGTTAATGAAGTTGGTAGGAGATAGATTTAAAGAAATTACCCAGAATGTTGTCCAAGATATGAAGAAAAACTACAAAATGGATTAAGAGACATGGAAGATTGAATGAAAAGGTTCCTCATATACTTATACTAGAAGTTCCAGAAAGAGAGAGAGAATGGGAAAAATGAGGGCTTTCCAGAACGGATGAAATATATAAACCCTGTTTCAAGAAGCATAACTACAAGGTAGAATTAACAAAATAAATCTCTAACAAAACATATTGCTGAGACACTGTAGAGAGTAGAAGAAAAAGAGAAGACGCAAAAAGCTACCAGAGAAAAAAGTAAAGTTGTCTAAAAAAGAACAATAATCAAACTAAGAGTAGACTTTTTCAAAGCATTGATAGAAAGCAGACGGCAATGGAATCAATTTTCAAATTTCTTGTCAATTTGTAACTTTATATCCAGCTGAATTATTATTAAAGAGCAAGGAAAACATAAAGACATCTTGGGACAAAATCTACCAAGAGCATACTCTATCTAGGAACTTCAGGAAAAAGGAAATACATTCCAAAAGGAAGAACTGAGATGCAAGAAGATATGATGAATAAATAAATTTGTTCTTGTGCAGGTAAATGTAGACAACAGTGAATATTTATAAATAACTAGTAATTACTAATGTCTGGTAATAAAACAAAGTGAAACAAAGTATTGGCAACAACATCAAGATGGAAATGGAGTGATCAGTTTTAAGCAGTTTAACTTTTTTAAATTGTTTAGAAGGGTAGAAATATTGATAAACTTTAGACATTGTTAAGTAAGCATGCTAAAATTTTAAAGATAAAATTATAACAAAAAAATGAATAATTTATCTCATAGAAAGATGAAAATAATTTTTACACCTCTTCAGTCAACCTAAAAGGAGAGTGAATTTGCAGGTGTGGATGTGGGAAGAACTTTCTGAAAGCTGGGAAACTGGTTAGGATAGTAGAAACTCACAGCAGAAACAAAAAGTCCTTAGGAATAAACAGTAATTGCTATGCAGAACTATTAAGAAAGAAACCTACAAAACTTTAGTAATGAAGAGGAGATACTTTGAATGAATGGAGACAATACTACAATAGACCTAATATTATAAAATGTCAACTTTTCACTAAAATTAATCTAATCTATAAAGCTACAATTCCAATACACATTAGCCAAGGATGATCTGGACTATTTCCTTTAGGCAGGCTCCCTCCCTTCCTCCCTTTCCCTACACCAATTTATTTTCTCACTTCTCAATCTGGATTCAATGATAAAGCAAGTATTCGATAAGTTCATATGCTTTTTCAAACAAAGGAATGAATAAACAAAAGACTCAACTGTTCTTCAAGTAATTCTGATGTACACGTTCAAAAAAAATTCTCATCAAGCCTGGTACAAATTCATACCATAAAGGTAGTACCCAGCTTTGAATCTCTCAGAAGTATGCAAACCAACCTCTTGCCAAGATTGTTTTGTAAATTGGTTACAACTGAAATTACTGTAGGTTTTCTGAGAGCCACAAGTATATTACAATATTGACTTCTTAGTGTTAATCTAATGAAAAATAATCTGCAACAATTAAAATACAAGAATAGGAGAGCATTAACTATGCTTACTACTTTCAAAACACTTCTTAAAGTAAAGAAAACTCCGATTTTATATGGTAACTTCAATAGCCTGCTATTTATCATATGGCTCAGAAAGTGTCTTCAAGTAAGTCTTTGGTGTATACATAATGACCTGTCCATGAAAGCATCAGAAACTCACACTCTGATTTCCTGCAGATGAGTAAAAGGATCTCAAAAGCCTAATGATCCCTAAGAGCTGGTTGTCTCAAAACATTATCATGCTACTAGAATTTTCTTCCCCTATACTCTGTCCCTACTCCCATTACAAATGAATAACTAGAGCTTGAAAGCTAGTATAGCTGGTATAACCCTTTTTACCAGATTTACACATTTTCCTCCAATCCTAATTAGTATAAATCCAAGATCTCTCTCTTGAGGCTCCCACTGCAAACTATCCAAGAATCCCCAAGCCTCATTGAATCTAAATGGGTTAGTATTTCCAAGCAGCCTAACTGGAAAGTCTCTTTAGCCTACCAGCATTACTGCTTCTGTTACTTACATAGGACCCCATCATTGAACACCAGCCCTGCAGAGTTGCAAGGACTCTAGCTCAAAGATCAAGCATACCCTTGCCAGTGCAGATCCCTAAACAGCCCAAAGCTCACACTTAGGTTCCAAAGGTATAGCTCTTTTATTTTTCACTCACATATTCATCTGTTGTTCTCAAAGAATGACAATATATCTTGGTGGGTAGATCCACAGGTTCTTCAGCCTCACTTACGTGTTTTGCTAGAACCTCTCCTTCCCAAAGAACCTCCATGCTTTTA
>NW_012099266.1:33127-59376 GCF_000951045.1 Mandrillus leucophaeus
AGAGAATGAAACCAGGCCAATCTTACTTTAAGTTTCTATTCTTCTCTCCTTACAACCTACCACAAGGATCACAAAATGTGAGTTTGGTGCTTAATTACATCATGCTAAGAATGAGGGATGATTAGAAGCCATTGACAGGAGAAGTGGTGTATACACACACACACAAAGTTTACCGTAAGGACACAATGATATAGATGGATGATGCTAACTTAAGGGTGGGTGGGAGTGTGGGAAAAGTGGGAGGAGTCAGGAATGTAAATACAATCGTCACACTCCAAAATGCTGGCACCAGGCTCCCTGATGTCAAAGCCAATGCTTCAGTAAGAGGATTCTAGCCCATCTGGATCAGCCTAGGGTTGCAGGTACAGTAGTCCTCACTTATGCTTAGGGGATACGTTCCAAGACCCCCCAGTGGATCCCTGAAACCTCCAGTAGTACTGAACCCTATATACACTACATTTTTTCCTATACATACACACCTATAATAAAGTTTAATTTATAAATTTGGCACAGTAAGAGATTAACAATAGTAACTAATAATGAAATAGAAAAACTATAACAATATATTGCAATAACAGTTATGTAAATATGATCTTTCTCTCTTAAAACATCTTATTGTACTGTCCTCACCTATTTTTGAACCACAGTTGACTGCAAGTAACTGAAACTATGGAAAGAGAAATCACAGATAGGGTATGTAAACCAAAAAATAAAATGCAAGTCCCCAACCATCTGAATATAACCCCCGGCTCAACAAAGGGCATTCCAGAGTTAACCTGGAAAACTAGTTCAGGCCATGATGGGAAGAGGGGGTCAGACATGCCTCATTATACCCTCATTCCTTTTGAAATTACTGATAGAACAGACTCTTTAAGTCTGATTTTTAAAAAAAAATTTTTTTTACAATCTATTCCCTTTGAAGCCTGCTACCTGGAGAATTCACCTGCATAATAGAACCCTGGCCTCTACAATCCCTTACCTTAACCCAGACATTCCTTTCTATTGATTTTCTAAGTCTTTAGATAATAACTTAACTCTTTCAACCAATTGCCAATCATAAAATCTTTGAATCTACCTGTGACCTGAGAGACCCCACGTCCTGTTGTCTCTCTTTTCCAGACTGAACCAATATACATTTTACATGTATTGATTGATGTCTTTTGTCTCCTTAAAGTGTATAAAGCTAAGCTGTGGCCCAAACTCCTTGGCCACATGTTCTCAGGATCTCCTGAGGGCTGTCACCAGCCATCGGTCACTCATATTTGCCTCAGAATAAATTTCTTCAAATATTTCACAGGGTTTTACTCTTTCCATTGACAGGGGACTACTGTGTGCCAAACATGAAGATGTCCTTAGGTGTGTGGCATGTGTGCTGGGGAAATTAGCCCCTTCTCTATATCAGTGACTTTTAATCTACCATCTAATATGAGTGCTTAATTAATGCATAACCTACCCCCCTCAGAGTGTCCAACAAGGTCTTGATGACCTCTATCAGAAACCCAACACTTGTGGCATTTAAGAGACAGTGAAGTGGTTGGGGGAGATATGGGTAAAAATGTGAGCTAGTGGGGCCATTACCTCAATGAGCAGGCATCCCTGAGTGACAGTGGACTGGAGACTTGAATCTGTGCTTCCCTCCGTTACTGTCCATGTCTCTGGGCACAGCCTGTCTCTCACTTGAGCACCTGAGCCTTCTAGGTGTGAATTTTGTATTTAGAAATGTTGTTGTTAGGTATAAATGGCTCTTTTAAAACACAAACCAACCATCCCTTAAGGGCTCGCGGAAGAATAAGCAATGAGTTTTAACAGTAAATCTATGTTGAACTGTGAGAGCAGAACTACACTATCTTCAGATCTTCACAAGAGAATTTCAAGGGTAATTTGGATTATACTTTAGCACATGCCCTCTGGGTAAACTGGGTCTCAACTTGGCTTGGACCACCCAAATATAATGTGCTACCTCTCTAAGAACTGCAGCCACGTGCATAACCTATCCCCCTCAGAATGCCCCATGACACTCACATAACATTAGGAAGGTAGAGTAACAAATTCTTCCTCTTATATAAGTCTAGTTGAATTTTTAAATATGTTTTCATTGATTGAGGCTATGAAAATCCAAAATGTCCTACTCGGCTGTGGCTGTACTGGCAAGCAGAGATCTTTTCTCCCCTGGCCCCTTCATCTTGCAAGATGCCCACACTGTCCTGAATGTGGTAAACCAGTTCTGGGTGAGTTCTTTTGTGCTGACAACCCTTAGACATTAGTGGGACCGTCTAGAGTCCTTGAGAATGTATGTGAGGGAGCATTCAAATAGATAACCAGAAATGCTGGTAAAAAAAAAAAAAAAACACTGGGTCCCAGTCACCCCCTCCATCCTGCCCCTTTGGATCCACCCTGGGTCAGTGTGGGGGAGACTGGGCCCTATCCCAGATTAACTGAGAATTTCTGGAGATGGGCCAAGGTGTTGGTATTTCTTAAAAGCTCCCCGGGGATTACAATAAAACCAAAGGTTGAGAACCATTGACCTATATTATCCCAATACATCCTCTTAGCCATACTATCAAATAACTTGTCAAATAAGTCAAAGCTAGTGAATAACAGCAAGTTGGTGATAGTGAAAAACAGCAGTTTCCAGTCTCCAAGCGCATGCTTTCCCTGACTACACAGTAAACAGTTATCTCTGAATTAGTTCAACTTATCAACTCTGCTGATGGTAATCAAGGGTGAAGCTCAGAGCATTGGGAATCCTATGCCATCATGGTGAATTAGGGGCAGGGGGCAGTGCAGGGAGAGAGGCCACATTTGAAAAGGAAGAATATTCCAGAATTCCCAAAAGTTCTATTTCTGAAGGGAGAAACACTATTCTACTAGTTATCAAGACCCCCAAATCTCAGAATTATCCTTGAGTCCTACTTTTCATATAATCTCTATGTGCAACCATTTCTGTGTATTCTTTCTTTCAAATATTTTTCCCTTCCTCTTCTTTCTCATTGCCACCATCCAAACCAAGGCCTATATCACTTCATTTCTAAATTATTAAATTGAATGCCCAGTGAGACTCACTGGCACCAGACTTTCTTCTCATCAATCCACCTTGTTCACTCTTTCCAAATAAATCACTCTAAAAGTGTTTCCATCGTTTCTCTGCAGTCTTCCAAAATCTTCATTGGTTCCTAAGGCCTAAAAGGTCCAAATGCCATACTCTTTCACAATCTAGCCCATACTTCCCCTTCCAAATCTGTTCCCCATGAATCCTTCCAGTCTACTCACTGCTGCTTAGACATACCAAGCATATCTTCAGTACACACGGTGCATCCTGTGATGGGAAGAGCTTTAAAATGGGACAATTCTGCGTTCTGATCCCCATTCTGGGTAAGACTGGAGAGTTATTTAACCCGTCTGAGCTAAGTTCTTCCTTTGCCACAGTTGAATAACAATAGTAATTTCATACAATGGTTGTGGGGATTAAAGAGTGAATGGGTACAATGATACAAGCAGATATGGGGGATATTGGACATGGTGAATATGGTTACTACTTTGCTTAAACAAGTTCCCTAGCTAGTAGTGATCCCTGTTCCCCTTTCTTCCTGGGCTGGGTATGAATATACTCTCTCATCTCCAGACCATCACTCAGTGCACAGCTCTGGCCACTTGGCTGAAGCTGCAAACCATATTTCTGCTTTGCCAGCCACTCCTTGGTTGGCTCCTCAGAAAGATATCAGAGGGGACTACAAGGCTGGAAGAGGAGAAAGAGAGGGGATGCACTCTGTCTGCTGGATATTCCTGTCTGTGTTATTTCAGCAACAGTTCCTCCTGCAGCAGCAGCAGCAGCAGCAGGTTCTAGTTTACAGTTTTCTCTCACCCTCCAGACCAGCCTTATTGTGGCTTTAACAGACACCAACACCATCAGGCCAGGACCGCCACCTTAGCTCCAAGTTTCTAATTTCAAAAAATCCCAACCTCTTCCCTTTGTTCCTCTATATCTAAGAGTGCTAGCTGCTTCCTGCACCTCCTATTTCTGCAATAGCCCAGGGTTCCCTTGATGTTCTCCAGTTGTCTATATTGAATTGTCCGTTTCTGTAACTGGTGTGTTTCCTGACCAAGTCCTGGCCAGTCCACTTCCTGTCTCCCCTCCTCCACGGGGGGAATACACTCTGGAGGTGCTTACACACACCTCCCTGCAAGAAGGTCTCCATGGCCACCCCATCCTCTGAACTCTACAGACCCTCAGACTCACCATAGAGCTGGCGTGAATCTCAGAAATGAATTTCTTTTCTTTTCTTTTCTTTTTTTTTTTGAGATGGAGTCTTGCTCTGTCACCCAGGCTGGAGTGCAGTGGTGTGATCTTGGCTCACTGCAACCTCCACCTCCCAGGTTCAAACAGTTCTCTGTCTCAGCCTTCCGAGTAGCTGGGATTACAGGCACCCGCCACCATGCCCGGCTAATTTTTGTATTTTTAGTAGAGACAGAGGTTTCATCATCTTGGCCAGGCTGGTCTTGAACTCCTGACCTCGTGATCCACCTGCCTCTGCCTCTCAAAGTGCTGGGATTACGGGCATGAGCCACCGTGCCCAGCCGAATTTCTAATATGACTGTCTCGTCTTGCACTTGAAGAGGCTGAGTTTCAGAAGTTACCGTCAAAGGCACAGCCTCCACCTGTGCCTGCCTTCCATGACAAGCCGCCCACGTGGCCCATTCACTAAGAACTCAATCATCTGAGGCTCTGAAGCACCTCTTTAAGTACCGTCTAGAGTATCATCCAACTGACGCTGTTCAGCTAGGCATCTTTCTAAAGGAACACAACTGTGAGTCACTGGGTCCGCAGAGGACTTGGTTCTATATAAACACCGTGTATGTTGGCATGTCGAGAAGACTCCAAGTAAAGTCTGTTGAATGAACTATTTAATCCAGAACTTCGAGCATGCAGAAAGGATGTCCATGCTCTCATATGTTCTCAATTATTGCTAGCAAGGACCAACACCTGTATCCAATAACATCTGGGAAGTGTAGTTTTATGACCTGCATAGATGCCGACAGGTCTTCGGAGTTGTTTTCTCTTTAGATGTAACAACACAGAAGCTTTACTAGAATTTCATAGGAATACATATCCTGTTCACTAGACAAGAAGTGCGTGTAAGTTCACAGAAGTTATACCAGGTGATATTTCCTCACTGACAGAATTTAATATTAAAAGTTATAAATAAAGCCTTAATGGGACAAAACATTTTAAAGAGGTCGCCCAGTTTTCAAATGTCCTTCCATTAATTTGGCTGTAATGTGATAACCTCACATTATGCAAAGGGAGTAACTAACCCAATGAGATGTTTTTTCTGTCAGTTACCAGGGCTGTGCAGGGCTGTGTCAGCCTGACACAGGGACCATGTCTAGGACTCAGGGAGAGTGACCTGATCCTTGTCGCCTCCTCTGCAGAGCCTGCCTTCAAAAGAAGGTAGGCTCCGCCTTGGGATCAATTTGTAAAACAAGTCCTGTCAATGTGCAGCTGCTGGAGGGATGGAAAGAGTGGGGACTGGAGGTTGCCACAGAAGCAGGCTGCTCTCGCCAAAGGAAGGCAATGGAGGATCAAGTGAAATGAGTTAAAATGTAACTTTGGCCTATGCTTCCTAATTTCTTTATATTGATTTGGAAAATCTCATGTAAAATGAATTCGGGGGGCTCATATTAGCCAGATAATTATTTTCTTTCTCTGCTTTATTTTTTCTTTTGAATTGTTCCCAGCCTTAGAATTGAAGAGCAAGTGTCCAGTGGACCAGAAAAGCATATGGAGAAAAGATTGATTGCAAACACGTACTAAACACACTATGTGCCAGACACTGGGGGAAGCACTGAGTAGCCTATGGCAGAGGTAGGCTGCACATTAGAGTCACCTGAGGAATATTTTTAAAAACCCAAAGCCCAGTTTACACTCCATGCCAATTAAATCAGAATGCCTAGGTGGAGCAGTAGTTTCCGCAGATTCCCCAAGTGATTTCAATTGTACCATGGAGCCTGGGAACCACTGATCTAGGCCCTAGGGAGAAAGAGAGTGAGCTTTGGAGTAAAGCCAACCTGGGTTCGTATTCCAGTTCTATAGCTTCAGGCTGTGTCATCTTAAGAAATTTAAACCTGGCAGGGCGTGGCGGCTCACGCCTGCAATCTCAGCACTGTGGGAGGCCGACGCAGGTGGATCATGAGGTCAAGAGATCGACACCATCCTGGCCAACATGGTGAAACCCCATCTCTACTAAAAAACAAAAAATTAGCTGGACATGGTGTCGGGTGCCTGTAGTCCCAGCCACTCGGGAGGTTGAGGCAGGGGAATTGCTTGACCCTGGGAGGTAGAGGTTGCAATGAGCCAAGATTGTGCCATTGCACTCCAGCCCTGTGACAGAGTGAGACTCCGTCTCAAAAAAAAAAGAAAAAAGAAAAAGAAATTTAGACCTTTTGAGTCTTGGCGTCCTTCTTAGCCAGTGAGGATATCAATATCACTCTGAAAAAATAACAATACAGTCATTCATTGCTTAACGATGGAGATACAGTTGGAGAAATATGTCCTTAGCCTATTTTCTCATTATGCAAACATCATAGAGTGTACTTACACGCACCTAGAGGGCATAGCCTACTACATACCAAGGCTGTATGGTACGGCCATCTGCTCCTAGGCTATAAGCCTATACAGCATGTGACTGTACTGACTACTGCGGGCAACTGTAACACAAGGATAAGTATTTGTGCATCTAAATATAGAAAAGGTACAATAAAAACACAGTCGTATAATCTTATGGGGCCACTGTTGTATATGCGGTCCACGGTTGACCAAGACGTTATGTGGCGCATGACTGCAACCATTTACAATTCAAGGCAGGGTGAATGAGGAATTAATGGTAGTGCAGTATTGGAGACAAGAGGAGCAAGCTAGTTCTGTCCAGGAGCATCAAAGAATGCTTCTCAGAAGAGCGGCCATCCATCTGAACTTTATCTTATAGGAGCTTTTGGATGGGCAGAAAATGAAGAGAAAAATCTTCCTAACTGAAGGAACAGTAAGTGGAGGCATGGGAAGAACATCAGCAGGTTCAGGGATCAGTGGGGAGACTCCTGTGGCAGGAGCCAAGGGTCTTGGAGGGTATGGTGGGGACGTGTCAGGGACACCATGGAGCCCTTGGGTCCCCTCCCAGGAGCCGGGGCCTTTACCTTTACGCGGTGAGAAATCAGTGCAAAGTCAGCAATGGAAATGGTAGGACAAAACCTGTTTTAAGGTTGAAAAGAGGGGATTTTGGAGGCAGAAAAGCCAGGCAGAGGGTCATAGGAATGGATCAGGCACGGATCAGGGAGGGGAGTTAGGCGCTGAATTGCAGAATGGGTACAAAACTCTCCAGCCATCTGGCACTAGGAGCTACTGATTCACTTTGGGAATTCAACCACCAGCGTTTCTGTGTGCATTGGTGGTTGGTGATGTCATTTACACAGCTTTTTAGGGGAAAGACATTGAGTTCAGTTTGCAACTGGAGCAAGATGTCAGATAGGCATTCGAAAATGTAGCTCAGCAGCTCCACAGGGATGGGGGTAGCGTCAGGAGGGGGTGGGTGGGAGAGAGTGAAACAGTGAGGGGACCCTCCAGGACCACGTGAGAACTTTGAGAGAGGCCTCCATTTAAGGTGGCAAAGGAAGACACGGACCAGAGAGCTTGGAGAAAACCCTCTCCAGACACTCAAGGAAAAGAGTGTCTCAGAGGCCGAAGGAGGAGAGTTCCCAGGGCTTGGTGGTCAAATTCGAACTGGGAAATGGGTAGTCATCCTTTTCCCTTAAAAAACAAATCCATAAAAGCAAGCTTTGTGGTATTAAAAAAATAATAACAACAACAAGAATCAGGGCCTGTCAGAACAGAGTTTGGAGGATTAAAGAAGGAATGTGTGAAGAGATACCAGAGGCAGAATGATGCGCAGAAGCCCTAAAGTGGGGAGTGAGTAGGAAGACGCTGAATGGCAGCTTAAGGGAGAAGCAAGATGGAAGAGGTCTGGTTTCTAGGAAAACATTGGACTCTTTAATTAGGTCAAGGAAAAGGGTGCCTGGACATGGAGATGACAGAGAAAGAGACGAAAAAAGGATGTGTTAAGATCCTGGAGCAGATTGGAGCCAAGACAGTAAGAGTGCAGATAGAAGGAAAACTTAGGCTTGGAAGAAGAAAATGGAGATCAGTATTTCTTGAAGGATTAGTAAGATATTTTCAAGTAGCATTAAAGGCCCAGCTTCCTAAAAATGACATCTAGGCTTTGGAAATGAAACAGTGATAAGAGGATGAGTCTAGGCTTTGGCTTTGGGAATAGAGTTCAAAAATCAAAACAAAATGAGCTCATGACTGGGAAAGTATTCCCTAAGCTATAAAACATGAATCATTTTGTAATGTATTGTTTTCACTCTTTGAAATGGATGGGTGGAGGGACTGTGGGGCAGATGGGGCACGTGAACCATCCATGTGGACCCTGATATTGCCCAGGATGATGGCAAGGGATACAAAGGGAGAGCTATATGTGTTTATTAGGGAACCTGGAGAAGGGTCCAGATATCAATGGATGACAGGGAAGAGGAAGATACATCCCCTTGCTTCATATGGGCCTGCAAAGAAGGATGGTTGTTTAACAAAAAAGTGTCACAGGGACATTTGGGTGGCAGCACTGTACAGTGAGAAGGAATGCTCACCCTTCTTTCAGGACTTGAGAGAACGGTCTCCACCTGAGAGGTCTTGAAGGCAATGTAGTCAATAAGAATGTTTAAGAAGCCTGGGCAGGGTGGCTCATGCCTATAATCCCAACTTTGGGAGGGCATTTGCAATCCAATCACTTTGGGAAGCTGAGGAGGTTCGTTTGAAGCCAAGAGTTCAAGACCAGCCTGGGCAACACAGCAAGACCCCATCTGTAAAAAGAAAATACAGTTGTGTGCACCTGTAGTCCTAGCTACTTGGGAAGCTCAAGTGAGAGGATTTCTTGAACCCAGAAGTTTGAGGCTTACAGAGAGTGAGCTGTGATCACACCACTGTACTCTAGCCTGGGCAACAGAGTGAGACCCTGTCTCTTAAAAAAAAAATTCAAGAAAGCCTCTTTTGGTGGCAAGAAAGCGAAATCCACTCAAAATGGCACAAGAAAGACAGCTGATTGTAAGGATATAAAGATCTGACAGAATTCTTGGTCAGGAAGCAAGAAAAGTTGGGCTTTGAATGATCTGGCATTTGTTTCTAGAAAGATGTTGGAAACCAAAGGAGCTACTTTTCCCTTTTCACTCTCTGGTGGCCCCTCTGCTCTTCTTCAAGGATCCGCTTCCTCTTCCTCTCTTTTAGCCTCTTCCTTCACTTGTTTAAATTTCACACAGCCCAACACAACGACTGCTGCCCTCCTTACTCTCCATCACGACTCACGCTTCACTCACTCTGTGTCTCCTTCTTGCTTCCCCAGTTCAGCGAGCAGGAAACAGAGCACTCCTCACCGGCCACGCCAAGGGCCTCTCGCTGGCCTCTGGATTGTTTGCCCAGAGCTCAGGTGTCTCTTCTAGCCCCATCCAGGGCAGCTTCCTAGGGTTTCAAGACCACTCAGGAGAGGCTGGAGTAGAGGACAGAAATGTTGGGCACGTGTAACTTAAAAGGAAAGAAAAGGTGTTATTAAATTCCAGACGGAGTGGGTATAGGAAGTCATGCTTAGGAAATCCACAATGATAAAGACCAATAGGAAGATGGGCAGAGGACAGAAGGCCCACAGAGGAAAGTAAAAGAATCTGGATGGCAGGGGCTACCTCATGAGTTGTCACAAGGCATCAAAGAGTAATGGGGTGGGATATAGCCTGGAAGGACAGGGTAAAATGTGTGCAAGCCCTGGGCACATGCCAGTCCATGTTAACCCCCAGGCTCCACTCACAACCTCCAGGGAACCAACTGGCCCTATCCCGGGGTGCAGTCTGGCTGAAAGCCCCAGACCTGAGCAGAAGCTGGCATGACTGAATTAGTGAAGCCTTTCACATTTTCCTTCTCAGAGGAGGAAAGATGCCAAGTAGAGAAGACCTGGTAAAATAATTCTCAAGATTCAAAATATCAGGGAAAGCAGTCTGGGGAAAAGCTGAACTAAGGCCAAACAGGAACTCGGTTGTCCTCCCAGTATGAAATGGTAAGTCAGCCATGGGTCCTGATCCTCACTTGTGCTTGGGAATGACCCACACAAATTCAGAGGTTTAACTCTGCAGCTATGTTGCCAGAAGTCCTGGAGCCAGCGTTCCACAGGCATGGCCAGTGGGTTGCCCAGCACGTCTGCCTATAGCAGCCAGCCTTTCTCAGAGCCGGGATGCTGTTGCGTGACTGCTTGTTTCACAGAGTTAGTGCTTCCAAACATGCACACAGAAACAGGATGGGATGTGTGGAGGCAGAGGTAGGGGAGAGAGAGGCACACTGTAATGTAAACACAGTGTGTGGAAGGAATGAGGGGTGAAGCAGGACAGAGAATAGATCAGTCTGGAAAACGCACAAAAGGGAACACAATGGTGCTTGAAACACTGTCCATTTCCCAGTGAAAGGGACCAGAGCTTCCTTTAGGGACAAAGAAAGTACTAAATAAGCTCAGAGAATCTTGCTGTGCCAGAAAGCAAGAAAGTGATCAAAGAATGATGGGACATGTCAGAAGGACACAGAGCCGGACACAAGGTCTCCTCTGGCCAAATATGACACAGTGTGAGCCTCAAAACAAATAACGATAGTAACAGATTTTGAATAAAATAGGAATTCATTAGTCCATTCAGATATAAATAAACACACTAAGAAATGGAAAGTTAGGTGAGGAATGGGATATTTAGATAGTTTTCAAGTTCCTCCTTACAAAATACTTATGAATTACAAGGGCAGAGGGGGAAGAGCCACCTGGCAGAGACACTTTAATCAAGTGATCATTCTTCCTTGCCAGGAATTGTGCAAATTGAAAAGGTATGTTACCTGATAGCACGCATGGAGAAGAACACAGATTACCTTTGGGATTGTCCTGAGAAAGACACATAACTTGAATCTAATCATGAGGAAATATCAGACAGGCCCAAACTGAGAAACATGCTACCGAATAACTGATCCTGAATCTTCAAAAAATGTTAAGAATTTGAAGATCAAGGAAAGACTGGGGGTTGGTCTCAAAGTGAAGAAGAGTGAAGGCACATGGCTACCGAATGCTCTGTGTGATTCTGAAGTAGATCCTTTTGCTCTGAAAGACAGTATTAGGACAATTGGAGAAACTTGCACGGGTTGTGAGTGGTGAGCGCGGGGGTGAGGTCGTGCCTGCTGTCAGTGTCCTGGTTTTCATGGTTGCACTGTGGTTAGGTAGGGGAATGTCTTTGTTTGTTGGAAATGCACACTGACGTATTTGAGGGTAATGGGGCATCATGTCAGCAACTGAACTAAAAAAAAAGGTTTTAGGGTTTTTAAACTACACTTACAACTTTTGTTTGTTTCAAAATGTTTTTTAAAACCATCAAGTACAAAAAAGTCAGTCCCTCTGTTTTCCTTTAAATGGAGCTTTGTTTTAGAGTGTTAATGGGTTGAATGGGAGGCCTCAGTAAAGTCTGTCCACATCCCCAAACCTGTGAGTGTGAGCTGCTTTGGAAGAAGCGTCTTTGCATATGTGATCAAGTAAAGGATCTCTAGATGAGATCACCCTGAATTATCCAGGTGGACCCTATATCCAGTGACAAGCGTCCTTGTGAGAGACACACAGAGGGGAAGATGCAAAGACGGAGGCAGAGATTGGAGGGACGCAGACTTAAGCTAAGGAATGCCTGGAGCCACCAGAAACTGGAAGAGGTGAGGCAGGATTCTTCCCTAGAGCCTTTGGAGGGAATGTGGCCCTGTTGACGTGTTGATTTTGGACTTCCAGACTCCAGAGCTGTGAAAGAGTAAATTTCTGTTGTTTTAAGCCACACAGTTGGTGGTCATTTGTTACAGCAGTCCAAGCAAGCGAATATAACATACTTTTCTCCTTTCACGTCACTGGAAATATACAAAGCTAGGTGAAAACCAAAAACAAGATGGCTTTGGATGTCCTCATGATTTTAGGCTATCAGAGTCAGAAGGAAAACATTCATTCACCTTCTCAATGGAGCATGCTGCTAGGTGGGAAAAACAATTTCATCCGGTCACAGTGCCACCAAATACTGCATCTGACCTCACCACTGACACACAGAGTGCCTAAACTCTAGGCTTGTTGGGACTCTTGAAGGGAACAGTTCTCAACTAGGAGTGATTTTGATCCCTGTGGGCCATTTGACAATTTCTGGGGCATTTTTGGTTGTCATAACTGTGGGATGGGGTGAGTGGATAGAGGTCAGGAAAGCTGTTAAATATCCTATAATGCACAGGACAGCCCCTCACCACAAAGAAGTATCTGCCCTAAAATGTCGTTAGTGATGAGTCTGAGAAACCCTGTCCCAAGGGAACAATTTCTTTTCTTTTCTTTTCTTTTTTCTTTTCTTTTCTTTTTTTTTTTTTTTTGAGACGAGGTCTTTCTCTGTTGCCCAGGCTGGAGTGCAGTGGCATGATCTTGGCTCACTGCAACCTCTGCCTCCTGGGTTCAAGCGATTCTCCTGCCTCAGCCTCCCGAGTAGCTGGGATTACAGGAATGTGCCACCATGCCCGGCTAATTTTTGTATTTTTAGTAGAGACAGTGCTCTCTACTAAATTTCACCATATTTAGTAGAGAGCAGAGAGGTCAGGCTGCTCTCAAGCTCCCGACCTTAGGTGATCCACCCGCCTTAGCCTCCCAAAGTGCTGGGAATACAGGCGTGAGGCACTGCACCCGGCCTGGGAACAACTTCTTGCTAAAAGAATCTTGACATTTCTCTGTCAGGGTAGGAAAACAAGAAGAAAGAAGGAGGCACTCCACAAACCCTTCTGGACTATTTTCTATAATTATTATTGTGGTAAGAACAGATAACATGAGATCTATCCTCTTAAGCACAATGTCCTACAGCTGAACTTACTTATCTTGCATAACTGAAATTTTGTACTCATTGAAGAGCAACACTCACTTCCCCCTCTCCAGCCTCTGGCAACCACCATTCTACTCTCTGCTTCTGTTGGCTACTTTAGCTACCTCATATAAATGGTGGAATCATCCAATATTTGTCCTTCTGTGACTGGCTTATTTCACCTAGCATAATGTCCTCAATGCTCAACCATGGCAGAATTTCCTTCTCTTCATGACTGAATAATATTCCATTGTATGAATATAGGATATTTTCTTTATCTGTTTGACATGGTTTTGCTGTGTCCCCACCCAAATCTGATCTTGAATTCCCAAGTGTTGTGGGAGGGGCCTGGTGAGGTAATTGAATCATGGGGGCAGGTCTTTCCCATGCTGCTCTCATGATAGTGAGTCTCATGAGATCTGATGGTTATTATAAGGGGGAGTTTCCCTGCACAAGCTCTCTCTTGGCCTGCTGCCATCCATGTAAGATGTGACTTGCTTCTCCTTGCCTTTCTCCATGATTGTGAGGCTCCCCCAGCCATGTGAAACTGTAAGTCCAATTAAACCTCTTTCTTTTGTAAATTGCCCAGTCTTGGGTATGTCTTTATCAGCACCATGAAAACGGACTAATAAACACCATTCATCTGTTGATGGACACAAGTTATTTCCACATTTTGAATATTGTGAATAATGTTGCAATAAACATGGGGGTACAGATATCTCTTTGAGGTCCTAGTTTCAATTCTTTTGGGAAAACACTGAGAAGTGGGATTGCTGGGTCATAGAGTGATTCTATTTTTAATTTTTAAAACAAGCTCAAAACTGTTTTCCATAGTGGATACAGCAACCTACATCTCCACCAATAACATACAAGTTTTCCAATTTCTTCACATCCCCACCAACACTTACTTAAATTATCTTTGATTAAATTATCTTTTGATTTTTTCTTTTGATAAGGCCCATCTGAACAGGTGTGAGATGATATGTCATTGTGGTGTTGAATTACATTTCCCTGATGATTAGTGATGTTGCTATCCTTTTATATACCAGTTAATCATTTGCATGTCTTTTTTGGAGAGGTTTTTATCCAAGTCATTTGCCCATGTCTTAATCAGATTATTTGGTTTTTTACTATTAAGTTGTAGGGATTCCTTATATATTTTATATATTAACTTCTTATTAGATGGATGGTTTGCAAATATTGTCTCCCATTCTGCAGGTTGCCTTTCACTCTTGTTTCCATTGCAGAGATAGAAGCTTTTTAGTTTGATATAGTCCTGCTTTTCTGTTTTTGCTTTTGTTGCTTGTACTTTTGGTGTAATAATACCCAAGAAATCATTGCCGAGACTAATGTCATAAAGTTTCCCCCTATGTTTTGTTCTAGGAGTTTCATAATTTCAGGTCTTATGTTTAAGTCTTTAATCCATTACAAGCCAATTTTTATATGTGGTATAAGAAAGGGGTCAAATTTCATGCTTTTGCCTGTGGATAACCAGTTTTCCCAACACCATTTGTCGAAGAGACTGCCTTTTTTGCATTGTGTATTCTTAGCAATCTTGTGGAAGATTAGTTGACCATATATTTATTATTGGGCTTATTTATGGGCTCTATATTCTGTTCCGTTGGTCTATTATGTCTGTCTTTATACCAGTACCATACTGTTTTAATTACTGTTGCTTTTTAATATAGTTTTACATAAGGAAGTATGTTGCCTTCAGCTTTGCTCTTCTTTCTCAAGATTGTTTTGGCTATTCAGAGTCCTTTGTGCTTCCATATGCATTTTAGGATTGTTTTTCTATTTATGTAAAAATAGCATTGGGATTTTGATTGGGGATTATATTAAATTTGTAGATTGCTTTCAGCAATATGCACATTTTAATAATATTAAGTTTTCTAATCTGTGAACACAGGATGTCTTTATATTATTTGTGTCTTCTTTAATTTCTTTCATAAATGTTTTCAGCGTACAAGTCTTTCACTTCTTCGGTTAAGTTTAGACATTTTTTTTTTCTTTTTCTTTTTTTTTGACAGAGCCTCACTCTGTCACCCAGGCTGGAGTGCAATGGTGCAATCTCGGCTCACCGCAACCTCTGCCTCCTAGGTTCAAGTGATTCTCCTGCCTCAGCCTCCCAGGTAGCTGGGGTTACAGGCACATGCCATCACGCCTGGCTAATTGTATTTTTTTAAGTAGAGACAGGGTTTCACCGTGTTAGTCAGGCTAGTCTCAAACTCCTGACCTCAGGTGATCCACCCACCTCAGCCTCCCAAAGTGCTGGGATTACAGGCTTGAGCTACCATGCCTGGCCTATTCTTTTTGATGCTACTATAAATGGGATTGTTTTCTTAATTTGGATAGCTTGTTGTTGACCTCCTGGACTATTTATGTCTTCCAGTTCCAGAAGTCTGGTTTGCAGTAGGATATGGACTACGGATGACATGTGGAAAAACAAGCAAAGAGCCGGGATTTCTGGCCTCAGACCTCCTCTTCAAGCTGGTCTCTTTCCCACTCACACATGGAGAGAATTTTCAAAAAGTGACTGTGGTAAATTGGCTCTGAACACACTTGATGAAACATTTCAGTTCTAACTACTGAACTACAGCAAAGAGTGTCAGGGCCCCAGCCATCCACCCTGAGGACTTTAGTTCTTCCACCATTCAACCTGGGGAAGAAAACACATCTAGAGCTCTAACCACCCCTCTCTCCCTCCTTCCTTCCTCCTTCCATTTTCCTTCTGCTCAGCATTTACTGACCACCACCAATGCAAACATTGTGCTAAACACTGGGAATGAGAAGATGAATAAGTACATAACTAATAGAAGGAACAGAGACATTAAAATAGGAATTGTTGAGTGCTGTGACAATGGCATCAATAGATGTAGAACTTTTTTAAAAGTTTCTTGTACTTGACAGGGCAAATCAAATGAAATTTCAGGATTCGTATGTTCCAGAGGGGCGAGGGAGAAAACAGCCTGGGAAGATAAAGTTGAAACAAATATCTCAAAGCTTAGTTCAGTTGCCTCTCCTGTGGCAGAAAACTGGCTGTAGGATGAGTACCCCTTCTTGTTTTCAAAAACTCAGCGTCTTTTTTAATATCTGGTTAGACCTCTCAGTATTAAGAGGCATCTAGAGATATTTTTGAAGGCAAATATACAAGTCCTGAAAATCTACATGTATGAAAATGCTTCCCACCGAGACCCAAAAGGAACTTACTGGTCTCACTGTGGATGCCATAGGGCCCCTGGGGTTTGGGGTTTTCCGTGGATATAATCACATTTGTCCCAGGCGAAGATATTAAGGCCTGAGACAGCTGTCATGACTCAAATTCTCTGTTACTGGGATCATGTAGAAAAAGGAGGCAGATTTCCCAAAGGATCTTTTTAACTTGTCTTTGGCTGTGGTGGCCATTGATTATGGGGTAGTCTCATTTGACATTTTGATTAAAACACCTACTTGCCAATACCTTGGCAATTTTTAAATGCTAATATTTTCTGAAGTTCCAAGATCCTAGTTATATGGGCAAAGATGTTCAAAGGAGTTGATGCAGGGAAGGGGGGCACTTTGTAGCCCTTGCATATGAAAGTGCAATAACAGTGCCATTTGAATAGTTGATACCCCTTCCTGGTGACAGCTGCAGGCACATCAGAGCTGGGGACTGCTCAGCTAATTGAAGTGCCCTGTAGGTTCTCTTTGCCCTCAAGAACCTTTCTGATAAATAGCTCTTGACCAGCTCCTTATATGGCTACAGACAGTCCCAAGAGGCTGAGATGTATTTTGGACACAATCTGATTCTCATTTGTCAAGGGTCTCGGGCCTTCAGCTTTGCAGCCAAGGGAGACAGCAGTGGGCTCCAGAGACCCTTGTGCCCTGGCCCTGTTGCAGTCACTTTTCCTCTGAAGATTCCCCCTTATCTTAAAAAAGAGACGTGCCTGGGGCTCGTCACATCGTGTTGGGCAATGGCTAAGATAATCTGAGAGAAAGTATGAGGGGGAAATCAGAACTGGCAAAGTTGCACAGGAGGAAAGTGGCTCTTGACTCGTTCACCTTTTGAGAGCCTTTGGGGCCCACTGAGAAGCATTTCATAAGCCCCCTTGGGTGTGACATACAGGCTGTCTATTTCTGCTTGTTTACTACTTAGAAGAGCCACACCAGAGGAAAGGGCTATTGGCGCTGCCTGGCATCTGCCATGTCTGCACCTGGGGACAGCACATGAGGACTTTTTCCCAAGGACTGTGGACCTTGACACAGGCCACAAGCATCATGAGCACACTGGGTTTTTTTCTCGATCACTGATGAACTGGGTGAGACCCAATGCATGATGAATGTTAATTGAATGAACGAATGAAACAAAGAAAGAAGCTGGTGGCTCATGAGAGCCTTATGCTTGGATCCTGCAGCAAATGGAAGTAAAACTAGGTTATCATGGTTGATTCTGTTGAAGTAACTAAAAGGATGACTTCCCACAGAATCCCTGAAACTGTCTGTTAATGACCCTACAACACAGATGGTCAAGAGCATGATAGCCATAAAAGACGAAAACTCATTTTGATGTTCATGTTGCAGTAGGAAGGATATTTTGGCTTTTTTTCCAAGGATCTTGACGGCTCCTGGCATCCCATATCCCCTAGTCAGGGTGTCCACTCATGTGTCAAACCTGTGCTGGCCCCCGGAAGGCTGCAAGCACTCTGTCAAACAGCTGCCCCTTCTCACCTCCCCTCAAGAAAACTCTAGAGCAAGAATACATTCTACCTTCCCCAGACAGACTTTTCTTACTGGAGGGCACATCTTCCCCGAGGAGTATAAAACAGGAGGGGAAAACACTTTCAGGGAAAACAAGAAGCGGGAATGGAACAGGCAACCCTTTTGGGCTCCACTCATGGCAGCCCATATTTAACGTGGAACTGGAACTGTGGAGTGAGAGCTATTCAGAAATGTATACCCAGGAGTGGTGCGAGCTGTAATATATGAACTGACTTTGGAGTAACATGTAATATGCTCAACATCACATTGCAACCAGGGGAGCTATTTTTTAAGAATAAAACAATGAGGGAGAATAAATATCATTAATGCAGAATGAGTGACGTGGGAGTTCCCAGGGAACGGGGGATTTTCTCACTCTGACATCAGACTCTTAATTGCGGAGAGACTGTCTTAGTTGTCACTAACCTGTTTTTTAAAAAACTAATGTAAAATGTAATTTGCTAGATGTAAGATCCTAGGGTGTTGGGTGGTGAGAGGGTTCCTGAAAAGCCTACTTGGCGGGGTTTCCACTTGGTGTTGATCTCGGAGGAGTGGTCGTGACTGACTGGTCACCACAGCCAAAAAGCCAGCTCTTAACAGGCGCCCTCAGGAACAGTCACTGACTTTTTCTTGGATGTCTGGAGAGAGAACAGAACACTTGAATTACGGCAGCTGCCCCAGTCCTTAATTTCTCCACTTTGTTCTGCTGCGTAGGTGTCCGTGGGCAGTTAGAAGGCCCCGAGGCCCTCCTGGGGGTCCATGGCCCACATTCAGACCCAGCACCAAGGGGCCTTCTAAGCAGGTGGGGAGTGGGTGCAGAGCACACGATGCCCAGTTAGGAAGCATAGCCACTCTTCGCTGTTGGATGCAGCCAGGGATTCCTCTCGGAATTCGGTCTGGCAAGTCCCCACCTGTCAGGATGGATGAGACACTCAGAAGGACCACACTACACGCCTTGTATGTGGAACCCTCCTTTTGGTCAGTATGGTCTAGTCCCGTTTTCTGAAATGAATGCTGTGAGATGTTAAAAGTCTTCTTAAAAGGAGAGAATGCCTCATGATGTAATTGGGATGAGAAGGGCTAGGTTAAACAGGATTCTTTATTATGAGATTTCTCAGGGCTTTCAACATTGGGAATTTCCAAGAGAATGGTAAAGTTTGCAATACATCCTTTAAAAGGCATTTCACTGGACTAATGTTTCTCAAAACCCATTGTGGGAACCCTGGTCTATATTCCTTAGAGGAGACTCTTCCTGTTTTTAGTCCACAGCATTACACTTGTTTTTATGTTTAAACCATCTAATCTAGGAAAATTAGTTCCTGATCTCCCGGAATAACACACATGACTAGAACATGAAGAAAAATGTCCACCTTGTCCTTTGAGATCTGTTCAGCTCTGCACCTTTCTGGGGCATTTGAGGGGCAGTGTTCCTTGGTGCACTTTCCCAGAGGTCGAAGATCCGCAGAGGAGTAATCTGCTGCCAGCTAGAGAGAGTGGGTAGGCAGGGAGTGGAGACAGGTGTGCGACATCCCACAGCAACCCTGCAAAGTGGCCAGGGCCCAGGACCTCACGGGCTCACGCCCAGCTCCTGGACTCACTGCATGTTGAGAGGGGATGATGGCATTAGTAGCAACTTTACAGAGTGCTTTGAAGGATTAAAACAGTTACACACATGTGATGGTTAATTTTATGTGTCAATTTGAGCAGGCCACTGGTTGCCCGGGTTAAGCACTGTTTTTGCGCATGTCTGTGGGGGCTGTTTCCAGGTGAGACTGGCATCTGGATAGGTGGACTCAGTAGGCTGCCTTCCCTTATGGAGGTGGCCATCATCCTGTTCGCTGAGGGCCTGAATGGAGCAAAAGGCAGAGCACAGAGGAATTCGTCGCTTCTTTCCTGCCCGTGAACTCAGACATCCCATCTCATCTTCTCCTGCCGTTGAACTTGGGTAAACATCATTGGCTCCCCAAGTTCTCAGTCCTTCAGCTTTCCTGGGTCTCTAGCTTGTGAGCCAAAGGGGGCGTGTGTGTGTGTGTGTGTGTGTGTGTGTGTGTGTGTGTTAATATCAGCTATTGGTGCTGTTTCTCTGGAGAACCCTCACAAAGCAGATTGAGTACCTTGTACAGTATTAATATATGAATAGACACAGTAAACATTAACAATTGTCATTTGGGTGATGTGGAATAAGAAGAAAAAATATCTCCCAGATAAAACCTTATTGGCAAAGTTTGCACAAAGGCTCCTCACTCATTAAGTTGATATTCCAGGAATAGAATACATTTCATTTCATTTTAACACGATGTCTCCCTGGACTTCTGTAGAACAATGCTCCCTTCTGGTCAAGTGCTGCCATCTTTCCTTCTCTTAGGATCTAGTCTGTCCTGCCTTTCTGCCAATATTTATTGTGCTATATTCTAGAATAGAGAACGTCTAGTTCTAGATCATGAGGGAGTGAAGATGAATGCCACAATGTGGAACTAAAATTCCCTGCGGTCCAGAGGAGCAGAGCGGGAGAGAGACAAGGACACATACAAGTGACGCCCAGTGGGAAAGTATTACACTGAGGGCTCAGCTGGGAGGATCTGGCCATCGCCCTGACATGCAAGAGGCCCTCAATACATTTCGATTGAATGAGGGAATGAGTGAACAAAGGAATCTAATTTGCACTAGATGTGAAAGAGGTTGTCTGGTTTGTAGGGCATAATATTTGTGAGATATTAATTCACATTTTCTCCCTGCATCCTTCTTTTTGCTGCATTTCAAGTGGGATTTTGGAGTTTGGAACCCTTTATCCCAGAGAGTTTTCAAGGAGAAAAACAGAAGCAGCCTGGAAAAGCTTGTGGCTGTCGGGAGTAGGGAACTGGGGGGACTGCCCCCACTGCCGAGACAGCCCAGGGTGTCCAGGAGGCAGGCTGGAGAGGAGAGAGGCATAGCAGGGTGGTCTGTGGGCCTGCGAGTGGCACTGAGACCTCAGAAGAGGTGGCAGGGGACACACATGGGGAGTCTGGCATGGGGGGCCCTGCGGTCCTGTGGCCTGAGCATGATGCCGAAGCAGAAAGCTGAGGACTTCAGGGATGCTGTGGGCCTGGACAATGCTATGCTGTCGGAGACACCTAGGATACAAGTGTCCTGAAGGCAGATCCACTCTGAAGGTGGAGAACATCCTGTTCAGGTCTCAAGTGACATTCCCTGCTGGCTTGAGGGGATGGGACTCATAACAGAAAGGAGGTGGTTTTTAAAGAACATTAAAATTTGCACCTTATAAAATTGTAGCCTATGTCCCTTCCCTGAACAAACATACACCATCTTGAGGCTTGCTTACCCTTTTACAATGGCCAGTTGAGGTTTTTGATTCCAAAAGTTTTCTTCCTAAGGTTAGTCAAGCACAAGCTGAGGACAAATGGGACTGTGAAATTGACTTGAGGTGAATAGAACCAGAGACAAGCTGGAGAAGGAGGGGAAGAGAACTTCCTTCCTGTCTTCTTTGCTCCTGCTAAAAAATTATAGAGATTACCCTAAGGAGATATAGAGATCACTTGAAGTTCTCCTATTCCTCCAGCCCCTGTGGCTCTCCAGAATTTTCTTGAGAGAGGGCCAAGCTGCCTCTGCTTGAACATTTCCATTTTGGCCAGTTCCTATCTGCTCAGTCTGTTATCCCAGATCCTCAACATCCAGAACTGCAAGACGAGTTCCTTCAAACACGCTGGTCTATACCTCCTACCCCTTTAAGATCTTCAATTCCTAGTACAGCCAACTAGAGCTGTCACTACTGCAAAACGGAAGCCAAATAGGTGATGTGAACATCTTAGAGACACCGCATGTCCCTCATTTTCAGCACTCACTTGGGGTACTACGCTCCTGTGTTTACTCAGCTCTCCAGTGACCCAGGACACAGATTTGTTTCAGCTTGATGAAGTGCATGGTCATAGGACAAGAAGGAGAGGAACCAGGAGAACAGTGGAAGGAACACGAACATGTTTTAAATACTTTAACTTGCCCTTAAAGTTTCACATGGAAAAAAGATGTAATTAAAAAAATAATTATAGAAATACTGACAGAAATGTAGAAGTAATGCGTGGATGTGAGGTATCAGGGTTTACTGCACTTAGGGGCAGGCAGCTGAATACCTTCGATGTTTTCATTAGATATTGCAGAGTTACATAAAAAATAAACTCACTGAAGTCAATAATGGAGAACCAATTACTATTAAATGTCCAAAGTGGTCACTCCTAAACAAAAAGAAGCCAAAACAGAAATTTCTGAATTTCTATAAAAGAATGACAAGGAGAACACTTCAATAGCAAAATGTACAAGACAAGAAAGTTAGAGAAGAATTGATTGGTTTAAGAATCTGCCTTTGAGAAATAAAATAAAAATGAACCAATTATTCACTTAAGGAAATTAGAAAAATAATAATTCTTATAAAAAAGAGCAACTAGGAAGAATAAATACATAGATGAAAGGTGAAAAATCAAATAGATGGCAAAAAGAATGGTTGAAGTAATTAGTAAATAAAGAACTTGTTTCTTTGAACGAACAAAATAGATAAATCTTGTCAGACTGATTAAAAGGAGAAAAGAAGAAAATTATAGAAAATTAGAAATGAGAAAAGAAATAACTACAAATACAGATGAAATTAAATACATAAATTATGAACCACTGTCACTCTGTGAATAACGCATTCAACACATTTGAATGCATTATTTCCTATATAAGTGTACAATCAACTGAACATAAAAAGAAGTGAAAAATTTGCATACACTGATCACCAGAGAAGACAGTAAAAAAAACTGCTCAAATACAAACTGTTAAACCCTCAAAAAACTGGATATAGAAGGGAGATACCGCAACATAATAGAAGCCATATACAAAAGACCCCTAAATAGTATCATACTGAATGGGGAAAAAACTGAAAGCCCTTCCTCTAAGATCTGGAACATGAGAAGGATGCCCACTTTCACCACTGTTATTCAACATAGTACTGGAAGTCCTAGCTAGAGCAATCAAACAAAAAAATGAAGGGCATCCAAAACTGGAAATAAATAAGTCAAATTATCTTTGTTTGCAAATGATACAATCTTATGTTTGGAAAAACCTAAAGACTCCACCAAAAAAACAGAATTGATAAACAAATTCAGTAAAGTTGCAGGATACAAAATAAGCATACAAAAATAAGTAGCATTTCTGTATGCCGACAGTGAACAATGTAAAAAAGAATTCGGAAAAGTAATCCCATTTACAGTAGGCAGAAATAAAATTATAATAAATTCCTAGGAATTAACCAAAGAAGTCAAAGATCTCTATAATAAAAACTATAAAATACTAATGAAAGAAATTGAAAAGGACACCAAAAATAGAAAGATATTCCATGTTTATAGATTAGAAGAATCAATATTGTTAAAATGTCCACACTATCCAAAGCAATCTATGGATTCAATGCAATCCCTATCAGAATATCAATGATATTCTTCACAGAAATAGAAAAAACATCCTAAAATTTATATGGAACCACAAAAGACCCAGAATAGCCAAGGCTATCCTAAGCAAAATGAACAAAACTAACGGAATCATATTACCTGACTTCAAATGATACTGCAGAGCTATAGTAACCAAAACAGCATGGTACTGCCATAAAAACAGACACATAGACCAATGGAACGGAACAGAGAATGCAGAAACAAATTTATACACCTAGAGTGAACTCATTTTCAACAAAGGTGCCAAGAACATACACTGGGGAAAAGACAATCTCTTCAATAAATGGTGCTGGGAATACTAGATATCCATATGCAGAAAAATGAAACTTGACCCCTATCTCTTGCCATACAGAAGAATCAAATCAAAATAGGTTAAAGACTTAAATCAAAGACCTCAAACTATGAAACTACTACAAGAAAATGTTGGGGAAAGTCTCCAGGACATTGGTCTGGGCAAATATTTCTTTGGCAATACCCCACAAGCACAGGTAAACAAAGCAAAAATGGACAAATGGAATCACATCAAGTTAAAAAGCTTCCACACAGCAAAGAAAACAATCAACAAAATGAAGAGACAACCCACAGAATGGGAAGACTATTTGCAAACTACCCATCTGACAAGAGATTAATAACAAGAATATATAAAAAGCTCAAACAGCTCTATAGGGAAAAAAAATCTAATGACCCGATAAAAAAAATGGGCAAAAGATTTGAATAGACATTTCTGAAAAGAAGACGTATAAATTGCAAGCAGGCATATGAAAAGGTGCTCAACATCACTGATCATCAGAGAAATGCAAATCAAAACTACAATGAGATATCATCTCACCCCAGTTAAAATGGCTTACTTCCAAAAGACAGGCAACCACAAATGCTGGTGAGGATGTGGAGAAAAGGGGACCCTTGTACACTGTTGGTGGGAATGTAAATTAGAATGACCACTAAGGAGAACCATTTGGAGGTTCCTCAAAAAACTTAAAATAGAGCTACCATATAAACTAACAATCCCATTGCTGGGTATATACCCAAAAGAAAGGAAATCAGTATATCAAAGAGATATCTGCACTCTCATGTTTGTTGAGCACTGTTCAAAATAGCTAAAATTTAGAAGCAACCAACATGTCTATTAACAGATGAATGAATAAAGAAAATGTGTTACTTATACATGATAGAGTACTATTCAGCCATAAAATAGAATGAGATTCCGTCATTTGCAATAACATGGATGCAACTGGAGGTCATTAATGTTTAGTGAAATAAGCCAGACACAGAAAGACAAACATCACATGTTCTCACTTATCTGTGGGATCTAAAAATCAAAACAATTGAACTCCTGGACATACAGAGTAAAAGGATGGTTACCAGAGGCTGGAAAGGGTAGTGTGGGTTTGAGGGAGAAGGTGGAGATGGTAAATGGATACAAAAAAATAGAAAGAATGAATAAACCTACTACTTGATAGCACAACAGAGTGACTACTGTAGTCAATAATAACTTAATTGTACATTTAAAAATAACTAATAACTAAAAGAGCATAATTGGATTGTTTTTAACACAAAGGATTAAATACCTGAGGGGATGGATACCCCATTTTCCATGATTATTATGCAGTGCATGCCTGTATCAAACATCTCATGTATCCCATAAACATATACACCTGTGTACCCACAAAAACTAAAAATTAAAAAAATTTTAAAAATCCACCATTAGTTCCCAAAAATCAGATGTTTCATGTCTTTTCCCTAATCCTGTAAGGGCAGATAATGTCAGTGTTTATTTCAGGCCATATGAAAATATGGAAAGCTTCTCAATCCTTTTCAAAAACATTTTTAGAGACTGAGTCTCCTTTTGTCACCCAGGCTGGAGTACAATGGTGCAGTCCTAGTACACTGCAGCCTCCAATGCCTGAGCTCAAGGAACCTGTCCCACCTCAGCCTCCCAAATAGCTGGGACTATAGGTGCACATCACCACACCCAGCTAAAATTTTTAAATGTTTTATATTCTATTTTGTAGCCTTACTATGCTTGCCCAGGCTGATCTCAAACTCCTGGGCTCAAGAAATTCTCCTGCTTCAGCCTCTCAAAGTGCTGCGATTACCGGTATGAGCCACAGAGCCTGGTCTTCTCAATTCTTTTATAAAGCCGTAATAATTTTGATGCTGGTAAGTACTGATAAAGAAAGTGTATTATTAGTCCATTCTCCCATTGCCATAAGGAAATACCTGACACTAGGTAATTTATAAAGAAAAGAGGTTTAATTGGCTCACAGTTGTGCAGGTTGTACAGGAAGCATAGTGGCTCCTGCTTAACTACTGAGGAGGCCACAGGAAATTTACAATCATGTTGGAAGGTGAAGGGGGAGCCAGGAAGTACTTAACATGGCCAGAGTAAGAGGAAGAGAGAGCGGAGGTGACACATACTTTTAAACAACCAGACCTCCTGAGAATTCACTATCACGAAAACACCACCAAAGGGAAAAATTTGCCCCCAAGATCCAATCACCTGCACCAGGCCCCACCTCCAACATTGAGGATTACAATTTGTCATGAGATTTGGGTGGGGACACAAATCCAAACCATATCACAAAGTTTAAAAGCAAAACCAAACTGGCAGGTCATTCCATTTGGTCATATTGTTTTTATTACTGTATCCACTGCTAGATTTCGTTTGCTGATATTTAATTTAGAATGTTTACATTTGTATTCCAGCAAACACACATAAGTTGAGACTCAGGAACACTTACCGTCCTGCTGGAAGGAAGGGTCTTTATAAAGGAAAGCCCATGGGAATGGATTTTGATGCACCCTCACATAGAAATCAAAGCAGAAGGCAGAAGACAACCCGGATTCCAGTTGCCATCTCTGTAAGAAGTCAGGAACAGTGGACCTTGGTCGGGAAGTGTAAGAATGATGTATAAATAATCATCTTTAAAACCTCTTGTGCCATGTTGCTGTGCTGCACCCATCAACTCGTCAGCACCCATCAACTCGTCATTTACATCAGGTATAACTCCCAATGCATATGCACATGTACCCTAGAACTTAAAGTATAATAATATAAAA
>NW_012099266.1:60215-61949 GCF_000951045.1 Mandrillus leucophaeus
CTGTAGTCCCAGCTACTCCGGAGGCTGAGGCAGGAGAATGGCGTGAACCCGGGGGGCGGAGCTTGCAGTGAGCCGAGATCGCGCCACTGTACTCCAGCCTGGGCCACAGAGCGAGACTCTGTCTTAAAAAAAAAAGAAAAAGAAAAAGAAAAAAAGAAATAAGTATGTGGCGCCTCCCCCTCACTTTCTCTCTGTTGCTCTTGCTTTCACCATGTGATGTGCCTGCCCCTACTTCACCTTCTGTCATGATTGGAAGCCTCCTGAGGCTTCCCTCGATAAGCAGATGCTGCTGTGCTTCCTGTACAGCCTGCAGAATCGTTAGCCAATTAAACCTCTTTTCTTATGAATTACCCAGTACCAGATATTTCTATATAGAAATACACGAATAGACTAATACACTCCTATTAGCCAAGGGACTCATTTCCTTCAACAATATTACCCCACCTTGTCATTTCCTTCAACAGTATTACCCACATCTGTCATTGATTGTGTCTACATCTGTCACCATCTTTTTTCCATCTGCACTTCCCATTAACTCCTCCTACCCCTCAAAGCCTCACCTCTCCATGAAATGGTTCTAAAATCCTATTAAATTCATTAGGCACTTTAAATCCTTATCTTCCATATCTTTGCTGTATTTTCTGCAACTTTTTTTTTTTTCTTTTGAGACAGGGTCTCACATCCTGTCACCCAGGCTGGAGTGTAGTGTCATCAGGGCTCACTGCAGCTTCGACCTCCTGGGCCCAAGTGATCCTCCTACCTCAGCCTTCCAAGTAGCTGGGATTACAAGCACTTGCCACCATGCCCACCTAGTCAAAACAATTTTTTTGTGTGGAGATCTGGCCTTACTATGTTGCTCAGGCTGGTCTTGAACTCCTGGGCTCAACTAATCCTCCCGGCCTGGCTTCCCAAATTGCTGGGATTACAGAAAACTTGGGGTTTCTAACAATGATGTCTTTGGCCATTTCCACTTCCCACTGCCTATGAGCTCTTAAACCTTCATTCAAGGCTTATCACAACCTGGAGTCCCAACTGGGGCAGGTCGACTTTGGACTTTTGTTTCCTCATCTATCACATCAAAGAATCAGATTCTCATCACTTTTTCTTCTGGCTCAAAATTACATTTCTAAGCCTTCCCTGGTCCTTCTCAGCTGGAACCCATCTTCCTCCTCTGAATATGGGTCAAAGGTTCTTTGTACCTATCACTGTCGCATCAATTCATCCAAGAAATCATTTGCACATCCCCTGTATGTTGGGAGTTGTGTCAGAGGAAGAAGAGGGAAAGAGACCTCGCCCCTGCCACCAAGAGCAGATATCCACAAGATAGACCTGCCCCCTGCTACCGGTGTGTGTACATGGAGTTCAAGCTCTTATGAGATACTTCCTTTAAGAGTCAGAGCTAGCTACGTATCCCATCAGGGCTTTGTACAAAGTGGGTACAAAGAAGGGTTTGCCACAAAGCCCTTGTGCACCTAATGTTACCTGCTCACCTGACTATGCTCTTGGGGCCAGCAGGAAGATCCCCTGGGAAGGAGATGTGGCCGGGCGCTTTCCCCAAATACTGCCTATTTTAACACTAGTGGGGAAAGACTTCAGATTCTCAATAAGGGGAAAAACAAGCTTCGTAAAGGACAGGCCCTTTGTTTTTAGGCACTGGAGTGAGATTTTAAATAGTGGTACTTTTCACTTCAGATAGAGGATTCAAGTTTATTTATTTTTCTTTTTTTTTCTTTT
>NW_012099266.1:62248-109222 GCF_000951045.1 Mandrillus leucophaeus
CTGGAACTACAGTGTTGAACACTCTTCAGTAAGTCGAGTCTCTGAACCGGAACACCCTGCCGTGGCACACACATTTTGCTTCATTCATGCTTCCAGTGATTCCTCTTGTGAGCTTTTTCTGTGCATTTGGCCTAGAAGGACAGTTTGGGGTTGACAATGATGGTACTGTTGAACCCAAGAGATTCCATGTTCCAAGCCTCTGCCTATAAGGGGTTCTCAGGGCCTGCTGAGATGTGCTCCATCAGCAGAGAAACCATGATGTGGCACTCAGCAGATTCAGGTTCCCAGGGAACTCAAGGTAAACCCAAAGGTTTATTTGGGACATCAACCATTTTAGGGTTGGAAGACACAGGAGGATACAAATGATTGCTGCAATACACAAAAGTTTTATTTTTGACTTCCTTCTTCTTTTCTGAAGGCAAAATAAAATAGAACTGAACATCAATGAATTTTGTACAACAAAAACAGCTTTTAATATGGAATAGTCCATGAACATTTTAAAATCTCGGAATGGCTTCCCTTTTTCAAAGTCATGCTTTCTTGCGGTCCACAAGGAGTTGGCACGGAGGAGACAGTGGCAGCAGCGGGTGAGGTGACTGGAGGACGGGGCTTCTCTCAGATCCGTGTTAGCTGGTGCCACAGACTGGATGGGAGGATGCTCTCCACTTTCTCCATGACAAAGTTTAAGGGGGCAAACAAAGTGCTGAGGAACTGTAAAGAAACCAGACAGACACAGAAGTCAGCAGAAACCTTGTTCAAGACTATAAAACAAACCTCTCCACCCAGTCCTGCAGCTAAATCACTGCATTACGAAAGTCTCAAAAGGCGACCATTTCATCTTTATGTTTACAGGAAACATCAGCTGATGGTCAAACTTGCATTCCAGTCCTTGGCCCCAGCACTGTTAGATAAGGGGGAGAAGTGTCAGCTGACAGCCCCCTCACTCCCCTGACAGGTGGCCCACAGTCCTGAGGTCTTCCTACTAGTCTTTAGCATCTGCTGGTTGCCATGCAGATGACTGGTGTCATCAAACAGGAATGACAGATTGGTGGCAAGTGGGCACAAGAGTTTAAAAAATGGTGACAACTTAGACCAGCTGCTCATCTAGCTGGGTGTACAGCTCATTTTAAATGGAAAAGGCAATTTTAAAGGTCAAGTGTGTTGTGTATGAATTTCTTTGCGATTCTACTGCCTCCCAAACAGCAGCCTGGGCTCCTGTCTGAGCCACGTGTTTAGCAGCATGCCTGGGACCCTGGGAGAAGGCGGCAAACTGGCTATTCCATAGAGGACAGATCCTTGTTAAGAGGGGCTGTTTCGAGCGCACCTCTGGGAACTCTTTCATTTGGTTACTAAATTCCTTTCTGCTTTTCATGTAGAGAATAAAGCTCATTAGCTGTGTCTTTTAAGAAAGCCAAGTGCTTCACGTGAGACTCTTTTTAAAATATTATCAAATCCATTCTAATTCGGTTCTTGTGAAGAATCAGCTTCACTCCACACCCCATCCAGCATCTGGCAGAAGAGGTGCCCTACCCGTCAGGGAAGAGAGAGTTGTTGGGATGCTTTCATTGCCCTCTCTCTGCTCAGAACCCAGGTATTGTCTCACTGGGGTTCAACATCTGGTTCCTGTACTGTGGAGCCCTTTGTTCTAAGCCCTTGTCCATTACACAGCACCATCCATACTACCAAGAGTTTCTCATAGAAGTGTAGTGCAATGTGTGTGTATATATGCAGAGGGGATCACAGTTCTGAGGTCAAGCAAGTTTAGTACATTTAATGAAGTTAAATCAGGCTCCTTTACTAGGTATACGTTCTGTGGACTGTGTGTCTTTGAGAAGAGGTATGGTGGGCAAGTTTCCCAAATTTGCTAACCCAGAATCTTTCCTGTTGTTTTGTTTTTGGACCCGTAGAACTGGTCCAAAACCAGTTTCACACTGGGAAGGCCCGCAACACATTATATAGCCAGATCATCAAATGCGAGATCCATAAGATGGAAAGTCAAGACAGCATAAAATTTGGGATCCTTCTCCAACCTGTGTTTTACACCAATTAAATGTATTTATTTAGTAAGGCAATTAAGTGCTGGGTGAAATATAAAGGGGTGTGGGACAAAACTAAACTCCCACTGTCAGGAAGCTCAAAGCCCAGTGAAGGAGGCGGCCACGAAGATATAGACAGAGCAAACTAATAACCAGATAGGCTATGATGGCAATCAGAGAGCCCAAACAAAGCACTGGGACTGGAAAAGGGAGAGAATCCATTCTGTTGAAAGCAGCAGGAATACTTTTGAGAATGAGGCAAGTAAAATGGACTCCAGTGGATGCTTGGAATATGAAGAGAGAGAGAGATGGGGCAAGGATGGTAAAGAAATAGGAGCAGCGTGGGCCCTGCAGGCTCAGTAAACAGCCAGAAGAGAAATGGAAAAGCAACCGTAAGACCAGAAGGTAGTAAATGGTTCAGTTTAGCCAGGACAGTTAGAAGAAGTAGAGTTCAAAAGTGGCTAGGAGGATACTGGGGAGGGCCCTGTGTGCCAGGCTGGGTCTGCAGTTAAGAAACAGGCAGCCATGTCAGTGCTTCAGCAAAGAGGAGCCAGTGCCATCCTTAAGCGGGTGCCAGGTACATGGCAGTTTCTGAAATTATCCTTTGTTGAGTGCACAGAACCACCCTACGGAACAGATGGCCTATCCTTTTCAGTTTAGAGCTGGACTGGGTGCACCCACACATGCAGTTGGAAGGCATCATGGGAGATAACGGGCCTGGGAATGAGCAATTACTGCCCAATTACTCTGAAAGCATTTGTAAAATCCTAGTTATAAGAGAATAATATGGAGCAAGTCTACTGATTGCCTTCACCCAACATGATACGAAATACACACATAATATGTGTACATGCATAATTATATATGTCTGCGTAAGTGTATATCTACATACACAGACACATACATAATCAGAGACCACCAAGGCTCCACACACCACAGCATCTGTCTATAATGCTCAACTCCATCAAGAGGAGTTAAAGTGTTATAGTGGTCTGGACAAACCAGAGATTCTGACAGGTGGTAGAAGAGAGGGCTTAATAAACAAGGTGATATTGCTGGCAAAGTTATATCCTGAAGACTTGGCCAAAAACAGATTTAGAACTGTTGAGGTTGTGGTTGAGTGGGGAAGGAACTGCTGAATATTAAGCCACTGCAGCCATGGAGCTGTTGCAACTGCTGAACATGAGCCAGCGCAGCTAGGTAACAGGCACTGCTCAAAGTCTGTACTCTGGGTGATTCACACACACTAAAATGTGCGGACCTCAGGGAGCCACACCTTGAGCTGCAGAATGAATGGAGATGTTACAATGTTGGCTTAAAATAAAGGCCTTTTGTGTTTTTTATTTGTTTGCTTTGTTTTGGGCACTAACCTGACTTGGATAAAAAGCACAAAAGTGAGGCCTCTGAAAATCAAGAGGAGAGCTTCATCCTGTTTGATGTCCATAAGTGCTCCCTTTTCCCCATGCTGCACAGCAAAGTGCAGTGGCCCCTTCTTTCCTGGGTGACACCTGCCCTTCTCAACAAGGTCCCACAAGAATACTAAGCCCCAACACCTCCAACGTATAGAATGATTCTCTTCTATCCCTCCTATCTAGAATGCTCCATCCTTGGGAGAATTCACAAAGACTCCCTTGAACTTTTTCCTAGAGGGCCTAATTTACTCTCTCACAAACCCCAGTTGAGATGTGCTTCCTTCATTATTAAGCCACCTTCCCCCACAGCATGCCTTCCATCCCATACCTGCAAGCAGGCAGCAGGCAATGTAGGGAGGTGTCTGAAGTTGCTAAACCCTTCCACTTTGTAACCAAACAAAGGCCAGTGGCTCCATCAGGAGATATTTTTTAAAATGTCTGGAGGTGCATGACTGGCTTGGGATGCTCAGCTGTATTTCTGAGCATGTTTGAAAGTTAGTCAATATTTTTTAGCTGGAGACCCAACCAATACACAATGAGAAACAGCAGTTTTCACTTGACTTAAGGGGCACTTTACTGCTGAAAAGTTGAGTCTGAATGAGCAACACCAAGAAAGCCTGGAACAGCCTATTTATCTCGATGTCTACAACTGTCCAGAGGGCAGAGATACATGGTCAAATCTTTAACCAAAATGCCCCAGGATTCAATCAGCGTCTCGTGGTGAGAAAATGCAACTGAACTAGTAAAAAAAGAGAATGACACTTCAATTGCCTGATCTTCCTTTTCCTGAAACACCATCACTTAGAAGGTCACGGCTTCCAACAGGCTTCATTAACATTCAAAACGCCTCCGCTTATCTGAATAACTTCCAGGTGCCCTACTGCAATCAGACAATTGACATTTCACGGTAATCAATATCAGGCTTCAAAGAGGTCGAGGCCTATAAGTGAAGATGAGAGTCAGAAATCAGGAGTCTCAGTCTCAGGGAAGGAGAGACACTAGAGAAGGAAAGACAGAGGGGTCAGAATCCTGACCTTCCCACACTCTGTGAGGAGGTGGGTTTGGAATGATAACGTAGTTATATGTGCAAGCTTATCTTTGTAACTAAACATTCTAGGAAGAGTTAGTCCTAAATCACTGAGGTAGATTAGATTAGGGGGAAATGCCAGTGGAAGCTGCTCCTTCCACTATTTCCCAGTGGTTCACGCTTCCCTGTGGGCTTCCTTATGGGCCGCACATCATGGTCACCATGTAAACACGCTGGAGAGTTCCCAAGCCCGCAGCTGGGGGTGGCGGTGCAATCTCTCTGCATCTACTAAAGGTCATCGTCCCAGGGACATTATCTCAGGAAAGGGCTGAGAAAATCACTTTCACAAGCTGCAAATGGTCGCAGGCAGCCTCTAGGGCAGTTGCGATAACCTGCGGGGTGTGGGGTGTGGGGTGGGAGCTTCGGGAGGGGCCTAATGAAGTGACCAGGGTGAAGATGCAGAGAAGACTCTGGGGGCAGGTCGAGGAGGCGGCGGGAGAAGGGGCTTGTCTCATTCAGGCCATCCATCTTCCTTCCCCACACAGTCTCTACAGACATTTTATGAAGGGCAAGATAAATGTGATTCTCCAGACAGAGGTTGAAATGCAAACTTATCTAAAGTACATTTGAAAACTATGGGGAGCTGACCAAACTACCACACCTTGGTAGAGCAGAAAATATGAGGACCCTAAAGGCAGATTTATATTTTATTCAATCATTTGATGCTATACTCAAAACCAAAGCTTTGAAAACATGAAAGGAGTGGTGTCCTGTCCCGCATCCGTAATGAACACCCCTCTGCTACACTCTGGAAGCACAGCTGTATGGCCAGTCCTAGAGAACACCCAGTTGTATTCCAGTTGCTGTCCTTCCCTCTGCATTCCCAATCCCCTTGCTAGTTAAAGCAGGCTCAGGCAATTATTCATTCCATTCAATGCAGTGGTTGTACAGCTGTGTCACCAGGGGAGCGCTTGACAACTGAGTTGCCCATGCTCACCCCAGACCAAGAAAGTTCGGGTTGTGGGGACAGGCCTCAGTAGCTTTTAAGTTTCTCGATATTTCCAAGGTACAGCCAAGGAAACCACTGATTCCTGAAAAGCTTCCACCTGAACAGCTCTGACGGCACACCATGCAGCTGCAAGTGGCTGCCTGAAGGTTCAGCTTTCCAAGCAGTGTCCCTGGAAGGAGACAGTAAAATGCCCTCAGTCTCCATCCTCAGAATCTGCTGGGGGCTTTGTGAAAAATACAGATTCCTCCTGCTAATACTCAAGATTTTGGATTTCTGGTGGTGCGGCCACGTGAATATGTAGACTGGAGGCTGGGAATCTCTATTGATTCAAAACTCCCACCAAGTGCTATTACAGTCAGTTTAATGAAGAATACTGGACTAATGACATATTTTTACAAGTATGCTCTAAAAATATTTAACAGAAAACATGAAAGACCAATAATTGTTTAATGTAAATATATTCTTATTTTAAATTTTACTAAGTCACACTCAGAATTTTGGCAACTACTTTTACTCAGAGATTGGCTAGGGAGTAGAAGAAAATAACAAGTAGTGTAGGCCCATAAACTAAGGAACATCCAAGGCAGCAATATGGGTGATAATGGGTGTAGAAATCATGTCATGCACAGAAGACTTAAGGAAATGCAAGATATTCTACCTGGAGGAAAAAGCAGGTAGTTGGTTAGAGGTGGCCATTAATTAGTGAGCTGTCCTAAGAATTTGCAAGAGGAAGGAGGGCTTTTTGGTGTACCCTAAATATAGAATAGGAATAAGTGGAAACCAAAGGGAGGCAGATTTTTACAGTACAAGGAAAAGTTCTGAGTCATCCAATAATCAAATGGGCTTTGATGCTTATAAATATGTGAGCGCCCCATCACTGAAAGTATTCAAGATGAGCCTAGGTGACCCCCACTCAGGGTTGCTGTTAAAGGCAATTTGCTTCAGGTCCCTTTCAACTCTAAGAGGCTATGATTATAAGCATACAAGAAGAAAACAAAATGCTAAGCTGCATCTGATTTTTCCATTGATTCTTTCTGCAGAGACCACTACCATATATTATTTAATAATCATTTATTGAAAACCTCCTATGTGCAAGGCACTGTGCAAAGCCTTGGGGATACAGAGATAAGGAAGACACCGTCCTGCTCTCAAGGAGCTCACATTCTAAATGGGACAGACAAGTTTTCAACAATTATAATACGGTACAATAAATGTAAGAATATACGTATTCATGGAATACTGCGGGATCATAGAGGACAGACACCTAACTCAGCTTAGAAGAACTTTAAAGAAAGCTGAGTATAAAAGGACGAAGAGGCATTAGTAGAGTGGATGAGCAGGGTGGTGACAGTGAAGGGCATACCACACACAGCAAACAGCACATGCAAAGGCGCAGAAGTGTGCAAGAGCCTGGTGCATCTGGGAATGGTGAGTGATCCACTGTGGCTGAAGAGCAGTGACTGTGCAAGAGTTGGGAGAGCTAAGGCTGAGAGGTAAGCAAGGGCCAGATCATAAAGAGCCTTGGATGCCATGCTGAACAACTGGGACTTGATCCTGAAGTCAGTGAGAAACCACTGGAGAAATTTAAGCAGGGAAGTGACATGCTCAGATGTGCAATTCAGAAAGACCATTCTTGTGTCAGCATAAAAGAAAGACTGGTAGAGGATAAGACAGGAAGCAAGGAGACCAGTTAAGATTATGGCAGGAGTTCAGGCAAGAAATAACAAGGACCTAGACTAAGAGGGATGCTTTGGGAAAAGGAGGGAAAGAAGAGGTGAATCACATTTACTGAAGGCCTAGTTGCTTAGGAGGTTAGAACTGATGGATTGTGAAGGCCAAGACAGATGGGATGTGGCGAGTGAGAGAGGGAAGAGTTTGGAAGGGTTGCTGAGTTTCTGGCTTGAGCAACGGGGTGGATGGTGGAGGTCAGGAATACAGGAGGAGGAGCAGTTTTGGTGGTGGGGGAAGAGGAGTGATGAGTTCAGTTTTGGAAATGTTGAGATTGAGGTGCCGGAGGGATTTCCAGTTCATCTTCAACACGCATGAAAATACTCTTGCAATTCCAGTCCCTGAACTCTGCCGAGCAGAAAATGTCACTCATCTGGAAAGGGATTAAATCAACCCAGCCAAGTTAGAAATCGTCCTTTCTGATTGCACTCGCCTTGAAATCTGAATGGAGTTCCAGGGAAGCAATTGATACTCTTTTCCTTATTCCTTCTGTTTGAAACTCATCTGTGGCAAGATCAGTAAGCTTATCCTCAACTGCATGTGCAGGTTGCAATGGTCAGTTTTCAACAAAGAAACAATGGTTCTTGGCTGTCAATGCAGATGGCTTTTCTTATTAAACTCCTCTCCTCAAGCTCCTTAAAGACGCTTAATGGATTTCCATATTTCTAAATGTCATTTCAGTTTATTTCTTAATAAGCCCTTCACACCCTCTGTTTATTCCTTAAAGAAGCCAAGGGTTTGCAGCCTTTTAAAAAATTTTTTAAATCATCTTTGAAAATGTAAATCTCATCCTTCACTAAGGAAAGACCCACGATATCCAAAGATTAGAAATAATGTCATTCAATTTACAGAAAACTGAATAATTTCCCACACATTTTTCATTTGCTAGGATTCCCCAAATCATTCCATCCTTTTGGACCTCCTACATTTTTTGGAAATGGCTGAGAATTTGTGAAATGAGGCAAGGCATGCAGTAACAACCTGCACTTTCTCATTTGACCCTTAGCACTTTGATTCCGTTGATGATCATGAAAATTAAATGGTGAGCAATAATCTTTGCAGGCTCGTATCCATTTCTGCAAGGCAACCCCGTTTCTCTTACGCTGCTTCCCTTGGCTTTCCCCGTCCATTCCCCGAGGCCTCCCTCTAGGCAAACACTCACAGCTTTTGCGAAGACCCCCATAAGTTCCGGGAACTGATGTGTCAGGAGGGCCAGCATGGCTGTGAAGGAACATAATCCAGCAGTAAAGAGAATAAAGAAGGGAAGCTCCTTCTTTGGGTAAACTGAGACTTCATGGAAAGCTGTGGAGAAGAGCAAAAGGAAAATATCAGGGCTGGAGTAAAACGCATTCTCAGGGAAGGTCTATATGGCGGCACTGACTCCGGAGCTTGGGAAAGACTTGGAAGCCTATTGGAAATGAAAAAATAGCACACCTGACAAACTGTAGCCAACATCTGACCCAGCCTTTGGAGGCCCATCTGCTGGTCACAAGTCTCCGGCCAGGCTTCAGCACTTTAAGTAGAGGCAGGAGGGGGCAAATTTGGGGGGCAAATTCCCTTCCTCATGGGAGGGAAGAGGAGCACCGTCTATGCCTAATGTATAGTATTTTTTTCTCAAAAGCAAACACAGCTAAAACAATGAAACTACTCAAATTACAAAACACGTGTTCATTGTACAAAACCTGGAAAATCCAAAATCAAGTATACAGAGAAAAAAGGCACCCCATCCATATGTTTTCCTTCCTGTATTTTAAAAATCATTATAAGGAGGTGATACTAGTTTCTCCTGTATTTTTTCCTGGCGCTCTCTAAGTATGTCAGTGGAGGATGCCACCCTCACAGACAGACATCCAGCGAGGACCTCACATGTAGGTCTATTCAAACTGCAAGACGGGAAGGTCAAGGCTGCTAGCGTTATCTGGCACAATTGTAAGAGACTCTAGATGACAAATACACTTCCAACAACCATCAAAAAACGAGAAAAGCTGGTGCTCTTTAGAGCACCTTCTATAACTTTTATATTTCAAACACTGGGTTTGGGAAAACCAAAAAGGTGTGGTACAAAGGTCAAGAGAATCGCCTCCTTCTCTGTGCTCGTTAGGATGCTGCCTGAGAGACTGCCTGGGTCGATGGGGCTGGCCTGCAGGAGGAGAAAGAGCCAAGTGCTGGGGGTGTTGCGGGAGAGGCTGTGAAACTGCACGTGAGAAACAGCCCACTCTAACCAAGAGGACCAGAGGGCTCCATGGTCCTCAGGGAATACAAGATCTAGAGGCCTTTCCTCTATCATTCAGCTCCTGTTCCTGAGAGTCCTCAACAGTAATCCACAAGGCTGAATACTGAGGGTGGAGGGGATCCAGGAGGAGCTCCATGCAGACAAACATGCCTACTACGTCCAGGTAGGTCAGCCTGCTGCAATTCAAACACACAGAGCAAGTGTGCTCAGCGCCTCATGTGGCTATAATTATACTTTTAATGTGCAAATTATGGGTAGCACTTAAAACAACCTACCTTCTTCATATCCTCACCCCTCAACATCCAACCAAAAAAGATTTTGGAGGGAGACCAGACTTGGAGCACTGCATTCAATTAATGTGAGCCATAATTTTCTATTTCGGGCTTATAAAGATTATCCCTATAAGGTTTCTCTTAAGAACTGTAATCTTGTTCTAATAACCAATCTATCCCCATGGAAACTTAATTGGACTCGATTAAAACATTTAAAAACATTGTACTTTTCAGAAAACTGCCTTTCTTACCAGAAAACCAAAACTTAACAAGGATCTCCCTGAAGTGGGGAGTCAAAAGGTAAACTATGGGCCCACGGTGAGGATTTCTGAAATCAAATCTAATGTGTGAGGCACCAGACTCTTTTCACAATCAGACTTGAACAGTGAGGAACACATCACGGGGATCTCCCAGTTCCCTGGGTAACAAATCCCGCACTGGGTCTGGCTGGCAAGGAGGCAAGTGAGCACCTCCTGCTACCTCAATCGGATGACAGCCATTGAGTTCTGCACCCAGATCCCACTCATGACTGGCTGGATAATGCTGGTGTTTGGAAATTTACTATGCACCCAGGGCTCTAAGGTTACACTGTGCCTCTGGGGAAAGTACTTATATGTTACAGCTATAAGATATTGATATAACTGGGGCTGGTGAAAGGGCAGAGATGGCAGGAGAGAAGACAGAGAAGGGAGAAGAGCTGAAATTTGGAGCTTATTATCTGAGGGAGAAAAATAGCTCCTAAGTCAGGGCCACATGAAGAGCCTGACATGATCCTTGTACACAGTATGATTTGATAATAACCATTTAGCCTGAATTGTCAAAACAATGTTGTATTACAGCAAAGCAAAATAATATTTTCCACATGTGGTGTGGGTCATTAGACTGCTAGCAGTGTAAGGTAGTGGAGGGCAGAGTTTTCTTTTGTGTGCTTTCATACAGTGCTGAGGCTGCACGTGTGCTCTGCACATGGTACTCTGAGCCACTACATGCAACCCACGAGGTGCTCATGGGAAATCCCTCTGGCCAGAGCACAGCCTCACCACAGAGCACACTGCCCTGACCCACAACTCCACCTCTGGCCATGGTGCCAGCTTCCTGGTACTGCCTGCCCACCCATGACTCATGAGCAGCTCCCTCTCAGTCAGCAGCTCTTCTTCAAACTCCAGTCTGTGCAGACCACATCTGTCCAGTGGAGCAGCCCAGGCAGAACCCTCACAATGGACCGGCCCAGCACATACCCGCTCAAACCAGGGGTCTCTGTGCTCCGGCCCATCAGTGCATAGGGTTTCTTCAGTTACATTTCAATCCTTTGGCATTTTTCCCTTTGATAAATTTGGAGAGACTTGGAGGAACAGGAAGCCAAACCCACTCACATAATTCACTTGAATACATATGCTATTAAACAAGGACAGGGGTTTGGAGAAAAGTAATAAAAGATAAGGAACATTCTAAACATTGATATTCCCACCTCTTCCAATCCCCACCTTTCGCCACACACCCTCACTGGCTGAAGAGAGGTGAGACTTACATGGAAGCAGCTCTCGGTCTGCTGTTTCTGTACAGATTGGGTAAGGATAAAATAGGTGCCCCTTTTCCAAGGGATAAGGGATCATCCGAAAAGCTGAAAAGGAGAAAAAATAGGTCAGAGATGTCCAATGTTTGGGTCATAACTTCCCAACTGCAAAAAGGGACGTTTGAGCGTTTTTATAACAGGGAACGCTTCTACAAAGGAGGCAAGGCTTACCCACCCAAGCTATGTGCCAGATGAAATGTCAGAGATAAATTATGATGTATTACTCACACATTCATCTCACACTATATATTCTGGGCAAACCTCACAAAACTGGGTGGGACAGAGGTGCAGAGGGGTTGGGAAGCCATCAGTATCAATGCCCAGGGTTTCATCATCTACTAAGTATTATTAAAATGTTATGGGCACTAATTCAATATAGCTAAACAAATAGTAATCATGCAAACATGGATTAAAATGCTTCCCCAAGAAGCAAATGTGGATCGACTTGTTGGAGTTTGTCTAGATGTACAAATATGAAAGGCATTCTACCAAGTTGATTTAAAAAATACTGTTTAAGTGGATTTGAATTCCAATCAAGATGAATAAAAACAAAAATCTAAAAACGATAACTCGGGAGGCATTTCTAAACTTTATTAAAAGTTTAAATCTTAAATATCATGTGGGAAAACTGATCTGGAGAGATTAATTATCTGTATTTTGATGACATTAGGTCACTTAAATTCTGCTTTTGTAGCATCAGATGACATTAGGGCTCACACTGAATTACGGCTTTCCAATCAATCCATCCTTTCCCATGATCAAGTGTGTTACTCTCCCTGTTTCAATGTCATCAGCATGTTAGTCTCACTGTTCCTATGAACAGTACTCGTGGAGGTAATTTTTCTTCGACAGATGTCCTCTTACTACAGCCTGCTGTAGATATAAAATATAAAAGCTCTACCCCACTCTGGGAATGTCAGATAACAATCCTTGCCTTCATGTATGTTAGTGAGGGATGGTAAAACATGCAGCAATATTTTTAGTTTTAAATGATACATTTCAGGCAATCATAGCTACATCCTCAGCTGTGTAACTACCAGAGCCTTCTCAAAATGCTGTCAATGTACATATTTATCTTTTGCATACTTATTTCAAACAGGAATCAGAAACAAAGAATGTTCTCCCTCACAAGAAATGACAAGGTTCCATTGTAACCAGCATCAGTGCACATATGGTATTTATTCTGGTGTCTGAATATTATTTAAAAGTAAAAACATTATGTATGTGATTCCAGCATTTGGAATGCAGTCAATCTACACCGCAGTGGTATCACTCTGAGGTTACAGCACATTGCCACGGAGAATATAAATCACTATAAATGTGGGATTAGAAAAGAGCCAGTTTGCTGGCAGTTTGCTGAGGTAAAAATGTTATCAATTTTCCTCTCATAACAGAAACCTCTTAAACAGAGATTAAAACATTAAAAACACCCCAGGCTTTAACTCTGCTTAAAATGAAAGGCTCACCCTAGCTCAATCAGACCTTTTCTTGCATGCAAACAAAGATGACTTTTGCCCGCTAGAACAAGCAAGAGAGTAGTTCTTTGCACAGGTTGTTAACACACAAAGATCATTCCAAGGAACCAACATCTCTCCATTAGAACCAGACTTTCAAGAGAACGAAACACCCCCAACAGAAACAAACAAAAACAAAAATAAGCCTTTTAGTGCCTTGATAGGATACACTACAATCTCTTCTGGGAAGTACTGGATTTAAACGTAAACTACATTATGGCAGGATTTTAATGCCATTTCCCATAAATGATGGCTGCTACAAAAGCATCTGAAAAATGTGGAAAAACCTACGTGGGAAGTTTTTTTTGTTTTTTGTTTTTTTTTTTTCCCCAAATCCAGATTCTCCATGTGCAAAGGGCTGCTGGGTTGCTGTAATTAAGAATCTGTTCAAGTTCATATGATATAAATATAAACCCTCAGTTTTCAAAGTGGCTATAAATTTGAATGCTAAATTTTATTCAAAATTGAAGTCAGTTTGCACTTCAGGGAGTAATTTTTTAAATGAAATACAGGAGTGCAAGATCTTGAGAGTGTTCAACCATAGAAATCTAATGGTTGGTTGGTGTCTTTTCAGTCAAATGCTACATGTTTTTCACTCCAATATTTGGCACGCATACAGAATTTTGTGTGTCAAGTTGGCCTTTTCCTTTTTCTAATTGGTTCTGGCCTTTTTGGAGAGGTTAGAGACACAATACAACTTTAAAAAGAGTGCATGTGTACACACAGCCACCCACCCACACCCTCTTCCCAGATTGCCCTCCACCCCCATGATTATAAAGATGCTTATGGTGGTCTTAAAATCTCTCTCATGTCAGCTGTCATTTGCATTGAGCTCATAAAATAATAATAAGGCTTTTGGCTTCACTAAACAAAAGCAAATACAATTTCTGCTTGCAATTCTATCCTTTACCCACCCTGCAGTGCAGGGCCTAGTCAAGTGTGAGATAAGCAGGGGAGGTCCGGAGAGAGGCCGGGAAAGGCACTGCACAAGCCTTGCCAGCGTCACCTCCCACCTCCTGGTCCCTTTCACTGCTAAGACATGCAACTGCTCCATGACAGCCTTGTGCCTTTTGCCAACTGTCCAGAAATTTTGCGAATCTAAGTATTAAAAACACACTGATTTGGCGGTGCCAATAAGAACAGAAAAAGGTCATTTGAACAGATCTATTTTATGAATGAGTACAGACCTAAAAATCCTTGAGAAAACACAAATTTCAGAGGAATTAAAAATACACATGTATTGGGTTAAAAACAAAACAAAAAAGCTAGGCCACTCAGAGTGAATACATGGTATACAAATGATATTTCTGCACTTTCTTCTGTGTGCCATCCCTTCCCCTACCTTGATTTTGGTTGTGCATTTGTTGAAGGGTCAAAATGAAACTGGGAATTAGTGAAAGAACAGATCATGTCTTCACAGTCAAGTCTGCGGCACAATGCTGCCTTCTTCTATCCCTGACCAGACACATTTTATTGGTTCCAAGTCTATCAGTGCTGTTTCCATCAGAGATTCTCAATTGATACTGGGGGTAAAAATCACCAGAACCAAAGAAACGACAAAAGGATGGATACATGAACAAGTCAATTCCTGATTTTCCCAATGACTTCTAATGACCTCTTCTTACTCTACCTACCAGATAGGCAAGGATAGAATGTAATTAATCTAAGAGTATCTTAGATAACTTTATACAGATTATTTGTAATAGAGGGAACTGAGTTTGAATCCCAGCTCTACTTCTTATAATCAGTCATTTGTCAAAAGGTGAGTGGCTTCTTATGTGACAAGCACACAAAGGTGAGAGCACAGCACACACTGCCCCTGCCCTCATGGAGCTCACCACCAAGTGCCAGAAGCAGGATCCAATCATGAAAGTAAGAGCAAAGGTTCCCACGGTGATGAACACCTCCAAGGGAGTCACGGTGCTGTCTGTACATAATGGCAGAGCAGCCAGAGTGGCATCTAAAGGATGAGCAGGACCTGCCCAAGCTCACTAGCGTATGACTTTGGGTGGGTTGTTAATCTGTGTCCCTGGCTCTTCATCTGTAAAACAAGAATACCACAGGCCTCCAAAGGCTGGTAAAGGAACTAAGTGTAACAGCAGAGGTAAAGGCATCCACATATAGTGCCTGGCTGCTCAATAAAGGTTGGGTTTCTCTTTCTCCCATATCCCTCTCTCTATTAAACCTAAAGTTCCTACTTTCTCTATCAGGTCATACTCTAGCTTATACATAAAAATTCTGCTTGTTTGTTAATACTTAGAAATGCAAGTGATAGAACAGGAAATTATCACCAAATTGCAAATTTCATGTCCTTACTTTTAAGTTCAATGTAGCTAACCAGCCATAAAGGCCATCTGTTTTTAGTGAGGCATTTGGGTGCAGCAGCAAAGAAAATTCAAAAGTCAAAAGGCTGGGTTGTGATCCCATGCTTTCACCACCTAATTGTGTGACCTTGGGAAAAACACTTTCCCTTAGTTGAATTAAATGATGTTCTACTCTGAAATTCTAGGGTCTTACAGCAGACTCACTAACTTCCTAGTGACCCTCACCACTCTAATACTCAGTTCCTACTTTCATGATAGATAGTGTGGATACAAGCACTACTATCTATCTATCTAATGTGGGGGGTGTGTGTGTGTATTTTTTGCTTATATACACTGTACACACACACACACACACACACACACACACACACACACACACACATTCCTCCCAAAGCATTTCAGATTCCTATTCATCTTGATCTCCTCAACCCAATGCCTGGCACAAAGGAGGGACTCAATAAATGTCTGTTGAATAAAGTAATGAATGAATAAATGCAAAATCAAGCAGAGACAGAATTTTCCTTTTTAAAGGTGGACCCATATGATAGCCAGTCACCAAGACTGAATAAAGGAAAGGAGCAAGTTGGTTCTACTGGGCAGTAGGTGGGGAACCATCATATGATATCTGGAGCCTGGCTATTAGGGTAAGTTAGCTATGACCAGAGACTTTAGCCCATCATTGCTTTCTCCCAAATTACAAAATTTAGCCTTGGATCTATGGGGGAGGGTGGTGGAATTTCTCTTTCGTAGTTCAAAAGATGCCAGCCTTATGGAGGAAAAGTTTGGCTAGAGGAAATGCCCTAAGAACCACATCTTAGAGTGAGCAGCATTTGCCATCAGGTTCAAAGAGAATAAATTAGAATCAGAATCTCATCCTATGCTTCAACAATGGGCCATTTTCCCCTCTCAAAAGAAATACTCAGCCTTAGTTCCCCTAAAAAACACCACCCTCAAATCTTATACATTATTTAGTGGATTCTTTGGGGCGGGGGGATCTCTAAAAAGAAAATAAAGAGTCTTACTTGGTCAAGTAGAAAAAAACAGAAACAAAGAAAGGCTAAGTGATATACCCCATGGCAGACTAGCCTCCTGATATGTAGAACTCGAAAATGAAAGTTCACAGTTGTGGTCGGCAGGCAACCCCGCTTTCTAAAATAAATACAGCCAAAACAGAGCCCTGAAAAGATCAAGATAGGAAGGAGATAAAACCACATCAGTATTAATACAGGTAACACAGAGAATGTGCCATTTAAAATACAGCCCCAGCAAAAATAAAAAATAAAAATAAAATAGGGCCCCATAGGTGTAATACCCTTGTAAAGAAGACCCAGTTCAAACAAGACCCTTCATTTCTCTTTTTTTTTGTTCAACTCATACTTCCAGTGGTGCATGTATGCGAGGATCACCAGAACAGACAGTGTTTAAAATAAATACGATTCAGATAAGGTGGCAGCTATGTAATGAACTGGAAACATATTATAAAATCTTGTACATTAAAACCCTCGCCCTTTCTTAATTACTTGGAACATATTGTGTACTTTCAGGGGCTGTGACAGTGATGAATCAAACATTTTGGAAACCTTTGAAATGCTGATGTATTTGTGGTTGAGGATTCAGTTTTTTTTTTTTTTAAACTACCATATGTTTCAAACCCAAACAATCTCTGCCATGCATCAGCTAGACTTTGGGGTTTTATCAAAAATGGGAGGTTTTTTTTAGCTTGATTGGAGGAAAACTCGCTTAATTCCACTAATTAAGGATGACTAATGTTCTAACACAACAAATTCATTAAAAAGCAAAACAAAATACACCTACACCCCTACCCCCAACAAACACTTTTGACAGAAACTAAAAATTTGTTTTAAATCTCCCAAATTTACTAATAATCATTTTGAACATGGAACCCAGTAAAATTAGGTACTGTTACCTTCTTCCCTGAATTTTCTTTCTAATGAAAAAGGGAAGCTGGAAGGGAGTTGGGGAATGGTCTTAAATTTCAGAATGAAGATAAAAATGATTCAAAGGAGAAAACCTAAACTATGAGGCTGGAGACGTCAAAAGGCACCACCAAGTGGTGCACTGGCAGAAGTGCAGCCTCCTTTGCTCCTGCACAGGCTGCCTATACATGGCCAGCTAACCTGAGAGGGAGCTGCGGCAACTGCCCTGAAGTCACCAGTCTGGGGTGGGGTGGGGTATTCAGTATCATTAGTGCTTCACAGTTTCTAAAAATTACTAAAGTTAAGTAAATGCTACTGTAAGTAGCTGAGTCAGAATTCTAATCCAGGTCATCTGATGGAAAATCCAGAGCTCTGAACCTCCATTTAACTTAGAATGAACACAGATCCAGAAGCGATGTCAAAAGACTGGATAAGATTGTCTGGGTTTGGAGGGGTAATTCTTGCTTCTAAATTGCATGATATTTACAGCTTTGTTTTTAAAAAAGACCAAAAACATCTGTAATGAGATATTTTTTAAATATATGTGTATACATATGTGTATATATACATATACATATTTATGCTTGTTGAAAATTTAAAACCGGAAATATGAAGAAAAAAGAAATTACTTAAAATCCACAATTGAGTGATAATCACTTAAAACAAACTTATTTACTTATAGTCTCTTTCATTTATTTATACATACCTGTTATTTATTTTATAAAATTGGTCTCATTTGATATTTAAAAGGTTTAAGTCAGTATTAAACAACAAAATACAATTTTATATAGGATGATTAACTTTCTAAACACTACAGAGAGATCAGGTGCAATAAATACACCCTACGCTGTAAGTAGTGATGTAAATTTCAATTGTGGGCTTCCAAACAAATGTTTCAGAGATGACTGATCTTTGTATTCTTAATCTGTTGTTTAGTACAGTGAAGGAAAAGTGAACTTGGGTTTACATCTTGGCTCCCCAACAGTGGCCACAGGACCTTCAACAAGACACTGATCTCAATGAACCTGTTTCCTCTCTTGAAAAATTGAGATGGCCACCTCTGTCCGGCCTAACTCAAAATATTATCAGGAAGAGTGAATGATGTAAATGCAAAACCTCTGTAAATTACCCAGTTAAACAAACACTCTTCAAGGTTCATGGCATGCTCAACCATTTAGCATATAGTAAGCACTTCCACAGTCCTCTTTTCTAAAATTGAATGTTATGGCTCTCTGTGAAAACTGAATGGCAATGTAAGTGACTTTGGCTGGGATCACAGTTGCCTGATTTTCACAAACACTTCTCCAGAGTGGTTCCTGCTTATCTGTAAGGATCAACTGCAGAATTTTCCTTTCCTGTAGGTACCTGGCCATACTGTGTTATGTCTGAAAACCCACCCCCTCTTTTTATCCTAATAAAGCATTCTGCCAATTTGAGAAAATTAAATCCCCATACAGCTATCCTGCTTGATTTTGTAGCTCCCTGTTTCACTTCATGTTTCTTTTAATCCCATCATCCTTCCAGTGGATCAGAGCATCTCCCCATTGTTATCTGACCACATGGATAACTAATTTCCAAAGGGAGTTTCCAGTTACTCTGTGAAGGATTTTTATTTTTTCTATAGTGATACCATTTTTCTATGGTGATACCATGTCTTTATTACCCTTTGCCCCAACCTTTTTTTGGGTCTCTTCTATAGGACAGGTAACTTTCTTTTCTATGAGACCCAATGGATGAGCTTCTATTATTGTTTCCAAGAGACCAATCTACAAATATTTGGCAAGCCAACTTGTCCATTTAATTTCTCCACAACTGACACTAGGTAAGGCCTCTCACATTCAATTCTGTTGGGCTTTTCTGTCTCTTTCTCATGCTTAAATAAACATGTATTGTGTTCCTTTCTGATAGAACACCTTACATACAACAGGAAGCACAAGCCAGAAGGAATCATGACCGTGCTCACACACACCCTGAGTGGAGTATGGTGTGTCTTAACCCATTTAAATACAGTTGCTGGTGCCACCCAGGCCACCTGGAGTGTGCTATTACACTTACTGAGGAGGGGCAGAGGCACTGATCAAATCCTCCTTCAAGTTATAAATAGTAATCTATAGAAGCAGAACCATTACTAATTCGCTAAAGAGATATTTTCAAAACTAAACAAAAATTTTCAATCAACTTTGAGTCCCATCTGTAGCTTATTTTTATACCATCCCATTTTGCTCCCCCAACCTCCCTTCCTACACCAACTTGGACTCCTAATGGGTTAGGGAAGGGCAGGAAAAGGGAGGAGCAGATTATCAAAATGAAAATGGAAGCAGCAAAGATAAACAGAGTGAAAGGATTAAAAAGACACTTGTTTGAGGGGTTGATCAGAGTAAGGGTGAGCTAGGAAAAAACTGTCAGAAAACTCTAATAATTTATTGTTTTAGTTTCCCATGGGTGGAAAAAGAAAGCCATGCTTCATATTGTATTTGTTTTGCTAAAATTAATGCTAGCAGAGTGTCAATGCACATGTGCACATGTTGTCCAATAATTCATAGTCTTGGCTTTTTTCCTTAATTTACATTCTCTCAAATAGCCCCACCACTTACCATTTCTCCACACAGTGTCCTTGCTTATAATACTGTCCTACTTCTTCAAGGCTTGGTTCAAATCTCATCTGACTCATAATGTTAACCATGATCACTCCACCCCATAGACCTCTCCCTTCTGAAAAATCAACAGGCAGCTGCCACATGCTGCTGGTTCCTCTTCCCAATTAGATGACATGCTTCTCCAAGGCAGGGAGCATGTCTCACCCACCATTACAGCCTCTTCTCCTTACATGGAATAATAATATCTATGGAGAACAAGCCCGCAGATTTATTTATCCCTACATTCATCTACCAAGCATTTATCCATTAATACATGAATGCTACAACTCCTAGCAAACACTAGGGTTCAATGGCCACTGTTCTTGGTTTGAAGCATAACTGCCACACCTTTTTGGGTAGTCACTCTGACTCCAGTGGAGGATAACTGTGGCTCTTAGCCAACCCTCCCAGAAAGGCCATCAAGAAGTGGTCATCAGCATCCAGCACGAAGCCTAACCCCATGCCAAAGATTACCAGGATGCTGTGGGGCTGTCCAAGTTTCCAAACAGGGTTTTCAGGGTGACAGGGTGCCCCTTTGAAGAACATCTGGGTTCACCCCTTCTATAACATAAACTTACCCTTCTGAGCTATGGAAACGGCCTCACCACAGGAATATCCACCACCACCGGGGGATGGAAGAACCTAAGTCACTAACTGGCTTAGATGCGCCATCACAGAACACAAGAGCAGTACATATGTAAATCTTCATTATTCATCATAAACACTCAGTGCAAAAACATTTTAGCACCTCTTCATGCTCTTAAAAATGTTTCAAAAAAAGAAGAGTACTTACTGCCTTCCCACGTACAATGCAAAAGATTCAAAGCCCCTTCCACTCTCTTCCAGTGTGCAAGATGAAAGAATGCATATGCTATTGCTTCACTGTCTCCTCTCTTCAGGATATGTTCTGGGGGTAGGATTAAGCTTTTCATTTCTAGTAGGTACTGAAATAAAAAAGCAGGACACAGTTGTGTTAATACATAAGTAATTTGGAATTCAGTATTGAAAATAGAGCAGTTGATTTCCCTAAAGCCACCATTTATAAGCATTTCATTAAACCTGAAACCTCATTACTACATTTGAAGGCAATTACTAAAACATCCAGCAACACCAAGTTTGCTGACAGATGATTAGCCTTGTACTAGTTTCCTACAGTGAAGATCACAGGCTTTCAGGCTAAGACACTCTAATCAAAGAAATACATAAGACTCAAATAGCATAAAGGAAAATGTGGAAGACATGATAATTTGGTATAACTTTGGAAGCAGAATGAAACCTTATAAAATGGACACATGAAGGTTAAAAAGTTATGTGGTTAAACCAAGTGCAGTACAAAGATTTGAGATTGAGTAGCACTGTCCACTATTTTTTTCTATACACATGTATCAAGGAGAAGAATCTTGTCCTATGAAAAGAGCCACCCACAGCTGCTCAAGTGCTACAGGGAGAAAGGGTGGCAGCCAGAGCATGGGAAGACCCAAGGGAGGGGAGCGTTATAGACCCCAAACTGTGACACTCTTAGATCCTTTCCCAAAGACTAGGGAGTGGGGATGGGGAATGGGGGTCTCAGCATACACCTCTTCATTGCTATCTTCTACCAAGTGGGTAGGAGTATAGGGCAAGAATGGATATACTTCCTGGGGGCTGAGAAAAGACTACATTTCCATTTTTATTCTTCTGTTTTACTATAGGATAGATAGGGAGCAATTTTTGAAGGTTATTTTATAATTGCAAATGTTAACCTTTCTTTTCTGGCTGGCATTCTCCCCTCCTGGATCCATCCGTGACACCCACACCCACAACCACACCCACACCCACACCCACACCCACACACCCACCCCACCACCACCACCAAAGACAAACATAACAATAGCCCATGCAATCTCCTTTAAAATGGAGACTAACAGACTACAGAGGGATATGGACAGCAAGAGCAAGTGCTAAAAAAAGGTGTTCCAAAATGTTACTATCAGAAATAATTGCCTACGTATTTTTGTGTCCGTGGAAGTTTATGAAAGACAGTGAAAGGTAGAAGAGTCCTGGTATACAGAATGGACACTATGGCACAACTATCAATGTTTCCCTGTCATCTAGTTGAGGATTTGTACCCTTTGGGCATCACCCAGTTGCCCTTAAGCTTCCTCTCCCATTGGCACGCTTGGTGTCGAGGTGTATGGCCCGGCAGGAGCCAGGAGAACACACGCAGGCATCTTGGCTCAGCAACTGCAACTTTCCTCACTCTGGGTCTGATATCTGAAGAAACCTCCAAGCTTCTGGCCTCAAAGCAGAAAGAGTAGGGAAGTGAAAGAGAGACACCCAGAGAGCAGCAGGAGGACAGTGATATGGTCGTCACACTTGGGAGGAGGTAGGATAGAAAGCCTCACTCCACAGAAAGACCTGGGACCCATTTCCAGGCTGGCCATGACAGGTGTTCGTTATTTTGGTAGAACTCCTCAAACATGCGTTCTAAAAGAACTTTCTGGCCATCTGCCTTTTTGGATTCTATGAACTACTGCTTTCCTCCTAATGTCTTGTTTTAAAACAGTGCAAGACAAAAGTCTTTTTCGAAAAATAACGATAGAGAATTACCTAGCAATCCAATTTGCACTATGTTTATAATGAGTATCAGTCATAATACAGTTATATTTACTTTATGGTGAATTTTATGTTTGGAGTTACCTGGCTATCCTCTTGTGATTCTGTTACCTTAATAGGAACCATTAAAATGTACATTGCTACTGCCAGTGATGGTCTTAAAGGACTCCGAGGCTATGAGAAAAATAAATAACTTGTAAAGTGTTATGAATTGTATTAATTGTTTCAGGGTAAGTTGGAGAAGGAAGAGCATTTGGTTATCCATAATAATCATCATCAAAAAAACAATGGAGAAGGGAGATTTCTGGCCTAATGAGAGCCCCGGAATAAGATTTTCATCTGATTTTCTAATTATTCATAGTCACCACGTCTATCAAATAGTCAATTTTTAAAGAAGGATCATGCTTATAAAATTTGAAACAAATAAAATATGAAACCAACTAACTCATGTGTCCCAGGTATACAGAAATCTCCTTAAAGCCCCTGAAATCAGATGGTGGCTATAAATGTAAACTCCCATTCTTCTCATTTCTATGATTAGAAAAGGCTTTTACATTTGATTAAGGATCAATGAAAGAACTCTTCTCTTAGCCTAAAGAACCTTCAGGAATAGGGGCACCTGAGAAGGAGTGGGCCTGGTAGTCACCCACATTTGTGGGTAGAAAATAAACTAGCAAGGCCAGGCGCGGTGGCTGACGGCTATAATCCCATCACTTTGGGAGGTCGTGGAGGGTGGATCACGAGGTCAGGAGTTCAAGACCAGCCTGGCCAAGATGGTGAAACTCTGTCTCTACTAAAAATACAAACATTAGCTGGGTGTGGTGGTGGGTGCCTATAATCCCAGCTGCTCAGGAGGCTAAGGCAGAGAATTGCTTGCACCCAGGAGGCAGAGGTTGCAGTGAGCCGAGACTGTGCCACTGCACTCTAGCCTGGGCGAAAGAGCAAGACTCCATCTAAAAAAAAAAAAGAAAAGAAAAGAAAAGATAAGCTAGCAGGAGGCAGGACAAGTCAACTGGCAGGGGAGGGTAGGAGTTCCGAAAATTCCTGACAAAGAGACATTATAGATATGTGCTATCCCTGTTCAATACGACAGTTTCTACCACAAGTGGCTATTTATATTTAAATTAATTAAAACCAAACAAAATTAAAAATTCAGTTCTTCCATCTCATTAGCCATATTTCAAGTGCTCAGGTACTGCATGTGGCTAATAACTACTGTATTGGACAATGCAGGGAATATTTCCATGATCGCTGAAAAGTCTTTTGGACAGCATTGAAGGCTGCGGTAGACAATGGTTTTTCATCTTTGGATAACTGGACCAATTTTTAACATGAAAAAATTTCAAAGGTGCTCATGATAGGAATCATCAGGGTAATAGCTACTGACTGAAAATATACAATATGACAAAAAGCTACAATAAATGTAATAAAACAAAAATTAATCTAAAAGCATTGTTGGCCACCAGGGCATCTACACATAAAACATTTGAAAAATAGTAGTACACATGTGTGTGAGACAGATGGCTTACTCAGCCTGCAGGCTCAGTGGGATGCATGTGGCCTCAAGGCCATCATCCACAGCCCCAAACACAGGCCATGAGGTAATGCTGTTTCTCCTCTAAGCTCTCTCTAATCTTTGTGTATGTGTACTACTCACATGCCACCTTATATTAGTTATCATGTATCTTGTTTCTCTGTTGAATCATAAGACCCGCAAGAGCATGAACCTTGTCATCTGCATCTTAATTTCCCCTCCCGCACCTCCTACAGAGCCTTGCACATCAAGGTAATATTTTTTTAAGCTGAATTAAATTGAAATCTTACTTCCCAAGAAGTCTCTCAAAGTGAACATCCCTGGCCTAATCAGCCTTATGAGGCTAACCAAAGCAACACATTAAGGAAATAACTCTGGCTTCTCATCTTATCTACCTTATGGCAGCAATCGGCTATGACTATAAAAGAGATTTATACTCCTTTATAATTCTAAACAAAATATTGGCCCTAACTAAATGGTGAAGGCTAATAACAACAATGTGTTATGTTTTTGGCCAGGCTTAAAATGGCTGGCAAGATCAGTTCTTAACATGTACAACATTTAAATTAGAAAAGCATGGAACAACATTTCACGTCTTACTTGTCAGGAGAAAAATAAATGGAAGAGGGCAGATCCCTATCCACAAGTATGCAGAAATCAATTAGAATAACTATAGCTTGCAAATCAGAGAACACGCTTTGTCCATCTATAATAACGGCTTGGTTTCTACTAGCTCAGCCAGCATTCTGTGCTATCTTGCCCGCCATCCTGCGTCTAACTTCCCTCCCAGATAAAATCACACTGATTTTGAAGTGCAGTGCTTCTAAAAATTTCGGAAGCAACTTTTCAAAATCTATTTGTGTCAGCATCCACTGCAGGAGCACCTAAAGTCAGGGCATATGAAGAGAAGCAGAGAGCTATGGTCTTTAGGTGTGAGCAGCGCCTATTCACGAAGGTCTCTGAGACAAGACTGGCTCAGCTGTCAAGGAAACTGCTGAAGAGATGTGGCCTATTAGAGGCCACCTTGGGTGGCTGCTAAAGTGCTTTTTGCTAAGATCTTAAAATTCTATAATAATTTGAATGAAAATGATCCCATAGTTATCATTCACATAAATGTTAATACCAAAGAATTAACTCATACACCTCTTTTTTGGGATTTGCAATATCAACAATAGCATAAGTCATATAAAAATCATTAGCAAAAGTATGGGAATAAGCAAAATGTGAAAAAAAAAAAAACAGGTAAATTAACTTATATCACAGTTAATGATGGCTATTAAGTGGCTCCCAAAACCAGGTAATGAAAGAATATGTATTAGCACAGGGAAATGTTCATGATACATTGCTAAATGAAAAAAAAATCAATGTACCCTAACAATTTACATAGCAGATTATTAATTATTTTGACAATAAAAATGTATAGGTAGACATTAAAAACCAGTGGAAAGTCACAAGTTGAATGTTCATGGTGGTTAAATATTTGATTTTAATGGGAGATTAACTTCTTTTGTACTCTTTCTGTGCTTTCCAAGTTTTCTATAATAAACATTTTGTAAGGGATGGGGTCTCGCTCTGTTATCCAGGCTGAAGTGTAGTGGTGCAATCATAGCTCACTGCAACCTTGAACTCCTGGGCTCAGGCGATCTTCCTGCTTCCACCTCCCAAGTTACTAAGACTACAGGCACATGCTACCATGCCTGGCTTGCAATAAATATTTTTATTTTTTTCTCGCTATATATGTATGTACATGTATGTATGTATATATGTAATACAAATCTATTTTCTAGACTTGCATCAAAACACACATGCACACACACACACATATACACAAACAGACAAACAAAAGACAACTGGAGATAGCAATTTTTTTCATGCCTACAATGCTTTGGTGCAACTGGTTCTGATAAAATGGCCTAACACCAGAAAAGATGTTTTTAAAACATCAACAAAGAGTTCTGCGAATTAAGCTAGTGCTATTTGGGAGAGACACCACATAGTCTGACTTTCAATGTTGCTTACTCCCTGGAATGAGTAAGACACAAAGCAGCGACAGGACAAAAAACACTGCAAGTAGCCACAGCTCACTCAGATCATGTGGTGATGGAGAATGAGGTACACGTCACCAGGATTCCTTGCCTTAATCTCATCTACCATCTGCCACTCTGAATCACTTACTGGAATGCTGGCTCTACTGTTTAGCTACGAGACCCTGGACATGTTATTTAATTTCTTTGAACCTCAGTTTGCTCATCTGTAAAACTGGAATAGTAAAAACATACCTTGCTGGTTTTAATTTTTGAAGATTATGTAATATATGTAAAGCATTCATTCACATAGTACTTGGCATATAAGTGTGCATTGAATAGTAGATATTTTTGCCACTAAAAAATATTATATGTTCATATTACTGTAGAGGTAATTTGTGTTTTCCACATATACATGTCCCACAGATAACTGAGTTTGTTTTTGGGTAAAATACTTCAGCACTTTTATTGTAGTAGCAGATCAGTTGAAGAGACCTGGCTACCAAGGGTCATTAACCGACCAATACGGAGCCAGGCATAAAGCAAAGCTGAATTGTCAAATTAAACCTGATGATTTCAGTACCACTCAGGGATCCTCATCACAAGGTACCTTCTTCTTTCTGGTTCACTTATCTATTCATTGGTTACTTTGCTTCATTCAAAAAATATGTGAAGGCTCACAGTGTATCCCAAGAATATAGATACGGGAGCACCCACAGGCTATCCAAGGACATGGATATGGAAGGATCCTTTGTGTATTCCAAGGACGCAGCTATGGAAGCACCCATAATTTACCTCAAGGGCATGGACATGAATCAGGTCAGGTCCCCACCTTGATGATCCATAGTCTTTGTAGGAGTAGAGGAGGGAGAGAGAGACAGTAGGAGGGAAGGAGAGAAAAAGAGAATGTATGGAGAAAGAATAAAATTCAACATGGTGAGTACCTTAGAAAGATGTATAAACTTAGCACTAAGGAAGCAAATGGACAGCATTGTGGCTGAGAAGGCTTCACAGAAAAATGAAAATATCAATCTTACTAATTACATAAGAGTTGATACTGAAAAAATGAGGAGGGGGGATTCCAAACCAGCATGAAAGGGCAAAGTATACCAAAAGCATCAAAGGCTACCAAAAGCAAACCAAGGCATCAAAGGGCATGATGTGTTTCTAAACTGGTGGGGCCTGACTACTAACATGATGGTAATTGCCAACACTGATTACGCACTAACACACGTGCCAAGCATTATCTCAGTAACTCCTTAACACTGTCTGTGACAGAGCTAATATTACCATTCCTGTTTCACAGATGGGAAAACGAAGGCTTTAGGAAGTAACTTGTTCAGAGTTGCACAGTTGCACGTGGCAGAACCTGCATTTGAACTCAGGCCACTCTCCAAAGGAGTGAAGTAGAAAAAGTAGGCTGTAAAAGGCCTTCATGATCTGCTCCAGAGGGTGCCCTGACCTTTAGCAGCTGGTTTTCAAACTTTTAGACACAGAATACAGCTGGCTCTTGAGCAACCTGGGTTTGAACTGCACAGGCCCACTTTTATACAAATTTTTTTTCAACCAAACACAGATTGAAAATACAGTATTCATGGAATGGGAAACCTGCATATACGGATAGCTGATTTTTTTGCATAACACAGGTTCTATTGGGTTCTACAGGGCTGACTCGGGGACTTGAGTATGCGTAGATTTTGGTATATGTGACGGGTCCTGGAACCAATCTCCTGCAGATACTGAGAGATGGCTGTAATTTGTTCAGAGAGAGAGAAAAAAACCACTTAGAATCTGTGGAGCTGATGCAAAACAAAGCTGTGGGGAAATCTGAGGGATGGACCCAAGAGAGGTCTGGGGAACCCTCCTGGCTCTCCTAAGAGGACAGTTTGGAAATCACTGCCATAGGCAACTGGGAAGTGAGTTGTGCAGTTTGCAATTTTGAGAGAAATGGGTGAATCATGTGTAGGATCAACAGACAGGGAAGAGATGGAAATTAGCAAAGTCTTAAAAAGCTCCTGTTGGAGTCCAGGTGATGGGGACAAAATTGGGGGATGAAGGAGGAGCTTTTCCAGGACTTGGCGCCTGACTAAATGTGAGAGTGAGGGGAGGAACCAAAGGTGACAAATTTTTAGTGTAAGAAACTAGAATAATGTGAGTTCCTTAGCTAGCGTAAAGACACCAGAAGAGGAAGAGGCTTAGCAGGGAAAGGTAACAAAAACAGCTTGAAGAACCTGCAGAACATCCCTGGAAAAATGGCCTGAAGGCAGCTTGGTCTGCAGGTCTAGAGCTTAGGAGAGAAGCTGGAGACACAAATGTGGGCGTTCTGGGCCAGAGGTGGAAGCTGCGCAGTAGGAGCAGCGGAGATCTCTCAAGACAGCTTCGAGCTCCCCAATCAGGGAGAGGGCAGTGAACAGAGCTCCCTGGAAAACATAAGTGCGTGGCAGCACAGAAAAGGAGGAGGAGGAGAGTGCTGACATACAGGAGTGGCACAGAGAGTAGGTGTCATGGGGTCAAGATGGCCTCAAGACATAAGAAGCAGGCTGGACGCGGGCAGTGGCTCACACCTGTAATCCCAGTACACTGGGAGGCCAAGGCAGGCAAATCTCTTCAGCCCAGGAGTTCAAGACCAGCCTGGGAAACATGGCAAAACTGAAGTGGAGGGTCAGGTGGGAGGATTGCCATGATAGCACCACTGCATTCAAGCCTGGGTGACAGAGCAAGACCCTGTCTCATAAAAAAAAAAAAAAAAAAAGACATAAAAAGCAGTCGGTCAGTGGGACCAAAGCATTTAGTCAGTGGGACCAAATGCCGAGGAGAGATGAAATAGGATGAGATTTGAGAAGAGGTCAACAGTTCTGGTGGCCTAGGTGGCAGCGAGCTTAATAAGAGTGACCTCAGTAGAGGTGATGAGCCTGGTGGGGGTGGCCTGTATGGGGATAGTCTTGGAGAAAGCAGCTGCAGTACTTTTTGTTAAAGAAAGAGACTTACAAACTTCCTATTCCTGAGAAATGTGGCTAAAAACTGGTTTCTGTTCATTTTCCTCTGGGTCATATTTCCACAATACGTTCTCCTTACTCTAATCCAAAAAAGCTTTGGAACAAAATATGACTCAATTCAAAGAAACTTATATTGAAATAATATTTCTAAAATGTCCTGTTGATATACAATATCATAGACAGTCTGCCAGGGTATTTTGAATTTCTGCTTCCACGCTTCAAGCATTTTAAAATACTAAAACCCACTACACATTTTGTTTCCTAAATTGGATTAAAAAGCAATTTTATACTCTGTCAATCAGCTTTACCAAGATATAAAGGGAGGATTGCTTTAGTGTTTGCATGAAATAGAATTTCCATCACTATAACAATGTCCTGTAGGTACTCCATTAGCATATACAATTACCACGATGTTTTCTTCCACAAGCCTCTTGAAATCCCCATGAAACTAGTTTCTAGATTAACATTAGATGAGCTTTCTTTTTTTAAAAAAAAAAAAAAAAAGAAAGTACATTTTTAATGGGAATGCATTTCTGTCATAACATTCTTCATTCTTTCCTCTCTGTTTTCTCATGACTTCCCACACTCCTAGACTTAAAAGTTGAAAGCTAAATATATATTAGGCTAGGTCCTCACCTCCATATTGCGTCAACCCCAGTCTGCCCCGCTGCTGAAACGAGTGCTGGGAGTGTGGCACCCTTCTCCTCTCGGTACCCTCTGGGACTGCCTGTTGTGCCCTCCACTACCTCTTGGGCGGGCGCAGTGAGGACAGCAGATGGTTTACTGGTTCTGGGATTTGGGGCAAGATTAAGATGAAAGCTATCCCCCGTTGGTGCTGGCAAGTTTTCTTGATTTTTTCCCCTCAGCAGCTCTGTCTACAGCACTCGGACATGCTAAGGAACTGGTACTGGCTCTGCAGCCCCCTCCCTGCTGCTCAGAGGAGGATGTGAGGCCTCCTCCTCTATGGGTAGGACCTCAAAAGCTTAGGATTTTCTGGGGGTGATGGGTCACAGCCATGTGTTATTTTCTGAACTGTATGCAGAGGGGCCTTGGGGTTGCTGGGCTACCAGACTTCTCATCCCAGTTTCAAGCAGAGCATCTACTTGCTTATTTATTAAGGTTTCATGTAAGACTGAATTAGGAGAGGAAAAATGTTTACTGCTTTAAAAAAGTTAAACATTGTTTGTTTTTGTAGAAGTAAACACAAGCTGGCCAGCGGAGGCCTGTGTGTGGTAGTGAAGACCCGTGACTTGGGAAGCCCTCCTTGGTGATATTGACCAGGTCAGCCTTTCCTATCAGCCAAGGCTTAATTCTGGGGACTACCACGTTCAAGGTTTTCAGAGTTGAGAGGGAGGTTTGGGCATTCTGTATACAGCCAGGCCACTCCCCTACCACTGCACACTTGGAGAATGTTTCTAACAGCAAAGCACAGGATCTAGCTTCCGGAAGTTACAGAGTACCTGGGTTATCTGCCCCAACTCTGACTGTGAGCTGGCTGCCTCGCTCTGGTGGGCCCAGCAGCACACTGCCTGCCTCACAGGGGCACGGCCCAGTCTGTCTTCTCAATGACTGAGCACTTCTTGTGACAGCACGCATCATGTTCTGACCAGCGTCCCAGTGGCTGGCACATAATTAGTGCTCAATAAGTGCTAGCTGAATGCGCTGCTGGGAGGGAAAAGGGGACTCTGCTTTGGAATTGTATACCTTTGGAGACTAGAGAAGCTGGTGTACAGCAGCAGGAAGGTTAGCCCCTCCAGGATGAAGTAAAGTTGCAGGGTTGTCTCCTGTTTATTCTATTAGAGCAGAGTGATCCTGCTTAAGTAAAAGTAGTTCAAATATGTTGTGGTTGACAGGAGAGTTAGCAAGGTGTGTGGCTTCCAGCTGAGGGAGGAAATGGAAAAATTCCTCTTCTGAAGGGCATGAGAGCCTTGCCAACTCTGATAATGAGAATAGGCACCAAGACAGAGGGTGCAGGGTCAGGGAGGAAGGAGATATAAGCAACCCAGGCTGGGAGACGCCAAACTGCTTAGATCAGGTCTGAAAAAAAGTACCTGGTGATGTTCAAGTGGGTCCCTACCTCCTCTATGACTATGGGCACCTGGGACCCCTGACCACACAGCTCACACTAAGGGAGATTTCCCTGCCACCTCTCTCTCTTCCACTCACACTGCTCTCCTTGTCCTGGTGGTGGGCAGTGGAGATGACTCCAACAGCCCAACTCCAATTGGTAGAAGTACCCCGGGAATGAAAAAAACAGCTGCTTGCTTTTTTTTTTTTTTTTTTTTGAGACGGAGTCTTGCTCTGTCGCCCAGGCTGGAGTGCAGTGGCCAGATCTCAGCTCACTGCAAGCTCCGCCTCCCGGGTTCCCGCCATTCTCCTGCCTCAGCCTCCTGAGTAGCTGGGACCACAGGCGCCGCCACCTCGCCCGGCTAATTTTTTGTGTGTTTTTAGTAGAGACGGGGTTTCACCGTGTTAGCCAGGATGGTCTCGATCTCCTGACCTTGTGATCCGCCCGTCTCGGCCTCCCAAAGTGCTGGGATTACAGGCTTGAGCCACCGCGCCCGGCCAGCTGCTTGCTTTTTACAGGCTGAAGAAGAAAAGCTTTGGAAAGAGTGAAAACTTAATAGAATCTGGAAACGTTTGGCTGGGGCAGCCAATGATGATGGGTTCGGTGTATGTATGTGTGTATTAGGGACTGTTAATGTAGCCCTACAATCTTGATTACTCAGACAGGGAAATATGAGTTATATAATCGAAAGACGGGTGGCTTCAGCCTCCATAATAGAGGGGACACCTGCCTCTGTAATCAAAGTAGAAGACACAGTGATGTTTTACGAGGCAACCTCATGCATGCCTAGGTCAGGCTTTCAAGTCTGTTCCACCTGAGGAGGCAGGTGCAACAGGGAGAGGAAGGGGTCTGCGTATGGGCAAGTTTCGTATCAGACGTGAAGTGTTGTGTTGGGGTAGAGGACCTGATGGGAGTGGATTGGCAGGGAGCAGGGATGGTACCAGGCTCAGAACAAGAATATAAGACACAGGTCGGAAATGGGTAACACTTAATCAGCCACAAGCAAAGAACTTACCAAGCAGCTATAAGCTGCAGAATCCCTGAAGACAATAGCTGCAGCCAGAACATGCTAGAGCCTCCCCTCAAATCTGGAGGCCTGAAGGGACCCTGAGGGTCCTCAAGGCCAAGGCATTGAGGTGCCACTGTTATACTCTCTGGTTTCCTTCTTCAGGCTAGGGTGGCCCAAGAAGCACCTGTTAATGCATGTTTCTAGGCAGCCTCTATTTCCACCTAGCCTGCAAGCACAGAAATAGAACGGGAGGTAAAAAGGAAGAGATAATGAAGGGGCCAACATGTATTGAGCAGGTACTGAATGAATTACACGATGTAATTTCATTTACCTGTCATCAGTCCTGTGAAGCCATTACTTTTATCCTCATTTTATCAAAACAAGAATGGGCAGGAAACTAACTCCCTCCTCCCATACTTTATTCCAGTCCTGTGGACAGCAAGTAATGGGAGTAACTGTTCTGAACACTTTTGCGCTTTTCTCTTTTTTAGAGACAAAGTCTCTTTCTGTCACCCAGGCTGTGGTGCAACAGCACAATCGTGGCTCACTGCAGTCTTGACCTGTTGGCTCAGACTCCCGAATAGCTAGGATTATAGGTGTGTGCCACCACACCCAGCTAATTTTTTTGTTTGTTTGTGGAGATGAGGTCTCACTATATTGTCCAGGCTGGTCTCAAACTCCTAGACTCAAGCGATCTTCCTGCCTCAGCCTCCCAAAGTGCTGAAATTACAGGCATGATGAACCCTTTCAATGATACTTCATAGCTCTCCTTGTCTTCCTTGCTCTGTTGTTATAATATGTTTTGCCTGACAATTCAGAAAGGAATAAATACAAATGGCTAACAATGTTCAACCAAGCTAGTAGTGGCAAAGAAATGCAGACTTAAAGAACAAAATTCCATTTGTACTTAATAGGTTCATAAATATTTATTGCTCCCCTTCTTTCCTTTTTAAACAAACTGCTCGACGACAGTGAGGGTATGATAAAATGGTGAAGAAGGAGTTGTCTGCTGATTTAAACTGCTATAATCTTTTTTGGCAAGTAGTTTGGCAATATCAAGAGCCTTAAGTGTTTCCACACATGACTTAGTAATTCCCATACTTCAAATCTACCCTCAGGAAATAATCCTGACTAAAAAATCTTCTTGCCCAAAGAGGTTCATTACAGAAGTTGACCGATCGTGTCAACTTGGTATCTACCATGGAGGACTCAAGAAGTAGATTAGGCTGTGTGCACAGTCCCTCACACCCATAATCCCAGCACTTTGGGAGGACGAGGTAGAAGGACTGCTTGAGGAACAACCTGGGCAACAGAGACCTTGTCTCTATTAAAAATTTTTAAAAGCTGGCTTAGTGTAGGGGCACATACCTATAGTCCCAGCTACTTTAGAGGCTGAGGCTGGAAGATCCCTTGAGCCCTGGAATTTGAGGTTAAAATGAGCTATGATTGTATCATTACACTGCAGCCTGGGTGACAGAGTACAACCCTGCCTTGGGTCAGGGGGTCTGCGAGAGGGAAGAAGTAGATAATTCTCTTCTACAAAATGTAACAGAATGAAATTGAACTCTTTTCTTACACCATACAAAAAATCAACTCAAAATGCATTAAAAATTTAAATGTAAAACCAGAAACTATAAAACTTTTAGAAGAAAGTAAAGGAGGGGAAGTTTTAGCAATGATTTCTTAGATATGACACCAAAAGCACAAGCAACAAAAGCTAAAATACACAAGTGGGACTATGTCAAACTGAAATGCTTCTGTGTAGCAAAGAAAACAATCAATAGAGTGAAAAGGTAACCTGTGGAATACAGAAAATATCTGCAAACCATATATCTAATAAGGGGTTAATATTGAAAACATATAAGCAACTCCTACAACTCAATATGAAAAAAAAAAAAAGCCCAACAATCTGATTTAAAACTTGGCAAAAGACTCATATAGACATTTCTCCAAGAAGATATATGAATGACCAACTGGTATATGAAAAGATGCTCAACATCACTAACAAGCAGAGAAATGAAAATCAAAACCACAAAAAAATTTTTACCTGATGTGTTAGGATGGCCACTCTCAAGAAAATAATAAATGTTGGCAAGTTTGTGGAAAAACTGGAACCCTTGTGCACTGTTGGTGGGAATGTAAAATGGTGCAGCCACTAAGGAAAGCAGTTTGGAAGTTTCTCAAAAAATCAAAAATATAATCACCATTATATGATCCAGTCATTCCCCCTTCTGGGTATTCATTCAAAAGAAGTGAAAGCAGGATCTTGAGGAGATATTTGCACTGCTATTTTCATTGCGGCATTATTCACAATAGCCAAGGTTATTAGGAAATAACCTAAATGTCCATGGACAGATGAGTGGATAAAGACAATGTGGCATATACATACAGTGGAATAATTTTTGGTCTTTAAAAAGAAGAAAATTCTGTCATATGGTGAATATAACATAGATGAAGCTTGAGGACATTATGCTAAGTAAAATAAGTCAGTCACAGAAAGACAAATACATGATTCCACTGATATGAGGTATCTAAAGTAGTCAAATTCATAGAAGCAGAGAGTATAATGGTGCTTTCCAGGGGCTGTGGGGAGGGGAAAATGAGGAGTTGCTGTTCAATAAGAATAGAGTTTCAATCGTGCAAGATGAAAAGTTCTAGAGATTACTGTACAGTGATGTGCATATAGTTAATGATATGGTTTGGCTGTGTTCCCACTCAAATCTCTTCTTTAATTTTACTTCCCATAATCCCCATGTATAGTGGGAGAGACCTGGTGGGAGGTAACAGTTATCTCCATGCTGTTCTCATAATAGTCAGTGAGTTTTCATGAGATCTGACGGTTTTATAAGGGGCTTTTCCCCCTTTTGCTCATTCTTCTGCTTCCTGCCATCATGTGAAAAAGGATATGTTTACTTCCCCTTCCACTATGAATGTAAGTTTCCTGAGGCCTCCCTAGCCATGCTGAACTGTGAGTCAATTAAACCTCTTTCCTCTATAAATCACCTAGTCTTGAGTATGCCTTTATTTGCAGCATGAGAATGGACTAATACAGTTAACAAGATTGTACTGTACACCTAAAAATTTGGTAAGAGGGTAGATCTCATGTTACATGTTTTTTACCTCACACCCATAAAAAAGAAGTATCCAAAACAGAAGTATCCAGTTAGAGAAACTGTCTTAAAAGAGTCTGAAGGCACATAGATAAAATACTAGAACTGTAAGTTGGAGAATAAACTTTTCAAGGTTAAAGAACTCTGAAAATCTGATAATCCTCCCTCAGAAACAAATACACCCCCAATACCCAAACATAAAGTCCATGTTAAGAGCCCTATGCTAATTTTTTTAAAATAGTAAAGTAAAAGTATTTAAAATACAAAGGAAAAAAGGCTAGAAATAGTCTTAAATATGAGTAGATTGTTTTTTATAATACCACTATAGAGCAAAAGACATATCTAATATTGCCGGTAACAAACAAATAATTTAGCCCACCTTTCAGAAACTTGTCAGAAAATGGAAGTTTATCTTTGGTACCCTGAAGGAGTTAATGTAACATCCTCCAAAACAAAAATGTGTCTCCTTGCAGTGCAAGGCTTGCAGTGTAGCTACAGCATACTGAGAGCACAAAAGCTCTGGTCAACCCAGGTCTGTGTAGTTGATGGGTCACTGATAGAAATGTCTCCCTCACCACCACCCTATATAAATCTCAAGACTACTGAGGAAGAGCAGAGTGAGCATGGAGCGTATCTGCAGAAAGAAGGCCCCAAATCCAATAAACTATAACAATACAAAGATGAAGGTATAGAACTGTGATGAGGGCAGTCCTTTGATTGTCCAGCATTACATGAATGGAATTTTCTTTATAAGCAAAGCGATTTTAATCCCATTAAATGGAAAACATCCTCTAATGGATTCGAGATTTCTTTGTCTTCTTGAGTTTTGTTTTTAGTTGTTGCAAATCGCCAGCATCATTAATATCCCCAATTTTCCTCAACAAAAGGTAAACAGCAAGTACATAATCAATGCATTATACTGAGAGACCACAGAGAAGAGAGAGACTACTTCTGATGAAGAAGAACAAGCTTCCTGGTGACTCTTAATGGTGGTGGTGAAGGGGCAACAGGGTTTCCTCAGAGGAAGTGAAAAAGGGAAAGGAAAGAGAATGTGTCTGGAATGATGAACAAATAGTTATGAGGTGGAAATAAGGAAAACCAAGTTGGGTCAGATAATGAAGGGTACTGAAGAATCGCACAAGGAGTTTATGCCTTTTCCTATGGGAGCTGGCGGCACAGCTACAGTTTCTCAGGAGGGAGTGACAGTTCTGTTGGTAATGATGAGCCTGTGTGTTTGCTTCCTCTTTACTAGTTTGCTGCAATCTAATACTTCAGAAATTCTAGTGTTTCACATCCAACCGACCACTGAAGGGGCTCTCCTTCAGAACAGAGATAAGGGGTTTCTTACTGTTCTTATTTATTTCCCAGTCCTGTGATGTGGTAAGGAGCAACACTCCCTCCCTACTCCTCATGTCTGCAGGCGAAGAGCGTTCCTAAGAGTAGCCCTCTGAAGGTAAATGACTGGTATTTATCAATGGATGGTGAAATATTACCTATGTATCTTTGCTTAATGGGATACCAGATGAAGCAAAGCTGGAAATACATGGAAGGCAGTTCTCAGTTACTATATTTGGTATTCTTTTCTCCCTTAGAGAAGATGATAATCATATAATACAGCATGCAGATACTGAAAATTCCTGTGGTGGGCCACTGACAACTTCCTGTGGTAGAGAAAAAGAAGCCATGGAAGTCATATCATTTAAGACATCTTGAAGAAACCTGAATTGCCCTTAAGGGACTGAATGCCTTGAGAAGCAGTGTACCCACCAGCATTTGAAGGGTCCAAGCCTAGGCTGGTCTGTTCCCTGGTGAGATGTGGGAGGCAGTAGAGGGCAACATTTACGAGTAGATAACCCAGAATTGGTTCAGGCTCTGTCATTTATTTGCTGAATGACCATGAGCAGATTATTGAACCTCTCCAAATCTTTGGTGCCTTCATCTATGTAATAGGGATAATAATATAACACACCTCACAGAATCATTATGAAAAATAAGTGAAAGGGCTTATGTACTTCAGTTAGCACTGTGCTTGGCACATAACATTAAAAAAAATAATAAAAATGATTATCGCAGTATCATTATAAGGAGAGAGTCAAGGTTAGGACGGGAAGGTGACCTAGATGATCTTTAAGGCCCCTTCTTATGCTAAGAGTCCAAGAGTTTATAACCTTCACCGATGTCACATTAGAACTAAGGCTATTATTCTCTGCCTCCAAGGCACCAAATGTGTGTGTGTGTGTGTGTGTGTGTGTGTATTTGCTAAAGTAAGATGTTTAGAGCACGCTGCATACTGTATATTAGAAATTTGTGGCTAATTCTTGACAGATGTGGCCAGTGAATCCCAGGACCCGTCCCCCACGGAATTCTGATAGACGAAGAGGATCTGGAAACACATCGCCCCCTCAGCACAATCATCAACAAAGCAAAGTGCTGGAGAGTCAGTTTACCTAGGTAGTTTTCCCTACCTTCGCTCAGTTTCATGATTAGAAATGAGAGTGCAATCAAATATTTGAAATGTTTCCACTTTTAGAATAATTCTATTTTGCAGGTGGAATCCCGGTTAACTGTGTCAAATTCTTCCATGGCAGCCTTAAAGTGTTTCTTAGGGCTTTTAATATTCTTTGAGAGGCTCAATTAACCATTTCGGACCAGTTTTATAGCATTAGATGACTACTTCCATCAAAATATGTAACCAACAAGTACTGTACTGATTTTCTGTCTTGTGCCCCAGGATGGCAAGGCTCTAGTTAGGATCACAGTAAAAGATCTGGTTCCTAGACATGAGAAGCCCCCAATCATTATCAAAATTCTTAATAATTATCAGTAATTATCAAAATTTTTGATATTAAAATTATCAAAAATCTTAATAATTTACAAATAAATGGTGCTCAAGTATTTTCAAAGAACTTCAAATATATAATCTCACTTGATCTTTACCAGAAGACAGGCAGGGCTTCTATCCTATCTTCATTTAAAGATGAGGGACAACTTTGAGCTGAGAAATGCTAAGCCCAATGTCCAATGGCTGATAAATGACAGAACCAGAAGTGGAACACGAGTTTTTGCCTCAGAATCCAGAACTTATTGCTCAATACTACTTCTCAAAGAGCCTTATTTATGCTTACTGAATAGCTCTGTAGAGAATGGCATTCAATGAGTATTAATAGATGACCTCAGTTTACTGTAATTCAGGATAATATTTTCACAATTAGTTTTAAATTTTAGTCAAAGTGGAATAAATGTTTTTAGCTTAGGTGAAAAATATTATATAAGGAGATATAGTTATAGCACCATATGGACAATACATAAATCTACAAATACTATGTTGGTCATTACCCATTAGGCCTAATGAATAAATACATTGTTATGCAAATGTGGCATAGTGAACCACTCTTCAATTTCCTGCTAAGTGAAAACAATGACCCAGACTTGACTAAAATCCCAGGAATGATATTAGATCACTTATCTCTGTCACTCTGGATATCAACAAAATTAACTAGTTAACTCCATAAATCATCTCTCTCTCTCTCACTCATACCTCCTACCCTTTTGCTGTAGTGCTACAACACAAATCAAACAGCCTTCCTTTGTCATTTTTCATCAGTAAGTCTTCATCAGACATTTTGCCAAGGAAGATATGGCTTGTCATACCTGAGGTGAACCACACGAAGTTTCTTAGAGGTCAAAATGTACTTAATAGCGGGACTGAAAGTGGCTCTCAGCTACTTTTTTTTTTCTCCCTCAGAGAAGATGATAATTATGTAATACAGCATGTAGATACTAAAAGAGCAGGGAGTTAAATATAGGTAAATAATAAATACACATTCATCTCCTGAACAAAAGATTACAGAAATATCCTCTGCTCCAATTTGATTCCCTTAAAATCAATTTCAGAAAAAAAATTGGAAATATTGGGTATTTATAAATTGGTCAACCATGTGGTTAATAACTAAAACAAATATTTTCTACTACATATAGTTATTAAAATGGTACAAAGCAAAATACTTTTTCATATTTTGAAGTTTTCTCTATTATTTTCTTGCCAATACTGATTACTATCATTTATTTATAGAGACATGGAATGCCACATTAGTCAGTATTTTTTTTTTTTTTTTACCAGTTTTATTCACAACATTTATTTCCTGATTTTGGTCTTTGTGAGACCATAACTGGTGTGAAATTCCTATCAAATGCGTCAACACTCCCGGGATATCTACTTTTTGCCAATTTCAGGCTTCCTGGCCTGCCTCAGCGAGGTCTATCGATTTACCCTTATTAAGTGAAGTCTGGAAATCTGCCCCAAAGCCTCTTGAGTGTAGCTTTTGCTTAAAATGAGGCTAATGCCCATACACTATACAGGGCCTCAACATTTGTTGGTTGCAATTCATTTTTTATAACCGGTGTAGTCGAGATACAACACCGTGGTCAATGAATGCTTTCTCTGCTATCATAACGAGTTCCTGTGGGGATTCCACAGACTCACTTTTGGCACATGAGGATTGAATTCCACAGCTCTATGAATGGCTTCTACTGCATTCATCTCTGCTGTGCTCAGCCCCCGCCGAGATGCAGCCTCAGGAGAGAATCTGAAAAGCAGAAAGACAAAAACCATCCAGTTGGGACCACTGCTTGGGCATCAACCCGAAAGCATCTACACATCAAGGGCCCATAAAACCACAACGAGCCAATGACATGAGCTCTCCCAACTTCTACTGCATGGAACCTCTGAGTGACCCCGAGGACCGAGGCCAGCAAAAACCCCAGCAGAAGCAGAAAGCGTGCTTGCATCTAGTCATGGCAGGAGTTAAATTCGGCTGTCAAGTCTCTGTCTAAATAGCTAATCTAAGTCTTCTACGAGGTACCTGCTCAGGTCGGGGGAAGAGGTAGGACTGACAAGGGCAGACAGTGTAGGAAAAAGAGAAAACTAGGTTACAGAAGAGTGCACTTGGTTAAAAACAGAGCTGGGAAGGATTTGAAAGGAGGCCTCCCACCCAATGTCAGTGCTGCGATGGAGGTTAAATCATTGCAGCGTCAGCAGCAGGCGAGCCTGCTTGGGGCCATTCCGGCAGGGGGCGTGTGCATGCCCAAACTGCGGGCGAGACACCTGCCCGAGTGAATGAAAAAAACCAGACCATGCAATCTCTTTCTCACCTCACACCCAGGGCTAACTCCAGAGCTGTGCTTGGCAGGCAGACACCACAGGGGAAGCTGTGACAACCCTGGCCCTGCCCTCCCAAGCTGGAGTCGCTGTGTAGGGAGAAAAGATGTTGCAGTAGGTACTGGCGATCTACAGGATAAAAAAGAATGAAAGAAAATTACTTTGGTCTTGAAGTGTACACACACTTAACAGCAAACCTGTCTGATACAGCAGAGGCTGGTTTCCTATTCTCTGCTTTTGATGCTACAGAGGGATTATATCGGGGAAGTGTAAGAGTTTATGGACTCAAAACCAGTTAAGCCATCTAGGCTCTTTCACCTGACAGGCATCCTTGGATGCTTATGAAAAGTCCATATGCCATAGTCACCTGCCTGAACAAAATAGGCAAACGTCCCATTGAGATGGCAACTCAAAGTTAACAGACCAGTGGGGGCTAATTTGGAGTTGATGAGGCAAAGAATGAGAGATGACCATCCCGTCTGCCACATTCCACATGTGTATGACACTGCCCATTTATAGACTGCTGAAGGGAGAGGAATGTGCAGGAAACGAATAGAAGGATGGCATTCTGTGTAAGTCCCAAGCAGGTGTTTTGGTATCTACTGTCTCACACCAAAAAAGTCATCTCAGAAGTATGGAATTTCAAATAAATCTTGCTTTAGGATACCTTTACACACCCTTACATTACCTGAAGATACACATTCCCTCCTTCTAATAGTGAAAGAAAAGAACAGCAGGTTTTGGAAAATGCATGCTTATAAGCAGGGGTCTCATAGACTAAGAGAAACTTCCAGAGAAAGCCCTCAGAGGCAACACATCTCAATTCCGGTCAGGCATTAGTACCGCGCAAGCTATTATTCACTTACTTGTCAGAGACAGCTCTTGCTTTGAGCAAAGCAGCTGTGTAGCATATTGTTGCTGACTTTGGTAAGCTTATATCTGTTGGAGAAAAAGAAAGTAGGAACACATAAGTTTGTAGGTAACAAAGAGCAATAATTTTCAATACACTAGCATTTTAATCACATTTAAGTGTAATAAAGCATAAATGAAGAATATTTTAATACATATGTTACACAAGAATTTCAGCTATTCCTTACTGTATCAACACAGTATGTGAAACTAAGGGTAGGTTGTATTTTTATGAATAATTCATGTCCACCAGGCTGACTCTTAAGCAATCACCTTCTATTTTAGAATATGAATTTTTGTATGTTGAGTTGAAGCAGATTGTAGCTATAAATATATAAATTTAGATATCACATGAATATCCTTGATGTGAAAGTGTCTTTGTCACTTATCAAAATTTCTCGACAGGTGTATGAAATACTAATTGAAGAAAAAAATCTACATTAAAAAAAGACATAGCCAAATGAATGATTCTTTAGTGGTCAGATTTAAACTACATTTCTTTTGCATTAAATTTCAAGTTTACATTCAATTTTTAATAGTGCTTGTTAAAAATGTAAAAGTCAAAGTCAAGGAGATATACATATATATCTAATATATAAATAAACATATATAACTTTTAAACAGTATATGTATGAAATATTTAGGAAACTACACAATTTTTGCTCATGCCAACCTATCATAAATCTCCTTTCATATGAAGACTCACTGGTCACCAGGAAAAACAGTTCCTTTCAATTTTACAAAAAGTACAGAAAGGCCAGGGTGGGAGTGGGGTTCAGATAATGAGTTTACAGGAAAGTGAAAGCACAGGGTACAAGTGAGAGTAGATAAACTCAAAGAGGGCATTCCTTTGGGTGAAAAACATGTTCTTAAAGTATGATTGCATTCTTTCCAGAATAGGAGTTAGTATTTAATACTTGCAACCAAATTTACACTATAACACAGAAATACTTTAATTCAGAACAGGTAAAAATATGCCATTCCCAGATGCTGCAAAATTCATTCTAGGTTAGAGGAACTCTTTGCACCTGGAATGCCCTGCAAGTTTCTTTGCAAGGCTGTTTTCAACTTAGAAAGGATTACATTAAAGTAGAAATGAAAAAGGGAAGTCCCATAATTAGCCAATAGACAGAGGCAGAAGAAAACAATTTCATAAAAGAAAACCAATCTCTCTTTCAATAAAGAGTATTTAATGCCAATTCCAAGGAGATTCCTAAGGAACTTCTCTTTGAGGGAAATTTCAATGACATTGATAAAACACAATCATAGAAAATATCAGCACAGAATTGAAAGGAAAAGAGGTCTTTGTACCCTTAATCTCATAAACTATTTTCAAGCAAAATGTCACCACCACATACATACTATATAAAATGGTGCGCTTACAATTAGGAAGAAAAAAATGCCAGACACTCATGGATTAGTCTTGTTGCTTTTCCAGCATCTAAACATTTAACAGCTTTCCAGTGTGGAGAATCAATACAAAAATGAAATATCCTGTTTTTTGGGTATACTCATTGATTGTTATTTGAAGCTAATAAAAAAAACTAGATGATACATGGCCTACTTAAAAGTTCAGACTTTTGATTTTAAAGTTACCCAAGCCTTGTTTCCGAAAACAATGATCATAATTATTTGAAGGTGGCAGCATGAGAAGGAGCCTCTTTTTAAGGACTTAGCTGCTCAACAAGAAAGATCAAGTTGTGTTTGATGGTTACCTAATCAATCAAATGAACACTTTCACCCAGAGAGAAATACAGAAAGAGATACAATGGAGGCATTCCAGCAAATGACTAGAGATGCCTAATCAAAGGTAATCTTTAATCTAGAATCCTGACCCCCATTCCCACTAGCATAGACAGGACATTCACAACTAGAAAAATGCAACAGCATTCAGCAACATATGACGACTACAGTACATTTTCTCCATTTTTAAAATGTTTGCTCCTTCTCCTTTATTTAGTATATGTGCACAAGAAAAATGCTTAAAAATAACCAAAAATATATTTTAATCAGTATCAAATGAGGAAACAGGGAAATGTAGCTCTATGAAAATACCCCATTCCCCATTGGTGGCATTTCATTCTATTTATCTTTTTATGCTAGTGAGTTATTTTGTTCCCACTGATTAAGAAAAATAGAAAATAGCAAAATATTCTTGCATAGCTTGTTTATTTAGATATTTTCAATGTTATTCTTTTTTCTGTAAAAACATTACATCTATTTGGTAATAGCAATTTGCCTCTAAGGAGGGATGAATCACTCTAAAGAAACTGATCCTAAATTTCCCTTCACACAGAGCGTCTTGTTCAGATAGGTTTTGGTTTACAATTTTCATTTTTGAAAGTGATGCATATTTTTCTGCAGAGCACTTAGGCAATATAAATGGAAAGCTCTTACGTTTTGCCTACCCAGCAATTCCACTTCTAAGACTTTATCCTAGGAAATAATCATTAATGTGCACAAAGATTGTTCATCACAACATTGTTTCTAATGGAATACTGGAAATGGCCCAATGTCCAATTATAGACTGGTTAACACGCTGTAAGTACATTCACAGGGTACAATTCCATGCAGTCATTAAATCATGGTGGTGGTGGAAAAGTACTGAATGATCTGGGGGAAATGTATTGTGCACACATTAATAAGTTTATAAAAAGTATGCTTTAATATTCATCTTTAAAAGCATTTATATACACAAAGAAAAAGATTGGAATAATATGCACCAAATATTGTAGACTCCCTTTATCAGTAGTTTCACTTTCTGTGGTTTCAGTTGTCCACAGTCAACTGCAGTCTGAAGATATTAACTGGAAAATTACAGAAACGAATACTTTATAAGTTTTAAACAGCATGCCATTCTGAGTAGTGTGATGGGATCTTGTTACTGTCCTGCTCCATCCAACCTAGGATATGAATCATCCCTTCGTCCAGCACATCCACAGTGTAGATGCTACTGCCCATCAGTTACTTTGTGGCCACATGCATTATCATAGTTATCACAGTGCTGTCATAGTTATCACTGTGCTTGTGTTCAAGTAACCCTTATTTTATTGCATAATGGCCGCAAAGTGCAAGAATAGTGATGCTGGCAATTTGGATAGGCCAAAGAGAAGATGTAAGGTGCTTCCATTAAACGAAAAGGTGAAACTTCTCAACTTAATAAAAAAAGAAAAAAATCATACACCGAGGCTGCTAAGATCTACAGCAGGAATGAATCATGTGAATCGTGAAAAAGGAAAAGAAATTTGTTAGTTTCACTGTTGTACCTCAAAACTGCAAAAGTTATGACCACAGTACGTAGTAAGTAGAATGACAAGAAGGAGGGGCCACATTCACATAACTTCTATGACATATTGTTATAAGTGTTCTATTAGTTGTTAATCTCTTACTGTGCCTAATTTATTTATTTATTATTTATTTATTATTTTATTTATTTATTTTTTGAGACAAAGTCTCGCTCTGTTACCCAGGCTGGAGTATAATGGCATGATCTCGGCTCACTGCAAGCTCTGTCTCCTGGGTTCAAGCAATTCTCCTGCCTCAGCCTCCTGAGTGGCTGAGATTACAGGCACGCACCACCACGCCCGGCTGATTTTTGTATTTTTAGTAGAGACGGGGTTTCACCATGTTGATCAGGCTGGTCTCGAACTCCAACCTCGTGATCCACCCACCTTGGCCTCCCAAATTGCTGGGATTACAGGAGCGAGCCACCACATCCAGCTTACTGTGCCTAATTTATAAATTAAATTTTATCATAAACATATATGTACATGAAAAAATATTGTGTATACAGGGTTCAGTATTCTCCATGGTTTCAGGCATTCACTGGAGGTTTTAGAACATATGCCCTAAGGATAAGGGAGGACTACTTCATTGGTGGTGTTTATTTCTGCATGGCAAGATTATAGGCAATTTTTCCCACTGTTTATCTGTATTTCCAAAGTTTTCTGTCATGTACATGCAAAAACTGTTTTTTTGGTTTTTTTTTTTTTTTTTTTAGCAGATAATGATGCTAGAGGGAAGAATTCTGTTCTATAAATTGCCTGAAGCAAGTTCATGGGCAAATACATTGGTGGAGCCAGATACCGACAGCATAGACAAACGTAGAATTTATCACATGAGGTGCTGTCAGCCCGGAGAGCTATCAGATGTAACTTTCACATACTCTTGTGAAAGTTAGTGTGTTCTATTTACAGTGTGCCCGCTATGGTACAGTTACCTTATTAGCCATATTTTAATCTAATAACTGCCTAACATCTAAACCAGTGGCAGGAACTGATGTTTGGCTCACCATTAACAAGAACCATATATACTCTCCTCTAGGAGAAATTATTTAGGCTGCCTGCCCCATGAGCACCTCCTCTTTCATTCCCACCTCACCCCACAAAAAAGGGGGAAGCTTGGTTATTGCTGCCTGTAATTTTTAAACTTAATATTTTGACATAATTATAGGTTTCCAGAAATTTATAAAAATATACACAGAGTCCTGTAAATGTTTCACTCAGCTTCTCCCAATGGTGGTATTTTATATAACTGTAGTATGATATCAAAAAACAAGAAATTGACATTGCTAGAGTACTATTGGGTACACTACAGACCTTGTTCATTTTCACCATTTTTTATATACAATCAAGTGTGCATGTCTATCCAATTTCATCCCATAACTAGATTCATGTAACCACACCAAAATACAGAACTGTTCCATTACCACAGAGGAACTCCCTGGTGCTACCCCTTTATATTTGTACTCTCCTTGTCCTTCCTCATACATGTCCCCCGGTGATCACTAATCTGTTCTGTACTGTTCTGTCTGCCTGCTATGACTTCATGCTTTTATCACTACGGAAATGGATAAAATGATAAGATGAATAGAGTGGCTACCAGTAGTGATTGAAATGGTGGCAATAAGAACAAATCATCCACTTTCCAATATTGCCTGTAATTTATTCAGAAATTTTACTTTGAGTAAGCAACTCAAAATAATTCTAAGTCAGTTTGATTTTGTATGAACACACTGACTCTGCAGTGGCCTTCTGACTTTTGTAAGTGGCATTTAGCTACATTATTACCTCTTACGAATTAGAATCCAAAGAGCAAACAAAAGGAAAGGAAATAATGAGGTATCACATAATTCTATTACTCACTGCAGAAACAAGGAATGCTAAGTAAATGTTTCTCACTTAGGCAAAGCTGAACTGCCAGTATTAATTTTTCTTCCACCTCTTTGCCATCTTATGTTTTGTAGAAATGTTTTTCTGAAAGGAGAAGAAATTTCCCCAAACATCTCAGGCATGCAAAATCAAATTGTCATGAAAGTCTTTCATTAAAAGTTGTAATCCTGAACTTCACACAAATGGAATCAGACTCATTTTTGTACTCATTTTTGTCTGGTTCCTTTCACTTAGCATGCTGTTTTTGAGATTCATCCATGTTGAATCTCAAAACATGGATCAGTCATTCATTCTTTTTCATTGCTAAGTAATATTTCATTGTGTGGATACACCACATGTTTATCTATTCTCTTGCTAAAGGACATTTGAATTGTTTTCCCACTTCGGACTGTTATGAAAAAAGCTGCTGTGATCATTTTTGTGTAAGCTTAACAAAACTCATTTCTCAGGGATATGTAACTAAAAATAGGATTGCCGGATCTGAAGATAGATGTCTGTTTAACTTTACTGGAAACTGTTAGACAGTGTTCCAAAGTGATTGTGTGAAGTTTGCAAAACTAATATATTGTGATAAAAGTAAGGAAAGTGGTTACTGCTGGGCTGGAGGGCAGTTATTGGCTGGAAGGGAGTATGAGGCAACCTTCTGAGATTTCAGAAAGTTCCGTTTCATTCTGGGTAACAGTCATATGGATATATATA